>NC_143129.1:55397272-55713409 GCF_059928025.1 Delphinapterus leucas | reverse complement strand
TAAAACAGATCTATACACCGTCTGGGTTGGATGGGGAGGGAAGGGAAGAGGTTGCTTTACTGGAGGAAAGGAGCTAGAAGCAAGGCATGGGGTGAGCCTACAAGCTCTGCTGACCCTACCACCAGTCACTCGTCCCTCGACAGGGAAGGCTGGGCGAGGCAGCGCAGCTGCTGGTCGGCCCTTACAGGCCTTTAGGGTTCAGCAGAGGGCGAAGGTCAGGGTGGGGTGGGGTGGGTGGGAGCGGGTTGGGGGCATAGGGCGGACTGTGTGGCGGGACACACGTGCTTCCCCAACAGGCAGGCTGAGCGGAGGCCTTGAACACCAGCAAATCAGGCCTCCAAATACTCAGGTAGGGGGAGCACTTGACAGTTTTTAAAAAAAGCATTTAAATGGTCAACATTTAATTTGTTGGAGTTTATGTTTATTTTGGGGTTTATAATTTTTAAATTATAGTTTATATATTTTCTCACTGCTTGGAGTTTTAAAGGTTTCAGCACAGCCGTAGGTATTTGAGGTAGAGGAAAGCTGGGATTCTGTCCAGAGGAATGAAGCAGTTGAGACCGGGGAATCAGCTCCAAGGTAAAGGACAGGAGCTGTAGTGTGGAATGGAAACTGGGGAGTAGGATGAAGTGGGTAGAAGGGGAGAGGTCCCTGATGGGAAAGCTTAGAATAAATAATGAGTAGCCAAGTGAGCAAGTGGGGGATGGTCTGCAGAAATTCCAGAGACTTAGGACAGATGCTTGCAAAGGGCTTTCAAGCCACCTGCGTGGGTGAATGGGGTTTATTTAAAGAGATAGGAAATGATGATTGGCAGCAGTTCGGCTCTTGCTCTTGACAGAGCTGCTTACCTTCGAGAAGACATCATGGGCAGAGTGGGGAGACTCACTGGCACCGGGTGAGGAAGGAAGAGCCTGAGAATAGCAGGCGCCCTGTTCCCACCTGAGTGTGAGGGTGGACCCTGCTCCCCGCCTTCCTTTGGCAAAGGGGCAAAGGAAGCGTGTGTAAAGTCACCGCCCTCAAGGCAAGCCGGTGGTGAGGGTAGTGGCCTCAGTGGCTGGTACATTACCCAAGGGGTTCATGCATCATTTCATTGGTGGTGCTGGAGCAGCCAATCAGGGAGCGTCACTGCAGCCATAGACACAACAAGACGGACAGTAGTTGTGAGCCATCCTAGAAATCCTTCTCTCTTTTGAGCCATTTTTGCACTACTGTTAATCTGCATCTCGCCTATACCTGAGGCTGGCGACCCGGGGAAACCTCCCTGTCACACAGAGGAGAAGGAGGGTGCATGGAGCCACAGCTGACGCTCAGAGATGCTGGCTTTGTAAACTTAGTGGGTACAGTCTAATTAGAATGTGCTAGAGCTACTCCAGGTGAGTCAGCTTGACCTAACTTAATCAGTACGTGATAAACTGCCATTGGGCACAGAGCCCAAGAAAACCTTCCTATCAATTCTGGGCTCTGGTTTGGTTAATTCAATAACGAGGTATTTCCCGGTTTCTTCTACCTGTGCGGCTGCGCATCTGTTAGTTTAACCTGGATGTTACTGAATCTACTTCCCTTCTGAGGCCAGTCTTGCCTTTGATATTTGCTGTGGAGACAGTATCGCCCTCCTTAATGTACCCACCACCCTGGCTCTGAAATCCTGCTTCCTGCTCAGTCCTTGCTGTTCCCTCTCTACCATCCCACTGAACGGAGCCTAAGCACAGACATGGCCTGTCTCCTTTCTGTTGTGAAACACCACTAACACAAGGCAGTTGCAATAACAGACTTTTCTGAAGTTGTTGTGACTAATGAGAGCAGACAGAGCTCTTATAGCTTGGGGCAGGAAATAATTTCAAATGCAACGTGAGACATCATTGTTCCCAGAAGTGCGTCAGGCATTCCCCCCATGAGGAATTTCTCTCTGACTGTGTCCCTCCTTGCAACCCTCCGGAGCCCCAAAGCCAGAGTTGCCCAAAAAGAGATCAAGAAATATCCCATCCTTCTGTTCCATCCCTTATAGAGACGGAACAACCATTTGTCACATGCCAGGCACTTCACTAACTGCTCACATCATCTCAGTTACTCCTCTCAACGACACTGTGGGAAACACACTTATTGCACAGATACGGAGCCTGAGATTCAGAGATAGTAACTGGGCCAGGGACGCACAGCTGAGATTTGAACCCAGCTCCATCTACTGCAAGCTCACGTTCCTCACTGTGACCTTTGCTGTCTCCTTCACATACTCCTTAGGTCATCAGAATTCAGATCTATTACTCACCCCTTAACTCAGCAAACCTTTCTGTAGAGTCAGGTAAAAATTTCCCTAACATTTTCTTCCATGCAATTGAATCCTTTCCCCAAGAGCTCTCCCTCAAAGACCACCCTCTCCTGAGATAATATTCATATCAGCTCTGATCCCCTTTCCACTGAATTGTTTCTCCTCACTTGCTCTTCTAGGTAGCTTTCTGCTGTCTCTCCTTCCCCCTCCCCCACTTCTCTGCTTTGTCAGCTCTCCTATGGAAAGAGCTTCACTTAACATGAGGAACTTGGATCTGTTTGCCCCACTTCCTTCTCGAAATAGGTGAATCAAGCCCCATAGAAAAGTGAACAGGATGTCTGACTCCTATGCTGAATCCCTCAGAGGTTTTCTCCAGTGGCCACGGGAGAGAAGGCGGGACCCTCCTGCTGCTGTCTTTTCTTCCTCTTGTTTCCTTGGCCTTCTTGGAGCCAAGCTTCGCACTCCATTAAGCCAGAACACCCAGCCCTCGTGAATCCTCATAATTCTTAATTATGTCCTTGCCACCGGTTGGCATAACATCCACAGATGAGAGAGAACACACGTTCCAATGGAGTTATAAAACAGACACCGTGGTTCTCCTCTCAGACCTTGCTCTGAGAGGCTGTAACAACATGAATCCACAGTGCAGTGGTAATGGTGAAAAATGACAGCTCTGCTTCCCAAAAGCCCTATCTCCAAGAGATTAGGATTCATGAACCAACTGAGAGATGGTTTTGAGTACCTAGTTGGTCTGAGGCATGCTATCAGGGAAATTTTTTTGTGAAGAAAGAAAAGAAGGAAAGATTTGCCTGCACTGGTGGGACTTACAGCTTATTTGCAGAGATGTGATATAAAAGATAATTATCCATACCACAGAGGGCGTGCCAAGTTGTAAATGTGTTAGCAGACCGAGAGGGCTACAAGAGCTCAGAGGAGGGAGACAGCACTGAACTGGGAGAGGAAGAAGGATGGCAGGCCAGGGATGAGGCTCACAGGCCATAGCCTTCCTGGGCTGGCTGGGGGCTGGGAGTGGAGGCGGGGCAAGGGCATCCTCGGAGAAGGGCTGAGCAAAGGGCACAGGCCTGGGACAGGAATGTGAGCGATGCGTTCAAGAGACAATGAGTCATCCCCTTGGCTTTCTTTACTCTACAGATGCCACATAATAGTGGGCACATAACAGGTTATTATTTTTCTTCTTTTTTTAAAAACCACAAAATTAAAGCGAGACCCAAATTCTCAGTATAGAAAATATGCCTGTGATGTCGGTGCCCAGTGACACCGCAGAGGTGAGAGTTCCTGAGCCCAGTATGGACCCGAACCCTGACAAAATTCTCACCCTTTAGAATTTTTTTATTTATTTATTTTTCTCACCCTTTTTTTTTTTGCTGGAAACTCCATTTACTTAATGCTGTCGTACAGGAGTCTATTCTTTGGAAAACCTGAAAATAACCTGGCCAGACAGTCCCTCAATTACTAAGCACAGTGTCAGCAATTATTTTGGCTTTGTCATAATGGATCACAAACTTTTCTGCTGTTTTAAAATACTTGGAAGCGATTTGGAGCCAGGAAGTGTCTCTTGGAGGAAACTAATCCTGGTAACATTACCTACACAGATCGCTATGTTTTAGCGATGTCACATCAGCAGCTGTTGCTGCCGGGGTGGTGAAGGAGTCTTCAGGTGCATCCCGTGAGTATTAGAGTGCCGTTTCTCATGAGTACCATCCTGTGTTTCTGAACTTCCGAGTAGGTATTAGTGGTGGTGGGTTGTCGTGCTGGGCTCCCCAGACAGAACTAAGGCACTTCCACCTCCCAAGACATACGCAGGAAGACTTTTTGCTTTTCTGATATTTTCTATTGAAGATGTTTTTGTTTTTCCCACATTTTCTATTGAGGGCTATCAGCAGCCTCTAACTCCAAACTTATGGGAAGTTCTCCTTTATTTATCATCTTTAAAAAATTGACTTTAACCTATCTCCTTTTCCCAACTGGTTACTATACATTGCCAGGGTATTTAGAAAGGAAATGAACTTCTCACTTCATGATTCTAGCAAAGCAAACATTATCAGAGTGTTGAAGGGACAAGTCTGGGAGACACTCTGTTCCATTAGTCATAAGCACATACTAGGAAAAATTCAACTAAGCCTCACTTGTGTGTATTAAAATAGCCCTTTCTCCAGCTCAGAATCACATTTCAAAGGGTGCCTGGTACAAATCGAAGACAAGAATAACCTAGTCACACAATAGTGCCAAGGATAAGATGTGGTTTTCCATCTTGTTTCAAACAGAAGGTGGCACAGAGATGTGAACGTGCAGAGAACTAGCAGTGACCAAAGCTGAGTGACAGGAAGCTGGGCGACCTTGAGCAAATCACCTAACCTGTCTGGGCATCTTCATTTAGAAAATGAGGGAGGAAATGCCATCGTACTTTAGCACATAATGACCAAATGAGAAAATGTGTGCAAAGCACTTTGTAAACTGCAGGTTTTTCCTACAACCCTAAAGGGAATTGGAGAGGTGGCTATTTGGGAAAAATGAGATATGTGCAAAGCTTCGTTTTTAAAACTGATTTTAATATCTACCATTTTATGTGATTTAACGGTAGCAATTAGAGGTTCATTAATTAATACCCTAAGAAAATACTGTTACACCATTACTGTGTCTTCTAAATGAACCATTTCCCTTTTTACTGTCATTTGGAATTTTCTCAGTGGGAGAAAAGTATTTAAAAGACAAATTACCTGGAAGATAATGGGGTGAGATTTTTCGAAGTATCTTCTGTCCAGAGACAAAAGGCTTTTTCTGCTGTACTCAAGTATAGCGATCGAACACACTGATTTATTTGACAATATATTTTTTTCAAATAAAATAAGGAAATAGAGGGTGTTCCAGCAAGTCATATGGAGGGAGATGTTGAGGGAAGGGTGTAGGAGAAGGAGGAGGAAAAATATTGAGGGAAGCCGACCAGGAGAAGCATCAGGCAACCCTACTGGGTGTCTTCAGTATTGAAGGTGGATAAACTAGGTCCCTCCCAAGTGAATAGAGCACTTAGGCAAGTCCCCATCTGCCTCTGAAGGTGTTTGGGCTTTGGCACCATCCCTCTCCTCCACCACTCTACTTATTCTTTTTTGAAAGCTGATCAATAAGAACGTCAAGGAGTACTTTTCTACCAGAGCCATAATTGTTATTCAGGAGAGATAGCCCTTCCAGGCAAAGCCATACACCAATCTTGCAACGACCTGCTCTGCCGCCTAAAGCATGAAGGGCACTACACACCCAATAGTTCACTGTCCACACTTGGAGCTTATCCTCAAAGAGCTTGACCTCTGACTCATTCTCATTTGAGGCAAAATCATTAGGATAGTTGATCCTAATATGCTAGCAACTGTGACCCCAAATTTACTAAATGAAATATCATTTCTCAGCTACTTTGCCATATTACTTAAAGTTGCCTTTGCCCATTTGCAGGAAACTCAGTTGAAACCAACCCTGACCACCCCCTACGATAGCTCTCAGTGCCTCCTCAGGCAGTGATGGGATCCCATTTGCTGCACTCCAAACAGACCTAGGTGCAAAGCAATGCCAGAAATTCCCTTTTTACCCTGTATTGTGAAGGAAATGCCATGTAACAATGGAGAACCAGGAGGGTAGTGTCTTACTCAAGTACCAATTTCTTTGCCCTTTGCCCTCATCTCTAACTGCTGGGATTTCATATCCACAAGGCTAAAGTCCTGATTCTTTTTCATCATTAGATCATTAGTGACCACAGGGACAGCTCTGAGACTGATTTTTTTTTTTTTTTAATTATTAAAAAGTAGAGAAGGAAGTTTTTGTCCCTGCGATTTTGTCAATGTGTTCCTATTCTTCATGAGCAAACCTCGGAGAGAGCTTGAGGGGTAAGGGGAGGGACTTAACTGATGATGTTAATTGAAAACTTCAAAGGTTGCTTCCTATAGATATAACCTGAGCACCACCGACTGCCTCTTCCAAAATTAGTCTCTTAAACTAATTAATTCCTCTGCTTTCCAAGTCAACCAACGAAGACCAAGTGGAAGTAACAAGAAAATATCTCTGAGAATAAAGCTTTTATGGTCAAATAAAGTAAAAATATTAATTCACTGATGTATTATTTGTCAGACAGTTGTCAACCACTGCAGGGGACAAGTGAAGTATAGGTATCTCTGTCCCCTAGGAACTTAAAACCTAATTGGGAGGAAAAGCACACAACAATTGTAATTTAAATATGTTCATTGCAAAGAATTGGGAAAATGGAAAAAGCATAAAACAGAAAATTATTAACTTTTTCGTAGGGTTCCTTATAAGTATTTTCTTCAGTTTTATGTGCTTTTAAAAATAAAATGACTACCATACTACATATATAGTTTTGTATTCAGCTCTCCCACTTAATTTTACCAGGAGAAGCAGAAAAGGAAGTCTTTAATCTCCCCACTTCTAACTTTACAACATATATGATAGATAGAAAGTTAATATCATACAGATAAGGGGTCTTACAAATTAAGAAAAAAAAATGGAACACCTCAATAGAAATGGGCAAAGAACACATGAATGGAGAAGTCACCAAAAAAGAAATACAAGTGGCCATAAACATATTTAAAGTATCCAAATTCACTAGAAATTCAAGAAATGCAAAATACAATAACTAATGAGATCTCATTTTCACCTATCAAATTGGCAAACATTTTATCGTATTCATTTCTCTAGTGGGAAATCTAGTACATGAATAAAAGCCTTAATATATTCACATATATCTCTACTGGAGTTTTTATCCTTAAGAAAAAAGCATTATAATTTACAATAGTTAAAAAACTGAAAGCAATCTAAATATTCAACAGTCTAGCATTGATTAAATTATTGCACATTCATCAATAAAATGTGTGCAGAAATTAAACCTCATGTTTTCAAATATCACAGTGTGCACAACATATTTTGAATGAAACAAAACTGATTATAAAATTGTGTATAGTATGAATTCAGTTTTGTTTAAAATATATATATACGCTTATAGGGCCCTGAACCAAGATGGCAGAGTAGAAGGACGTGCTCTCACTCCCTCTTGCGAGAACACCAGAATCACAACTAGCTGCTGGACAGTCATCGACAGGAAGACACTGGACTCACCAAAAAAGATACCCCACATCCAAAGACAAAGGAGAAGCCACAATGAGATGGTAGGAGGGGACAATCACAGTAAAATCAAATCCCATAACTGCTGGGTGGGTGACTCACAGACTGGAGAACACTTATACCACAGAAGTCCACCCACCGGAGTGAAGGTTCCGAGCCCCACATCAGGCTTCCCAACCTGGGGGTCCGGCAATGGGAGGAGGAATTCCCAGAGAATCAGACTTTGAAAGCTAGAGGGATTTGATTGCAGGACATCAACAAGACTGGGAGAAACAGAGACTTCACTCTTGGAGGGCACACACAAAGTACTGTGCACATCGGGACCCAGGGGAAGGAGCAGTGACCCCACAGGAGACTGAACCAGACCTACCTGCTAGTGTTGAGGGTCTCCTGCAGAGGCAGGGGGTGGCTGTGTCTCACTGTGAGGACAAGGGCACTGCCAGCAGAAGTTCTGGGAAGTACTTGATGTGAGCCCTCCCAGAGTCTGCCATTAGCCCCACCAAAGAGCCCGGGTAGGCTCCAGTGTTGGGTCGCCTCAGGCCAAACAACCAACAGGCAGGGAATCCAGCCCCACCCATCAGCAGACAAGCACATTAAAGTTTTACTGAGCTCTGCCCACCAGAGCAACAGCCAGCTCTACCCACCACCATTCCCTCCCATCAGGAGACGTGCACAAGCCTCTTAGATAGCCTCATCCACCAGAGGGCAGACAGCAGAAGCAGGAACTACAATCCTGCAGCCTGTGGAACAAAAACCACATTCACAGAAAGATAGACAAGATGAAAAGGCAGAGGGCTATGTACCAGATGAAGGAACAAGATAAAATGCCAGAAAAACAACTAAATGAAGTGGAGATAGGCAACCTTCCAGAAAAAGAATTCAGAATAATGATAGTGAAGATGATACAGGACCTCAGAAAAAGAATGGAGGCAAAGGTCAAGAAGATGCAAGAAATGTTTAACAAAGACCTAGAAGAATTAAAGAACAAATAAACAGAGATGAACAATACAATAACTGAAATGAAAAATACACTAGAAGGAATCAATAGCAGAATAACTGAGGCAGAAGAACGGATAAGTGACCAGGAAGACAGAATGGTGGAATTCACTGCTGCAGAACAGAATAGAGAAAAAAGAATAAATAGAAATGAAGACAGCCTAAGAGACCTCTGGGACAACATTAAACACAACAACATTTGCCTTATAGGGGTCCCAGAAGGAGAAGAGAGAGAGAAGGGACCAGAGAAAATATTTGAAGAGATTAGAGTCAAAAAATTCCCTAACATGGGAAAGGGAATAGCCACCCAAGTCCAGGAAGCACAGCGAGTCCCATACAGGATAAATCCAAGGAGAAACACGCTGAGACACATAGTAATCAAATTGGCAAAAATTAAAGACAAAGAAAAATTATTGAAAGCAGCAAGGGAAAAACGACAAATAACATACAAGGAAACTCCCATAAGGTTAACAGCTGATTTCTCAGCAGAAGCTCTACAAGCCAGAAGGGAGTGGCATGATATACTTAAAGTGATGAAAGGGAAGAACCTACAACCAAGATCACTCCACCCGGCAAGGATTTCATTCAGATTCGATGGAGATATCAAAAGCTTTACAGACAAGCAAAAGCTAAGAGAATTCAGCACCACCAAACCAGCTCTACAACAAATGATAAAGGAACTTCTCTAAGTGGGAAACACAAGAGAAGAAAAGGACCTACAAAAACAAACCCAAAACAATTAAGAAAATGGTCATAGGAACATACATATCGATAATTACCTTAAACATCAATGGATTAAATCCTCCAACCAAAAGACACAGGCTGCTGAATGGATACAAAAACAAGACCCATATATATGCTGTCTGCAGGAGACCCACTTCAGACCTAGGGACACATACAGACTGAAAGTGAAGGGATGAAAAAGATATTCCATGCAAATGGAAATCAAAAGAAAGCTGGAGTAGCAATACTCATATCAGATAAAATAGACTTTAAAACAAAGAATGTTACAAGAGACAAGGAGGGACACTACATAATGATCAAGGGATCAACCCAAGAAGAAGATATAACAGTTATAAATATATATGCACCCAACATAGGAGAACCTCAATACATAAGGCAACTGCTAACAGCTATAAAAGAGGCAATCGACAGTAACACAATAATAGTGGGGAACTTTACACCTCACTTACACCAATGGACAGAACATCCAAAATGAAAATAAATAAGGAAATGGAAGCTTTAAATGACCCAATAGACCAGATAGATTTAATAGATATTTATAGGACATTCCATCCAAAAACAGCAGATTACACTGTCTTCTCAAGTGCGCATGGAACATTCTCCAGGATAGATCACATCTTGGGTCACAAATCAAGCCTCAGTAAATTTAAGAAAATCGAAATCATACCAAGCATCTTTTCTGACCACAACGCTATGAGATTAGAAATGAATTACAGGGAAGAAAACGTAAAAAACACAAACACATGGAGGCTAAACAATACGTTACTAAATAACCAACAGATCACTGAAGAGATCAAAGAGATCAAAAGATACCTAGAGACAAATGACAATGAAAACACAATGATCGAAAACCTATGGGATGCAGCAAGAGCAGTTCTAAGAGGGAAGTTTATAGCTATACAAGCCTACCTCAAGAAACATCTCAAATGAACAACCTAACCTTACACCTAAAGGAACTAGAGAAAGAAGAACAAACAAAACCCAAAGTTAGCAGAGGGAAAGAAATCGTAAAGATTAGAGCAGAAGTAAATGAAATAGAAACAAAGAAAACAATAACAAAAATCAATAAAACTAAAAGCTTGTTCTTTGAGAGGGTAAACAAAATTGATAAACCATTAGCCAGACTCATCAAGAAAAAGCAGGAGAGGAGTCAAATCAATAAAATTAGAAATGAAAAAGGAAAAGTTACAACAGACACTGCAGAAATACAAAGCATCCTAAGAGACTACTACAAGCAACCCTATGCCAATAAAATGGACAACCTGGAAGAAATGGACAAATTCTTAGAAAGGTGTAACCTTCCAAGACTGAACCAGGAGGACATAGATAATATGAACAGACCAATCACAAGTAATGAAATTGAAACCGTGATTAAAAATCTTCCAGGGGCTGCCCTGGTGGCACAGTGGTTGAGAGTTCGCCTGCTGATGCAGGGGACACAGGTTCATGCCCCGGTCTGGGAAGATCTCACATGCCACGGAGCAGCTAGGCCCGTGAGCCATGGCCGCTGAGCCTGCGCATCCAGAGCCTGTGCTCCGCAACGGGAGAGGCCACAACCGTGAGAGGCCCACATACCACAAAAAAGAAAAATCTTCCAACAAACAGAAGTCCAGGACCAGATGGCTTCACAGGTGAATTCTATCAAACATTTAGAGAAAAGCTAACACCCATCCTTCTCAAACTCTTCCAAAAAATTGCAGAGGAAGGAGCACTCCTAAACTCATTCTATGAGGCCACCATCACCCTGATACCAAAACCAGACAAATATACTACAAAAAAAGAAAATTACAGACCAATATCACTGATGAATATAGATGCAAAAGTCTTCAACAAAATACTAGCAAACAGAATCCAACAACATATTAAAAGGATCATACACCATGATCAAGTGGGATTTATCCCAGGCATGCAAGGATTCGTCAATATACGCAAATCAATCAATGTGATACACCATATAAACAAACTGAAGAAGAAAAACCATATGATCATCTCAATAGATGCAGAAAAACTTTTGACAAAATTCAACACCGATTTATGATAAAAACTCTCCAGAAAGTGGGCATAGAGGGAACCTATCTCAACATGATAAAGGCCATATACGACAAACCCACAGCAAACATCAGTCTCAATGGTGAAAAACTGAAAGCATTTCCTCTAAGATCAGGAACAAGACAAGGATGTCCACTCTCACCACTATTATTCAAAATAGTTTTGGAAGTCCTAGCCATGGCAATCAGAGAAGAAAAAAAAATAAAAGGAATACGAATTGGAAAAGAAGAAGTAAAAATGTCATCACTGTTTGCAGATGACATGATACTATACATAGAGAATCCTAAAGATGCCACAAGAAAACTACTAGAGCTAATCAATGAATTTGGTAAAGTTGCAGGATACAAAATTAATGCACAGAAATCTCTCGCATTCCTATACACTAATGATGAAAAATCTGAAGGAGAAATTAAGGAAACACTCCCATTTACCATTGCAACAAAAAGAATAAAATACCTAGGAATAAACCTACCTAGGGAGACAAAAGACCTGTAGGCAGAAAACTATAAGACACTGATGAAAGAAATTAAAGATGATACCAACAGATGGAGAGATATACCATGTTCTTGGGTTGGAAGAATCAATATTGTGAAAATGACTATACTACCCAAAGCAATCTACAGGTTCAGTGCAATCCCTATCAAATTACCAATGGTATTTTTTATGGAACTAGAACAAAAAAATCTTAAAATTTGTATGGAGACAAAAAAGACCCCGAATAGCCATAGCAGTCTTGCAGGAAAAAAAAAGAGCTGGAGGAATCAGACTCCCTGACTTCAGACTATACTACAAAGCTACAGTAATCAAGACAACATGGTACTGGCACAAAAACAGAAACATAGATCAATGGTACAAGATAGAAAGCCCAGAGATAAACCCACACACCTATGGCCAACTAATCTATGACAGAGGAGGCAAGGATATACAATGGAGAAAAGACAGTCTCTTCAATAAGTGGTGCTGGGAAAACTGAACAGCTACATGTAAAAGAATGAAATTAGAACACTCCCTAACATCGCACACAAAAATAAACACAAAATGGATTAGAGACCTAAATGTAAGAGCGGACGGTATAAAACTCTTAGAGGAAAACATAGGAAGAACACTCTTTGACATAAATCACAGCAAGATCTTTTTTGATCCACCTCCTAGAGTAATGGAAATAAAAATAAACAAATGGGACCTAATGAAAGTAAAAAGCTTTTGCACAGCAAAGGAATCCATAAACAAGACAAAAAGTCAACCCTTAGAATGGGAGAAAATATTTGCAAACAAATCAACAGACAGAGGATTAATCTCCAAAATATATAAACAGCTCATGCAGCTCAATATTAAAAAAACAAACAACCCAGCCAAAAATGGGCAGAAGACCTAAACAGACATTTCTCCAAAGAAGACATACTGATGGCCCAGAAGCACATGGAAAGCTGCTCAACATTACTAATTATTAGAGAAATGCAACTCAAAACTACAATGAGGTATCACCTCACACCAGTTAGAATGGGCATCATCAGAAAATCTACAAACAACAAATGCTGGAGAGGGTGTGGAGAAAAGGGAACCCTCTTGCACTGTTGGTGGGAATGTAAATTGTTACAGCCACTATGGAGAACAGTATGGAGGTTCCTTAAAAAACTAAAAATAGAATTACCTTATGACCCAGCAATCCCACTACAGGGCATATACCCAGAGAAAACCATAATTCAAAAAGACACATGTACCCCAATGTTCATTGCAGCACTATTTACAATAGCCAGTTCATGGAAGCAACCTAAATGCCCATCGACAGACGAATGGATAAAGAAGATGTGGTACATATATACAATGGAATATTACCCAGCCATAAAAGGAATGAAATTGCATAATTTGTTGAGCCATGAATGGATCTAGAGACTGTCATACAGAGTGAAGTAAGTCAGAAAGAGAAAAACAAATATCGTATATTAACGCATGTGTGTGGAACCTAGAAAAATGGTACAGATGAACCGGTTTACAGGGCAGAAGTAGAGACACAGATGTAGAGAACAAACGTATGGACACCAATGGGGGAAAGCTGCAGGGTGGTGGTGGTGGTGGTGTGATGAATCGGGTGATTGGGATTGACATGTATACACTGATGTGTATAAAATTGATGACGATTAAGAACCTGCTGTATAAAAAAAAATTTAATTTAAAAAATAGAAAAAGAAATAGGCAAAGCCAATCTTTGGTGTTAGTAGTTAGGATCGTAGTTACCTATGAAGGACTTGTGAATGAAAGTGGGAAAGAGGAGGTGTTTTAGAGTGCTGGTAGTAACATAGTGAGTTCAATTTGTATAAAACTGTCAAGCTGTTCACTTAAGTTTGTGCACCTTTTGCTTGTATGTCATGTGTGAATAAAAAGTTTACAGAAAAGATAAATAGATAAAATATATATATGCTTATATATTTAAGTATTGTTATATATAAAGTAATTAACAATGGTTATTTCTGTGCCTTTGCAAAATATCCAAATTTTGTGTTGTTCATGTATTCTTTTGTGTTTAGAAATAAAAGTAAATAATTCCATTTTTAAAAAGAGAGATATGAAGGTCAAACATTCTGTGAAATACCTTTTGATCTAAACCTTTATACAGGTGATGTCTTTGACATCCCAATCTCCTTCAACTTAATCAGGCATCATGATATCATGTCTCAAGTACCAAGGATGAAAATTATTATTATTACTATAGCTACGATTTATTGAGTGCCTACTCTGTGCTAGGCAATGTGTTAAGAAATTTACATATACCATTGTATTTAATCCTCACAACTACCTTCTGAGATAGAAATTATTATTATTCCCCATTTACAGATGAAGAAACTGAGACTTAAAGAGACAATAAGAGGCCACCTAGCAAGTAGGTGGTGGGACTAGCATTTGAACCCTGGTGTCTGTCTCCAAAGCCTACACTCTACCTCTACTCATAGATTCTTACCTTCTCCTTTGCAAGGAGAACTGGGAAGGCCCATCCTATTCATAAATTTAGTAAAATTGGGTTTGTTCGGTAGAAAAGCGGTTATTTACCTTGCTAACTTGTGGAATTTGATACAAATTACCTGGAATTTTACTCTCAGGACTACTGAAGACATGGCTCTCTGACTGCCCAAGCACATGCAGCCAGTGACAGAGCTGGAAGTCAAGCCCAACAGCTTGCCCCAGAGTTTGCTGCCTCTGCCTGTCACTGCATGATGCCTCTAGGGGTATCTGCCTAAGTCTCCATTTCTTGAAAGCATTAGGAGGGAAAAGGAGATGTTTCCCATTGTGATTCTGTCTGGTCCCCTGATATCTCCATCACCCAACTGGCAAGTACCCTTCTCAGGCATGAGGCTCACCCAAAGCCCAGGTGAATTCTATTGCATTTCTAAGAATTCAGGATGCTTATGCACCCCACTTTTCCACTCCCTCAACTCCGACTCCAATTTTCCTTCCATCAGATATGTCACTTTACTGTTATAAATCCAAGCCACATCTCAGCAACTCAGAAATTGGCTGCATTGTCTACTGAGGCATGAGAAATTTGTTCTTGACAGTGAAGGTCACTGTAAGAAAATATTAATGTTTAAAATCAGAAGCTAAAGAATTACATGCATTTCCAAAGGAGGAGGTCCTAATGGTTTTCTGAATGCAGAAATGATAGCTTGTGAGGAGCTTTTAAAGAGCTTTCCTGCTAACTTTAAAGGCCCAAGGTTTGTTTGTTTGTTTGTTTTGAGGTTTCTTAATGGAATCTAAACACTTCATTGTGTTCACCAGAGAGCGAATTGAATATAAAGTGGCAGGCCTTAAAAGGGCAGCCAGTGAGTTGGAGCACAATTTGCATGAAATATGTTAGCTTTTTGTTTTTCTTTATGGTATTTAAAGGTTCTTATGAGAGATGAGTTTGACTTCTTAGATGGTTTCATTTTTGCACTCCAGGTCCAACTAGTGGGGTCATTCTTTCCTACCTCCATCCAGGCTTCATGCCCAAGTTGCCACTTGGGGGCAGTCTAATGCCTCCTTCTCTGCCCATTACCATCTTCCCTCCTGCCTTCTCTACATAGGATTCCTAGGTGGTTGACCTAGTTTCTGGTCCCTCTTACAATATAATGGTCATTACCAATCTCAACAGTTTCTTAAAAAGAAGTAAAGGGCCACATTCTTAATATATTGAAAAATAATACATTATACAGTTTTTCAAGGAGCGTTCAGGAGGACTCTTCAAAAGAACCTCCTGATGTAGGCAGGGCAGACACCCTGGTTTAGTAGGGTAAAGTCAATGTTTCAAACTTCGATGGTTCTGAAGCAGAGGTTCTCTGATCCTTCGGCCAGGGCTCTTTCCTGCAATCATTCTGAAAAAAGATTCAGACTTTATTTTGAAGGAAGATCATCTTTTAATGAAGACATCAAAACAATAAACAGCAGTAAGAATAATACAGTAGGAGAAGAAAATCACATAATAAAATTTCTTTGCCGGTATTTACTCCCCAAATGGTTTCAATCTCAAAGAAGAAAAAAAGTGCAATCCCTTTTCAAAGTTTATTATAAATTCACTTAAACATGGAATAGACAGCTTGCCCAGATCTTTTCCCCACCCTTCCGTCCGCACGAGACAATTTAATTAATGGGCAAACAGCCCAACGGTGGATTTTTCTAATAGAGTGGCTTGAAAGAATAAGCCCCATCCTTGCACAGAGCTCATTGGCACACTACTCTGGCTGCATTGCAGAAACAGAACAGAGTCATATGGTTCCTGGAAAATAATCGTTTGGCAGGGTTCTAGCCTCAGGTGAATCCATATAGAAAAAGTGCTCAGGTGGCCCTCTGTGGTGCCAGGGCCACGGTTGATGGAAGAGGGTGTGTGTGAATGTGTGTGTGATGGCGCGAAGTCCTGAGGGGGTGGATGGAGGACACAGCAAGGGAATACTGAGAGACCCATAAAAACAAGACTGCAGATTAGTCCCACTTCCTCTGCTCCTGTAATCCACTCACTTAGCCAGCAAATGTACACTGAATATCTACTGCAAACTCAGCACTGAGCAAAGAGTTTTGCGTAGGTGAGCACAAGAAACGAACTTTTAAGGGACTGCAGAAAAAGTCCATGCTGTTGGGCTTCGCTGGTGGCGCAGTGGTTGAGAGTCCGCCTGCCAATGCAGGGGACATGGGTTCAAGCCCTGGTCTGAGAAGACCCCACATGTCATGGAGTAACTAAGCCTGTGTGCCACAACTACTGAGCCTGCGCTCTACAGCCCGCAAGCCACAACTACTGAGCCCGCGTGCCACAACTACTGAAGCTCACGCACCTAGAGCTCGTGTTCTGCAACAAGAGAAGCCACCAAAGTGAGAAGCCAGAGCACCACAACGAAGAGTAGCCTCCACTCACTGCAGCTGGAGAAAGCCCTTGTGCAGCAGTGAAGACACAACACAGCCAAAAATAAATAAGTTAAATAAATGAATTTTTTAAAAGAAAAGTTTACCATTAAAAGACTGTGCTCTACAGAAGTAGAAAAACGTTTTTGGAGCTGAGTTCAAATCCTGACTCCATTACTTGCTAGCTGTGTGACTGTGTGCAGGATATTTAATCTCTCGGAGTCTGTTACTGCATCAGTAAATGATAATAAACAATACATCACAGGAGTGTAGTTTAAGATCTAGAGACATAGAGCTTAAGATTTATTAAGCTCTTGGCACATTGTAGGAACCCAATAAATATTAGCTTATGCAAAAGCTTATGGCTTTTCTAAGGTCTCTTAGAGAAGGGAAACTAACATATTTTGAGTTCTAGCTTTGTGCTAGAAATTTGTGACTTCATAATTCCATCCCGATGAAGTAGCTTCTGTTATCTGAATTTTAACCTAAATTAACCTAAATTCACTTTCCCCAGATGTAAAATGAACATAATTATACTTTTTCTACCTAACCTAAAGAATTCTTAGGAAGATTAAAAGAATTTAATATGAAAGGGCTTTGTGAATTGTTGACTTTTATTTAAATATGAATATAACAGCCATTGTTTTATTACACATTCTTTATGATAATGTTCAATCACCCAACATGCATTTATTCAGATCCTACTACTTGGCCATTTATTCAGAACACGGTCTCTGTTCTCAGAGGCTCTAAAACCAGGATACACCAAAATAACAACCAGGAAACTAGAGAATAGTTAGAAACAGCTGAGTTGCCACCGTTGAAAGTAGATCTGACCTAAAAGATAGATTTAAGGTGAAGGGAATGAGAGAAGGAAGTAGCATGAAAATAGAAAGAGGCAAAAAAAAAAGTCTCCTTTGAAGCCTGTGAAGAAGCCTGTGAAGATGTTAGGATTCTTGCCCTTGTAATTTACGGGAACATTAAGAATTCAAACAGTCATGCAGCAAATGTTCACTGAGTGCCTACCATGTGCCAGGCACTGTTCCAAGCACTGGGGACACAGCAGTGAACAAATTAAAAGGCGACTACCTTGAGGAGCTTGTATTAATAAATTATACAGGGCTTCCCTGGTGGCGCAGTGGTTGAGAGTCCGCCTGCCGATGCAGGGGACACGGGTTCGTGCCCCGGTCCGGGAGGATCCCACGTGCCGCGAAGCGGCTGGGCCCGTGGGCCATGGCCGCTGAGCCTGCGCGTCCGGAGCCTGTGCTCCGCAACGGGAGAGGCCACAACAGTGAGAGGCCCGCGTACCAAAAAAAATAAATAAATAAATAAATAAATAAATTATACAGAATGTTAGAAGGTAGTGAGTGCTACAGAAAAACAAGAGTAGAGCAGGGTAAGGGTGATTGATCAAGAGTGACAGGAGTGAGGTTGTAGGTGGCGATATAAAATAGAGTGGTCAGAGAAGGTTTCACTGAGAAGGTAACATTTGAGCAAAGGCTTGTAAGAGGTGAAGAAGTAAGTCAAGGAGGTACACAGGGAAAGAGCTTCAGGCAGAAGGAAAGGCTAGAGCAGAGGTTCTCAAAGTGTGGTCTGCACTCAGACCAGCAGCATTAACATCTGGGAACCTGTCAGAAACGCAAATTTTTAGGCCCCCTCAGAAACTCTGGTGGGCCCAGCAATTCCCCTCCAGAGGATTCCAATGATCCCTAAAATGTGAGAGCCACTGAACTAGAATAAATATCTAGATGGTCTGTGCCAAGCGCTGCCCGCCTTGTCCAAGGCCAACATGGGTAGAGTGAAGTGAGTAGAGGGAGAGAATCAGTAGAGGAGGTCTGGAGAGATAACGGCTTGGAGAGCGGGGATGGGGGATGGGAGAGATCCTATGAGGTCTTGTGAGCTATTGTAAGGGCTTTGGTTTTCACTCTGAGTGAAATGTGGAGACACTGCAAGATTATGACTAGCAGTGGCACAATCTGTTTTGAAAGTATCACTGGCTGCTGTTAAGAACAGACTGTAGAGGGGCAAGAGTGGAAGGGTTTTTTTTAGTACTTCAGGTAAGAGATAGTAGTGGCTTGGATCAAGATGATAGTAGTAAAGGTGGAGAGAAGAGGTGGAATCTGAATATGTTTTGAGGAGAGAGTCAAGAGGATTTCCCAACAGAGTGGTTGTAGGGAATGAGAAAAAGACATCAAAGATGTTTCTGGATTTAGTCATGGGAAAGTTGAGTTGCTCTAAACTGAGATGGGGAAAGGTATAGTGGAAGCAGGTTTATGGTGAGAGGCAGGGAGGTGGAGTGGCACAGAGACTGAAAGTTAGGTTTGGGACCTGTTTGCGATGTCCATTCAACCTCCAAATGGAGATGTTGAGTAAGCAATTGGATATATGAGCCTGTATTGAATTGAATCAACTTGTCACCCTTCTGAGTTAGAACAGAGAACTAATTCCACCAAGAGCAGTAAGAACTGATTCTGCTCATTTCAAATCAGGGGTGATGTCAGAGTTCTTAGTTCTTTCGCTGCTTGTTTCTTTATGGTCCACATATCCAAAAGGGAGGTTTCTTTTCTTGACCAGATAAAAGCTCTCCTGGATCAGTCCAAGAGACTTCCAACACAGAAAGAAGCTACTGGCTTTGGAGAAATGGAGGTTAGTGGGGTACCAACTCTCTAGACATTTGGAGAAAACCAACTGAATGCTCTTATGCTAGATTTTGCCTTTTTATCTGAAGTTCTACCTATGTGATAATTTAAGGAGATTCTCCCCTCACCAAGGAAAAAAAAATATGGTAGCATTAGCTAGCCCCGCTCAGGGTACATGACAAGAAACTCCAATCATAGACTAGAAGAAAGTGTATGTTACAGAGGAGCCAAACATCTCACTATAATTAACTGTTTTATCAGCTGCTTTGAAAACATATCATTGAGAATTTCCAAAAGAATAAGACTTGGGTTTTCCAGCTGAGACTGTTTGGAACCTGGTCCCTGGGGTTTCCATAAACTAAGCTGTCATTAAACATTTCTACCACTGAAGGGGGTCATTAGGTGTGCAAGCCCATTTGATTTAAATTCCTATTTATTTTGGTTGTGGATTGCTATATAGATTTGTTTCCCTAAGGCAGAAAATAAGATAATGACATTTATGGATCTTAAACATGTATTTTCTCAAAGGTTCAAATGGAAAGAATAACTAGGGCTTTGATTAGTGATAGCAATTTATACCCAAATATTTTGCCTGAACAATGATTCCTTGTTTTATTTTCCAGTTAATAAAGATGACCGGGGACTGCCCAAGAGAAGCAATTCTTATATTACCCGCCTGCCACATGTCAGTGTTCAGCTCTGTATGGACATATAACAAGAGGAGGTGGGCTCAGAAAGGTCCAGGATTGCCTGCCCATAAGGGCAGCCCTATGGGGAAAAATCTAGGTTCAGAGAGCAATCAATGCCTTTAAGGCAGATGTAGGCTGGCTGTCGTGCCAGGTCTTCTAGTCTTCCACAGAGACCAGATGGAAGAGAATTTTACTCAGAGGAACTGTTTATGCTGATTGGTGCCACCCTGGTTTTATGCCTTTCTGCCAGCTTAGTTCTGGGATTATAAACCTGGGATTCTAATTTAAGTCTGATCTTGGACCACCTCAACTCTAATTTGGTTTCATGGAACTAGATGCTAGTGTCTAGCTCCAGCTTTCCCTAGCACCAAACTGGGCCTGCCCCTAACTTCATCTTCAGTGTCCCAATAGTCAGGTCCCCTGTGAACCTCTGACCCTGACACACTTCAAGCTCAGAGGCATCCCTATGCTTAGGCCCATCTCCCATGGGGCTTCTGTCCGGAGTCTTCAGCAGCAACTTCAGACTCTGAGCACCTTAAGTGTAGAAAGCAGTATTTAATAACACATGGCCTTCTAAGTTTTGCAATAAGGCTTGTGGTCCCATTTCAGGGGTAAGAAACCAAAATTATTTTGGTTGGTGAATAATAATCCCACTTACTCACAGGGATCATTGAGAAAGCCTCCCCATGCTAAGTAATTCTAGCCAGCCTTCTGCCACCACCACCAGGGATGAATCACCCAGGTTACCGCCAGAGATGTGGCATTTTGGGCCATGCACATATGACTTAAGACACAGGATGGGGATGGGGGAAAGAGCCCTGTCCAGGACAAAGGTTTAAAGTGCACTATTCCCTTCCTGAGACCTCCTGAGAATATTCTGTGGCGGCAAAAACATTCCCTTTACATTACTTTATAGCTGGGAGTAGAGAAGAATATTCAGCCAGTCTTCAGAGAGTTTCGTAGCCACCTATGCTGTCTCACCAGACACACTTACAGGCTCTGTGACCCTTTTAGATAATCTTCCCCCAACCAAAAAAGGCAGCACTCTCTTCCTGTTCCACCAGCACCCTAAAATCCCCCAATGCAGGTGTCTTTTAAAAATGAGATAATTAGGGCTTCCCTGGTGGCGCAGTGGTTGAGAGTCCGCCTGCCGATGCAGGGGACACGGGTTCGTGCCCCGGTCCGGGAAGATCCCGCATGCCGCGGAGCGGCTGGGCCCGTGAGCCAAGGCCACTGAGCCTGCGCGTCCGGAGCCTGTGCTCCGCAACGGGGGAAGCCGCGGCAGTGAGAGGCCCGCGTACTGAAAAATAGAACAATGGCTAGCACATAGTAGCCTTGAATACACGCTAGCTATAATTACTACTTTGTTTCTGGTTTGCAGATGAATCCAGAGTCATTTGCCTCCTTAGATGCCAATATCTTAAAGCCCCCCCCTCCACTCCTACCACACATACACCACCAGGTCTCATCTCAATGAAAAAACAAAACAAAACAAACAACAACAACAAAATCCCTAAGCATTATAATCAGATAAGTCAACGTATGCTATTTAGATTGCTTTTTTAAAATAAATTTTTAAAAAGATGCTCAGGGATGGGAAATTAGCTTTAAAGGCTTCAATGATAACCAAATGTAATATGGGACCTTGTTTGGGTCCTGATTCAAACAAACCAACTATAAACAGACACTTTAGAGACAATAGGGGAAACTTAATTACAGACTAGGTATTCATGACACCAAAGTACTGTTGGTAATTTTGGTAAGTGTGATAATGGCATTGTGGTTTTTTTTTTTTAAGTCAATATTTTGAGAGATTCAGAGGTGAAATATTATGATGTTTGGATTTGCCTTAAAGTACTTCAGCAAATAAAAGGAATAAATAAATAACAAAAAGGGAGGGATAGATCAAGTAAACATGGCAAAAACTTGATAACGATTGAATATGGGTGATGGGGATATAGCAGTTTATTATATTATTTTCTCTATTTTACTGAATTGGTCCTCATGTCAAAAAAAAAAGTCGCAGACCAATAGTCTTTAGGGCTAAGTTTTCGACAGTGGAAATAAGGATCGGAGGCTATGACCAACTGGTTAAACAGCTAATAGTAATGGGTGCAATGAGGGATGGTTGAAACCTGGCCCAGAGGGGAAAGTATGGGGGTCAGGGGTGGTGAGAGGTTTGGGTGAGTTTAGATCCTGGATCCCTGGAGTCTGGAGGAGAGAAGCATAGTATAACTGAGACCAGTTCCATGGCAAGGATTGGGGAAAGAGGAAAGAACTTTAACAGAGTGACCACAGTAAACCACCTCTGCTGGTGGGGTGGCAGCCAGGGCATTTTGCGCCCAGACAGCCTCTTTCCAACACAGCTAGACTAGGCTTGTCCATGGTTATTCTTTCCTCTGGGAACAGAGAAAACTTGTAGGGAGTAAAAAACAGGAATTACTGCTTTCCTTAGAGTCCACATGCCCTAAAATGATATTATTTGCTTAACAATGCTTTTAGGAATAGGTATGGTGTGATTCTGGGAGGCTTGGGAAGGGCTGTCTCTGCTCTTTACCTATTTAAAAAGGGTAAGGTATTTCATTTCATCTTCAGAGTTAATTTTACAGAGTTAATATGCTTAAGTTATGGCTACAACTCACTCACCCTAATATGAAAGAACCAAGATCACATTCTCCCCTCCCTTGCTGGTGAAAACTAGCAGACCACAGATGGCCCTGAGCACCGAGAGGATGACGATAAACTTAAATTGCTTTCCAACGTTGCTGAGTGCTGTTCACCTAAATCTACTGGGCAAACAGAAATGGATGGGGAGTGTGCAGCCTTGCCCACTCTTAGAAAACACTCTGATGGAAACAAAAGGAGACGTGAGAGAGGACATATATTTCATCAGTGACTCAGGCATCAGTGATGCCTCTTCTCTCTTGGGCCCTGATCAGAAAAAAATGTCAGATGCTGAACATATCCATGGCAACCAAGAACACTCCTAGGGTGCCACCTTGGCCCAATCACCGCCCTTTTCCAAGTCTCAGTTCTTGAATTTCTGAAATGGATGGAGAGAGGGAGAGCGAGAGCAAGCCAGTGAGCAAGCAAGAGAATATCATCCTCCTATATTTGCCTCTTCCGACTCTGGGGTTTTATAAGAATTAATAAAGTGGTGACTACACCTGGCACCCTGGAAAAAGACACATTTATGTGTACTGGGAATGATGCCATTTTCTTTACCTATTTTTGTCAGATGTCTTTTCCATTGATCACCTGATTTTGAGAAGTATGAAGGAATTTAGTTTTCATTATATTGTTTTCTGACTCAACTATATTTTTAAAGAGAAACTAGTCTGTGTTCCTACCAGCAGTTTGATAGAGTAATGTTCCAAGTGAGTGGTAGTAAAATTATGTTAATCTTTTACATGGAGCAAGGGGAAATATATCATCTCTTTGTCAATTTTCCACTTTCGCACAAAGTGGAAATCTTTTTAAAACACTGGACTTCTGTAGGCAGTGAGAGAGCATTGAAAGAATAGGTGTTCACCCAGAAATGGCTGTTCCCCTTTCGGGTTTTTGTTTGTTTGAATTTACTTTTGCTGCTTTGGGTCTTCGTTGCTGCACGCGGGCTTTCTCTACTTGCGGCGAGCAGGGGCTGCTCTTTGTTGCACTGCTCGGGTTTCTCACTGCGGTGGCTTTTCTTGTTGTGGGGCACGGGCTCTAGGTGCACGGGCTTCAGTAGTTGTGGCTCTCAGGCTCTTGAGCACAGGCTCAGTAGTTGTGGTGCACGGGCTTAGCTGCTCCGCAGCATGTGGGATCTTCCTAGACCAGAGCTCGAACCCATGTCCCCTGCATTGGCAGGTGGATTCTTAACCACTGCACCACCAGGGAAGTCCAGGCAGGTGGATCCTTAACCACTGTGCCACCAGGGAAGTCCCTCCCCTTTTGTTTTGATAACATACTCCTTCATTTCTTTGGGGACTTGGAGCTCCCCACTGCTTCAGGTCCTGGTGAGGCTGTCAATCATGGTGCCCCATCCCTCTCCTAGCTTCACTGGCGAATATGCTGACCCAAGTTGACCAATCCAGGTATACCATCATTCTAACCATTGCCATGAATTCAGAGGTAGGCAAATGGCCCAAGCAGGCCAGTCGGGGCTGTCAAAAGCTGGCAATGCACAATCCAACAGAGCTTGTCTATTCTGCAGTGGTGTTCTTGCTGGTTTGGATCCATGGTGCAATGGACCCCTGGCTCTGAGGTAAGTTCTTACCCTCTGTGCAAGGCCAGGGCGGCTACCTCCTGAGGGCCTTCCTGCCTGGGCCATATGCTAACCAGAGCATAGTCAAGGTTCCAGGGCAATGGAAGCTCCTGTAGTTTGTCAAAGCCAGGCCTCAGATAATGGTTTTGGACCTGCTGAGGTAAGGATGAACCAATCTACCTGAGGACAAGGTGCCCAAAAGGGAAATTCACCAGGACAAAAAGAGGTTTGGGGGCTGCGATCTGGGCTCTGTGCCAAGATCTAAATATCCTTAAGGGAAAGTAGCATCTTGATAGGCTTTGGCAGATCACAAAAAGACCCATTTTACCCCTTTCCCCAGGGTAACAGATGCCTGCACACAACTATACCTGGCTAACCAGGCAGGGACAATGCAAGGACCGCACAGAGAGAAAAAAGGTGCCTCAAGGCGATCTGAGGTTACCTTTAGATAGGGTAGGCTGCCATAACTTATTTTTTTTTCTTTTGATATCACATTCTAATTTTATTTTACTTTATTTTTAAATTAAGTTTGATTGGCTTATAGTTGAGTTAAAATGTTGTGTTAGTTTCAGGTGTACAGTAAAGTGAATCAGTTATACATATACTTATATCCACTCTTTTTTAGATTCTTTTTGCTGTAACTTTCAAGTCACTTCCTCAAGCCCCATTTTATTCATCTCTACCATTTACACCTGAATACTATGGAGAATACTAGTTTCTCCTGAGACATCTTGGAATCCAGAGGTGGAGGCAGGGCATGCTTTGGAACAACATGTACTTGGCGTGAGAAATACTCTAGGTCTTTCTATAGGGCAGACCAAGAAATACAGGGATCCCACGTGGACTAAGAATTTAGTGCCTTTCAGATTGACTTAGTGCTGCTGGGGGCCGCCACTGGGGAAGAATGTTGTTTTGTTTCCACTGGACGATATGGTCTACTTCACTGGCGTAAGGCCACTTTGACATTTTACCAGTTATATGCAGAACCTTGGGTTGAACTTACCTGGCACCATATTTCTACTTCATTCTTGAAACTGATCTTTAGAAATTGGCACCAAAGACAGCTGTCTGTCTGGCCTGACCCTCAATCCAGTTCTGTGATTGTGATTCATTCTTTGCAGCCTCTGTGCTTCCCTGACCTTCTTTAAAGAGGTCATGGTATTGCCCACCAAAGGGCAGTGGAATGTACCAGTAACGGAACTGTGCAGATAAAGGTTAATCTGCGGTTGTCACTGTAACCTGCAAGTGTTTGGGGCCTGCTTTGCCACTGACTTGTCTCCTGAGGCCTTATATCAGTAGGCCCTGCCAGTGGTTATATTGCCTTACTTAGACTTTTCTGGATTTTTAATCTTATAATGCTAGTGAAAACTTTATCCAGTTTATGACATCCTACTTATAAAAATGTTGGCATGCATGGCCCTTTCTTATCCTCTTGGCTGGTGATAAAATAGTCTGTGATGTTAGTTGGGACTCATTTTGACTCAAGGGTTTCTTAGCCAGAGGTAAATTGTTTCTTTATGTCTATCCTGGTGGCTATCTGAATTTTATAAGTTTAAATGTTCTTCTGTCAAAGAAAATAGCCCAGATATATGTGACCTCTGGGTCTAGGGAGACAGAGAATGGTGTCCAAGTTGGATTACTTAGTAGAAAAATAAAATCATATTCTCTTACTTGCGTTTTCCTTTAAGCCATCTTTTGGACACATAATACCAAAATCATTTCAGAGGTCAGTGGTAGTCATTTGAATTCCCTAAATGGAATAACACTGAACAATCAGCTAGTAAATACTATTTTAAGGGATTCTAACATGAGAAGGCAACAAAAATTCAGTGTTAGGCTCTGCCTTCTGAAACACAGCAAGACAAAACAGATTAGGACAAACAAATAAAGCCATATTTATTTAAGATATGCAGATAGAAACGGCCAGGAATTAGCACCAGGCACAGGTAACATCATTCTGTGTATAGGATGACCAATTTTCTTGGCTTACCTGGGACTGGACCAGTTTTAGCATGGAAAGTCCCACATCCCAGGAAACCCCTCCAGCCCAGGCAAACATTTGGTCACCCTAAATTGGGCCAAGTCACAGACCACAAGCCATGGCCAAAGTAAATAGACAGGCCAGCTATTTTTATAATAGATGCATATTATTTGTCTCAATATCTTTGTGTCTTAGTAAAAGAAGGGTTAAAATCCTCAACCTCCCACTCAGAATTGTTATGAGAAATTGCCTCAATTCATCGCTAAGCAATTTGTGAATGCTATAAAATTATAAATAACAGCTTGGCAGTGATTTTCATGCAGCAAGTAGACCTTACCTGGCTGATGCCAAGGTCTTGCTGTGTAACTATTAGAGCTTTCCCTATGGAGAAAATCTAGCCCATTGTGAGTAATTTTACATTTTTTTCATTCGTGCTAATGCTAGGCCATCTCTCAGGACAATACAGGGCAACCTTGGCTCTGATTTTGTTTAACCCAGCTGGTTGCAGCCAAATTATGGGCTTCTTTTTGGGTGGAGCATATTTTTGCGGGCTGTGGGAGACCTGTAATTCTTTTTTTTTTTTTTAATGCAAAACCATTTATAGCTTTGGGTGATGTAAAATCCACAGGGTGCCTACAACAGTGTCACGTAACCAAAGGCTTCCCACATGATCCCTCTGGGGGGACACAGTGGACCCAGGGCCTCACCCAAGTCTCCATCCACCCACTCGCCACATTTCCTGTGCCCGTCCACCCCCCCCCCCCCAACACACACACCCCACCCCAGGCAGGGCGGCAGCCTGCAGAGCCTTCAACTTCTATCTCTGCTTGTGTTTCGGAGGTTTCAATTATCAGCCAGGTTTTCTTTTCATTGAGAGAGCTATTGTTTGATGCTGTGCATTCATCCATCCATAAGCACCTCAAATCGGTCTGACTTGCTAGCTTCAGAACCATGGCAACAGCATAGTTTTGTGCAAGAGTCTTAGATGAAAAGGCAATACCCCGTTTTTAGGCCCAGTTCTGGCTCAGATATCACAGGCCAATTGCCCAACCTCATAGGACTTCTGTTTCCTTATCTGTTAAATGATAGAGTTGGATTAGATTAGTTGTAAAGCCCTTTTAGCCTCTAAAATTCTATAATTCAATACAAGAGTGCTAACTGGTGGAGAATATAAGAAAGAGAGGGAAGAGATAAAGAGGTATATACAGGGATAGTCTATTCAATAGGAAGCTAGGGCCCTGAAGAGGAGAGGGTAAGATCTCGCCAGGGCAAGATCCTCAATCAAAGGGCTAACCAGCGACCATTAGAACAGAAATAGCTGCTATTCCATCCAAAGGAGTTTGCTGGGCTCTGGCATAATTTGACTTCTCTCCAACCATTACCCTAAACTTTTGGTAAAAGTGCTACCCAACCGCCTTCCACCGGGGGTGATGTGGAGGAAAGATTACAGTGAAGTCAGAAAAGATAATGTATATATATGGAATCTAAAAAAAAAAAAAAAAATGGTTCTGAAGAACCTAGGGGCAAGACAGGAAAAAGACGCAGACCTAGAGAATGGATTTGAGGACAAGGGGAGGGGGAAGGGTAAGCTGGGATGAAGTGACAGAGTGGCATGGACGTATATACACTACCAAATGTAAAATAGATAGCTAGTGGGAAGCAGCCACATAGCACAGGGAGATCAGCTCAGTGCTTTGTGACCACCTAGAGGGGTGGGATAGGGAGGGTGGGAGGGAGACGCAAGAGGGAGGGGATATGGAGATATAGGTATACGTATAGCTGATACATTTTGTTATACAGCAGAAACTAACACAACATTGTAAAGCAATTATACTCCAATAAAGAGGTTAAAAAAAAGAGTTGGTTCTAAGGAAGCAACAGCAGAAACCCATTAAATTGAAACCATTTACAAATAGCTCATTTTCTCATCAAAACAACTGCACTTCTATAGATCTCAGTGGGAAACCCTGAATTTAGCAAACAGCTCTTCAAATGCAAGTTCTTGGGAATTACTACACTGGGCATAGCTGTATGGAGAGGAAACAAGGAAGCAGAAATTATCACTGTTGCTTGCGCTGGGCTTTACTCTGGGCTCTGTGGCTCTTCTTTATTTTAGAGATTGAAGAATTCTACTTTATGGGGATCTGATAACCCCTATGATTATAAAAGATCTTATTAATAGAATCAGGCTCCAGAGGAAGATCCTTTACCGTCAGAATTCTTTAGTTCCTGATGTTATTGGTGGTCTCAATTATTGTCACTCCCTTTACTCTAATTAACTTCTAGGGTATAGTCCACAAAGGAAAATAACAATATATTGTCTATTCTAGATTCTTTCATCTAGGTGTCCCCAGAATCCCAAGGGGTATGCAGTGGTAATAAAGATCTGAGAACTTCTTTCATAATGTTAAAAGTTGTATTGACAGTTACAAATTTCCCTAAGTCTGCTGCATTCCCGAACCTTTGAATGCAGCTACCTTCACACTCACTGTACTTAGGCAGGTGTATTAAATGATGACTATCCAGGAATTTACTCAGGTCCAATCTCTGTTTACTGTTTCTTCCCATTCCTGGCTACGTTTATAATCCTGGCCCTCTAATCCCTCCAGATATACGTAATTGATATCATGTATTTGGTCTCTATAATTTTTTTAAACGTTTTATGATGGAACATTTTGTATACATATATAGATATAGATGTATAGATAGAAAGAGAGACAGACAGAGAGACAAAGAGAAAGACAGAAAGAGACAGAGACAGAGAGAGGAAATAGTATAATAAACCCCCAGGTACCTATCATTGAGCTTCCATATTATCAATTGATGCCCAGCTATATTTAATGCCCAGAAGAGATGATTTTAAACACTCCCCTCCTTCATACAATGAAAAATATTTTGGTAATACTTGTGAAATGAAACATATAATGGTCAAAATAGAATTGCAGACAGTGAAAATGTTCTTTTATTGAACTTCATATATATAATCATTCCAGTTAAAAAGATAAAATAAAGGGCTTCCCTGGTGGCGCAGTGGTTGAGAGTCCGCCTGCTGATGCAGGGGACACGGGTTCGTGCCCCGGTCCGGGAAGATCCCACATGCCGTGGAGCGGCTGGGCCCGTGAGCCGTGGCCGCTGAGCCTGCGCGTCCGGAGCCTGTGCTCCGCAATGGGAGAGGCCACAACAGTGAGAGGCCCACGTACCGCAAAAAAAAAAAAAAAAAAAAAAGATAAAATAAAATAAATAGTGCAGTACTAAAAGAGAAAAAGGCATAATATTTATTCAATAGTGGTTATATCAACCTACCAGTTTGAACTTTGATCCTTTGGTTACTGTCTGAGATAGTAATATATTATGTACATAATTATCCAACAAATTAATAAGTGAATATTGATAAAACTGAAATGTTTACAAAAGATTGAATTTAGGCAACTAATAAATCATAACACGAATGCAATATTTTATTTTCTTGGTTCATTCTTTTTTGTTTGTTTGTTTAACATTACTTGGACTTTGTTTTATGCACAACAACACCACAAAAATATAGACATACAAAAAACTCTCCTTGCTAAGGTTATCACTACCTATAGTTTTGTGTGTAAACTTTTAGTCCTCTTTCAAAATATTATCATATATTTTACTTATTTTTTAATGAATAGTATAATGTATACATAGAGAGCCATGAGTTTTTGCTTTCTTTTCTGCACAAATGATTTGTTACCTTGGATCACTCTTCAGTTTTAAAATAATTAACAAGATAAATCAACTATAACTTCAATAAAATAAAGTTTAAAAAATAAAATATATCCACATTAAATTTTTTTAAATAATAATTAACAAAAGAAAAACAAAACAAAAAACAAAAAAAAATAATTAACAAGAAAGGAAAATAAATTTTAAACATATTATTAAAAATCAGTAAACCACTTCCTGTATGAACTGAAACTTCTACTTACCAACAGTAACATACCTTGCAGTTCAGTCTCAGTTTCCCTATTTTTAATTTTAAGCGCAAACACTCAAAAAGTCACATGAAATTACTGTACGGGAGTAACTCAAGTTCTCTTTCTTTGATTTTTACAATCACTACACTATCCTAGTTCATTTCTTTTTCTTTTCTTTTTTTTAACTTTTTGCCTTGGCTTGCAAGATGTTCCCTGACCAGGGATCAAACCTGTGCCCCTTGCAGTGGAAGTGCAGAGTCTTAACCCCCGGACCACCAGGGAAGTCCCTCTAGTTTGTTTCAAATCTACTTTTTCAAAGCAGGAACATGTAGTTCCACAGGGTTAAAGATGTGAACTTCAGCAGCAGTGAGCTCGGATGGTTCCAAACAGTACAGACTTTTATTAATGTTTTAAAATTCTCCACAGATAACGCACCCCTTTATTGTCTGCATCTGGACTAAACTGCTTCCACTGCTCTTGCCCTTGGCACACCACTGCTCCACAGGTTTTAACACAGTCTGGGCACTGTGTTATATAGTTGCCCTTGTCCATCTAGCAGTGGCTCGGCTTGTGGGGGGACCATGTTCTTCCCATTACTCTCCTCTACCCAGACCTCAGTCTTATGGTTCCTTTGTGTCTATCATCTCTGACTTTGTCTGTATTAACTTCAGATTAGCCCAGAAAATTCAGCTTTTTAAAAACATATATTTATTTATTTATATTTTTAGCTGCGTCAGGTCTTAATTGCGCGCGATCTTCGTTGCGGTATGCGGTAACTTTCCTTGCAAGGCGCTGTGGGATCTTAGTTCCCTGACCAGGGATTGAACTGCGTACACTGCATTGGAAGGCGGATTCTTAACCAGTGGACCACCAGGGAAGTCCCCAGAAAATTCAGCTTTAACAATTCTTCAGGGCACATGATATTTTGGCCTTTTAGAAAGGACCTCTTTTTAATAAAGCTGCCTATCTTTTTCCTTTCTGCTTTCAGATGGGCCAACTAAAATAGAGTTTTGTTTCTATTTTTTCAGCTTTATTAAGGTATACTTAATATATAGCACTGTTCAAGTTTAAGGCTTGCAGCATAATGACTTGACATACATATATTGTGAAATGATTACCACAAAATGTTTAGCTAACTTCCATCACCTATATAGTTACCCCCAATGTTTTAAAATTTCTTGTGATGAGAACTTTTAGGATCTACTCTCTTAGTAACTTTCAAATATGCCATACAGCAGTGTTAACTATAGTCATCATGTTGTACATTACATCCCCAGTAATTATGTATCTTATCACTGGAAAGTTGTACATTTTGACTGCCTTCGTTCAATTCCCCCTCTCATCACTTCCTGCCTCTGGCAACCACAAATCTGATCTCTTTTTCTACGAGTTGGTTTTTTATTTGTTTGTTTGTTTAGATTCTACATATAAGTGAGACTGTACAGTATTTGTCTTTCTCAGTCTGACTTATTTCACTTAGCATAATACCCTCACGGTCCATCCATGTTGTCGCAAATGGCAGGATTTCCTTCTTTTTATGGCTAAAATAGTATTCCTTTGTATAGATTAGAACGTTTGTTTCTTTTAAGATATTATTGAAATCTTCAAGAAGCAGCCACCACATCCAAAATCCCACCTGATGTCTTTTTACAAAGTGCTCTAAATCTCTAGCCTCAGCAGGCATGTCAGTCTGAGTCCCATGAGACAATGGGAAACAATTTAACCAGTTGCTTTGCTACCTTCTGAAAGGGTTCCCCCTGGAGAAATAGGGGCCCCTAGAAAACTCAACTCACTCATTCCACATTTTAACACCTGTTATTTTAAATCCTCCACAAGCATTTACCAGGACACCAAATGGAAAATAAATTAATGCAAAGGAGTTTTGATAATAGCTGAGACATGGAGAAAACCAGTTAAGGACCATCATATGGACAAAGACAGGCAGGTTAGACCAAAATAAGTGGCACCTCAGGAAGGCTAAAAATGTGGCCCCTCTTCAAGTCAATACTCTTTAGGTATTTGTTCAATATTTATTTATGGGACAGGAATATCTTAAATTTTCCATTTGAGATACTGTCTCGTTTGGTGGGAGTATGACCAAATTACATATTCCCCAGTTATATAAAAATTCTCTTGTGGAGATTGCATTAACTTACACCATATAGCCAATGTATTCCACAGATGTTTTACTGCTTACTTATTAATTGGTGCCCTGGGCATCTACCCAGCTGGCACACTCCTTAATTCATATTTTGATCAGCATAAAGGAATAAGTAATTAGGAGCTCAGGGTGGGAGAATATAGTAAAGCCTGGTGGACTATGGTTGCCTTGTTTTTTGTTTCTGTTGTTTTTCATTGCCTTTTGTTTTAACTATTATGCTTTTTTTTTGGTGACTATATATCCTTTAAGTTCCAAAGCAGCCAGTTCATGACCACTGGAAAATTCTGCAAACTAATGTTAGGTTTTTTTAAATTCCCTTTCTGGGGCTTTTAGATATATGCAACAGTAATTTAGTATTTTGTTCCTCCAGAATTAACTTGATATGCTCTCTCAGTTCCCATATCTAAGCCAATTTGTAGACTCACAGCCCCTTGCATGAAAGGGAGATTGGGTCACTTTGAAAAAGGACACCATAATACTGCAACTAAAATATACTGTGGATCTTCCTACAAGCCTTCCATAAAGGGTCTACATTCATCTACTAGGCTTGATGGATACAGGGAAAAGAGAAAATCTCATGCTTTTATGGAATTACTAGACACTGGCTAAACATGAATGTTCACCTGGAATCTAAGAATGTGACCTTATTTGGAAATAGCATCTTTGTAGATATAATTATAAGGATAATACTGGACTAGGGTGGGACTTAAATCCAATTAAAAAGCCTTTATAAGAGGGCTTCCCTGGTGGTACAGTCGTTAAGAATCTGCCTGCCAATGCAGGGGACACGGGTTTGAGCCCTGGTCTGGGAAGATCCCACGTGTCGTGGAACAACTAAGCCCATGCACCACAACTACGGAGCCTGCGCTCTAAAGCCTGCGAGCCACAACTACTGAGCCCACAAGCCACAACTACTGAAGCCCACGTGTCTAGAGCCCATGCTCTGCAACAAGGGAAGACACCGCAATGAGAAGCCCATGCACTGCAATGAAGAGTAGCCCCTGCTCACCACAAGTAGAGAAAGACTGCATGCAGCAACAAAGGCCCAATGCAGCCAAAAATAAATAAATTAAATAAATAAGTAAATAAAACTTAAAAAAAAAATGCCCTTATGAGAGACAGGAGACATAGGAAAGAAGACCATGTGAAGATGGAGGCAGAGATTAGAGTTATGCAACCCCAAGCCAATAGGAGCCACCAGAAGCTGAAAGAGGAGAGAAAGGATCCTCCTCCAGAGCCTTCAGAGGGAGAGTAGCCCAGTCAACACCTTAATTTCAGACTTCTGGTTTCCAGAATGATGAGAGAATACATTTCTGTTCTTTAAAGCCACCAAGTTTTTGGTAATTTGTTACAGAAACTCTAGGAAACTTAACACAGCCTTCTAAATTGATGGTAAACCCAGAGGACCCCAAAACCCACTATAGTCCACCAGGGACTTATGGAGGTCAGGAAATATGACATTCTGGCCTATGTCTACACCTAGTGAGCTCAATAGGTTCATGGGCTCGTTGTATGGTTATTTCCCAAGTTCCCGAAAGTGTAATTGGAATAGACATGCTAGGCCACAGACAGAATTGCCACACTGGCTTCCTGACCCACGGAGTGATGGCTATTATAGTAGGAAGAGCTAAGAAGAGCCTCCTGGAGCATCCTCTCCTAATGAGAAGAGTAAGCAAAACCCAACACTGTATCCTTGGGGGAATTGTCAAGTTTAGTAACACCATCAAAGATCTAGATCCCAAGGCAGTGATTACTATCACACCCCCCATTTAACCCACCTGTTTGGACTGTGCAGAAGGTAGATAAATTTTGGAGAATGATTGTAGGTTATCATAAATCAATCAGGCATTTTTTGCAATTGTTTTTCCAATTTGGTGTATATTCTGGAACAAATCATCTCAGACCCTGACTCCTAATATACAGCTGTCGATTTGGTGAATGCTTTTTTCTCTATATTAATTTACAAGACCCACCAGCAGCAGTTTGCTTTCAAGTGGCAAGGATTTGCCTCAGGGTTACATCAACTTTGTTGCTTCCTGCACTAATCTAGGCCAAAGATATCTTAGTCATCTTAACATTCCAAATAAATTGTGATCCACCTTGGACTTCCCTGGTGGTACAGGGGTTAAGAATCCGCCTGCCAATGCAGGGGACATGGGTTCGAGCCCTGGTCCAGGTAGATTCCACATGCCGTGGAGCAACTAAGCCTGTTCGCCACAACTACTGAGCCTGCGCTCTAGCACCCATAAGCCACAACTACTGAGCCCGCGTGCCACAACTACTGAAGCCCACACACTTAGAGTCCATGTTCTGCAACAAGAGAAGCCACTGCAATGAGAAGCCCATGCACCGCAACGAAGAGCAGCCCCAGCTCGACGCAACTAAAGAAAAGCCTGCATGCAGCAACGAAGACCCAATGCAGCCAAAAATAAATAAATATATATATATATTTTAAATTATGATGCTCCGTTAATTGATGGCATGCTAATTAGACCCGAGGAGCAGAAAGTAGCAAGCACCACAGATACCTTACTTACACACATACATGCCATGCAGTAAGAGATAAACATCATGAAAATGCAGGGGCTTTTTTGGGCTTTAGAAGCAATATGCCCATAATTTTAGTGTGCTACTGCAACCCATTTACAGAATAACCGAAAGTCTGCCAGTTTTGAATTGTGCCCAAAGCAAGAAAAGGTTCTACATCAATTTTAGTCATATGACCCAATAGACCCAGCCATACTCAAAGTATCAGTGGCAAATAGGGATGCTTGCTTCTGGCAATTCTAAGAGGAGAATCACAATGCAGACTCCTGGAGTCTGGGGGGACAAAGCTATGCTTGCTCCTTCAGGTAATAATTCTCTTTTCAAGAAATAGTTCCTAGCCTGCTACAGGGCCCTGGTGGAGACCTTTGGTACATCAAGTGACAATACAAACTGAGCTGCCCATCATGAACTTCGTAATATCTGGTCCAGCAATTCATAAGTTTAGAGTATGCTCAGCAGCAATCCATCATCAAGTGAAAACAGTGTATAAGAGATAGGACTCAAGAAGATCCTGAAGACACAAGTGAGTTGCATGAGCAGTGCCTTAGACTCCCACAGCACCTGATCCTATGGCATCGCCTCCTCTTCCTCAGTTCACACCAATGACATCACAGGGAGTCCATTGTGATCAACTGACCAAGGGGGGAAAACTCAGATCTACTTTACAAATGGTTCTACACAGTGTGCCTGCATTAACCAGAAGGGGACTGCCACAGCATTATAGCCCAAATCAGGTGCATATTTGACAATAGTAAAGGGACATCCTTCCAGTGGGAAAAACAAAAGAAGTATATTTGGTTATCCACTCTGTCAGGATGGAAAATAGGCACTGACTGATTCACAGACAGTGGATGAATGGTCAGAGAATTGCAAAGAACAGGAAGGGAAGATTGGTGACAGGAAGACTGAAAAATGTATAAGGATGGACATCTTGAAGTGGCACAGAATGAGGATGTCTGTTTCCCTTGTGCATGTGCAATGCAGAGAAGGTTATCAAAAAGTCAAGATGATAAGCTGACCCATTCTTGGATCTCAGTCAGACATTCCAGTGCTTAATGAATTCATGTTCAGAGTAGTCAGAGCAATAGGGATAGAAGCTACTCATAGGCTCAACGTTACAGACTTCCTCCCACCGAGGTTGATATGGCTACTGCCACCACTGAGAGCCTAATCTGGCAACAGTAAAGACCAATGCAGAGTTCCTAGGGAGACCCACCAGCCTTCTGGTAGCAGATTCATTGCACTGGACCTTTTCCATCATGGAAGAGGCAGGAAAAAAAATAGGGAATAATTGGTGAAATCAAGGTAAAAGATAAGTTGCTGCATCTTGCATCCCCTGCCAAAAAGAAGGAAGCATAGCTCCTGGTTCTACCCCCTTTGGATTCTGATCCACATTCTACACCTGGAAATGTTACTCCAGTCAACATACTAGGTGACACCAATGGCTTCCAGTTTTTGAATAGAGCCCAGAACAGGAAAGGACACTGCAGCAAGTCCAGGCCTACCGCAATTAGCACCGTCACTTCAGCCATATGATCCACCCGATCTTATGTAGTTGCAGGTGTCACTGGTGGGTTTCCCTTGATGCAGTGAGGAGTTTATGACAAGCTGCAGAAAAAATTCACAATGCAGATCTCTGAGATTCTGGAGTAAGTTCATGCCACCCACATCAGAGAATTAGGTGTCGTTTGTGAAACAGCTCTAGGTGTACAGTTAGGTCCTGGTAGCAATGGAACACTCGACCCTGAGACATCAGACGACCATGATTCTGGAACTGTTCATGAGCTAGATTCCGTCACATTCACCAGGTCGTAAAGTCAGATTGGCCCAGCAAAGTCTACCATAAATTGACAATGGTACCTTTTGGATTGAGCCCAAGCAAGACTTGAAGACATGAGACAGTTGCATGACTAGGTAGCCTAGATCCCCATGTCACCCTCCCCCAATGATTGCATTGGGTTGTTCCTATGAGGGATCCCACATAACCAGTTAAAGACCTGCCTGAGATTGGTTTATGAATGGGTCAGTTCGGACTGTGGATATTTCAAGGGTTTGCCTCGAAAGACAGTGGAAAGGGAAAATCTTCCCAATGGGTAGTGCAGTGAGCAGTATACCTGGCCATCCAGTGGAAGAGAGAGTGGCCCAAGATGGGAATATATGCAGCTTCCCAGGCAGTGCTCTCTGGTCAAAAGCCTAGAAAGAAAAACATTTAAATGATCAGAGACAAGGAGGTCTGTAGTAAAGGCACATGGAGAGATGCAAAGTGTGAAGATTTTTGCATCACACATTAATGCCCATACTGGCACAAACTTGAGAGTAAGTACCTCCTTAAATTTTGCACCCATAGGCATCTCTTTTGGCTTAGCCTAGCCTCCACTCGGCTCAAAACTCACCATGTTCTGTCGTTGAAGACTGAAGTAAAAAGTGATATAGATACAACTTCTCAATAGGTGGAATGTAACAGAATGTACAGCCATGGTTTGGTTTTTTTTTTGCGGTACGCGGGCCTCTCACTGTTGTGGCCTCTCCCGTTGCGGAGCACAGGCTCCGGACGCACAGGCTCAGCGGCCATGGCTCACGGGCCCAGCCGCTCTGTCCCCTGCAACGGCAGGCGGACTCTCAACCACTGCGCCACCAGGGAAGCCCCAGCCATGTTTTTTTAAATTAAAGTATAGTCAATTTATAATATAATGTTAGTTTCAAGTGTACAGCAATGATTCAGTTATTTATATATTTTTTCACATTCTTTTCCACTATAGGTATTACAAGATATTGAATATAGTTTCTTGGCTATACAGTAAATCCTTTTTTTTATTTTGGTTGCACAGCATGCGGGATCTTAGTTCCCCCACCAGGGATTGAACCCGTGCCCCTGCAGTGGAAGCACAGAATCTTAACTACTGGACCACCAGAGAAGTCCCTATAGTAAACCCTTATTGTTTCTCTATGTATAGTAGGGTGTATCTGTTAATCCCATACTCCTAATTTATCCCTCCCCCCTTTCCCTTTTGGTAACCATAAGTTTGTTCTCTATGTCTGTGAGTCTGTTTCTGTTTTGTAAATTCATTTGTATTGTGTTTTAGATTCCACATATAAGATATATCACACAATATTTGTCTTTCTCTGTCTGACTGACTTCAATTACTATAATATTCTCTAGGTCCATCCATGTTGCTGCCAATGGCAATATTTCATTCCTTTTTATGGCTGGATTATACAATCCAGCCATTGCGTATATATAACACATCTTTATCCATTCATCTGTTGATGGACACTTAGGTTGCTTCCATGTCTTGTCTATTGTCAATCGTGCTGTACAGCCATGTTTAAAAACTGCCATACAGGGCTTCCCTGGTGGTGCAGTGGTTGAGAGTCCACCTGCCGATGCAGGGGACACGGGTTCGTGCCCCGGTCCGGGAGGATCCCACATGCCGCGGAGCGGCTGGGCCCGTGAGCCATGGCCGCTGAGCCTGCGCGTCCGGAGCCTGTGCTCTGCAACGGGAGAGGCCACAACAGTGAGAGGCCCGCGTATCGCAAGAAAACAAAAACAAAACCAAAAAAACTGCTATACAGACCCTGTGTTTTACATGGATGCTTTGATGGTCAATGGCAATAATTTTTCTGGAAATGACATGTGGAGAGGCTTTCATTTTACCCCAAAGTGAAAAAATGGACCCCAAATGAAAGCAGGCTCTTTTCCAAAGAGAAAAGTTTGTGACTGTTCAAACCCAAGTCATAATGAGGTTTTCCCCCAACTGTCATGTAGGATTATGGAATGCATATACTGGGTTATTATCCGGTTCCATGGGTTATATTTCAGATTTAAATTTCAGAAATGGAATCAACAACCAGCTGAAAGCATAACTGCCTATAAAATGTCTTGATGCACCCATTTTGAGAATTTCTTAGTTGATATTCTCAGTAAGATCAAGATTAGATCATCTTGAGTTTGACATTTATGATAGAAGTTTCTGAAAATGTGCTTCTTGATTTACCAAAATTTGGCATTTGTGATAATGAGGTGATATTGTAAGACTTGCCTCTGCTGCTTCCTTCCACATGTAGAAGAGAACTTACAGGAACATGTTCTGATTGTCCCTGTTGCTATATGGAATCGTGTGTCTGGTCTCACCCACAGAGATAAGACTGGGTATAAAAGCGCATGAAAGGCGAGCAGAGAAAGATTAAGTTGCTAGGCTGCCCTGGAAAGGATTCTATCAATGCAATCCATGAATGTGTCAAGTCAAACAAAAAGAGATTTGAAGAATGGCCGAGGCTTTGGCCATCTCAGGAAAGCTAGATAGTAGTAATAATGGCTGACATTTATTGACCTTTTACTATGTGCTAGGCACTTTGCTAAGCACTTTCCAGCTCTATCTCCTTTAACCTTCTCAATAACCATATAAGAAGGTATATTATTATTATGGATAAAAAAATGAAGCTCAGAGAGGCTGAGCAAGTTGTGAAGAACTGGTAAGTGGCAGACTTGGAATCACATGCTATTTCGTCTCCCCAGGATGTGAGCTGAAGAAGCAAAACAAAACAGTATAAAGGCAGCCAGGCTCGAAGTGAAAGAGTTTAGAAGAATTGGGTGAGGTGGAGGGATGAAGCAGGTGAGTTCAGTGGCTCAGGAAATGAAACTCACAAACACTGGACATGTAAGAGCCATGGGTATCTTCCCAGGGGGGAGCAGTTACTGGGTGACACTCCTAGGCAGGAGCTAAGGTAGAATCTAAAGTGGTTCGAGGTCATAAAACCAGTGTCATTGAAGATCCACAGTGCACATGGACCAGTATAGCATTACTGTAGTGCTCATATGAGATGTTCCTCCTAGGGTGTCTCAATAACAAAAGAAACACTAGAAGTTACATTTAGAGATAAATTCTAGGCATTTGAATTTTTGGCTACACCTCAGAGTCCCTAAGAAATAAAGAAACATTTGTTCTCTGGCCCAACAACTAATGAACTCATTTTATTTTATAGCTCTATATGGTTGAGATACATCAGAAATGACTGGATAACCCATGCCTTTGCTGACAAGGTTAACATAGAGAATGTTCAGCTCACTAAGTGTTCAGTAGCATTTACTTATTTTATAAGATGTTGTAACTTTGCTCTCCAACAAGTTAGGTTAATATCTAGCTTTATACAGTAGTCAAACTCTTTTTTTTTTTATGTGTATAAATGAAAGTTTCTGGTAAGTTAAATTATGCTCAGTCCAACTCATTGGTTCTTTAGGAATATTGAACAACACTGTGCTTATAGTTTTTTTAACATTTCCTACTGTAAGTCATCTTAGGGAAGGGAAAAATCTGTATTGGCCTTTCTATTTTCAGTTCCACCGCAGGGTTGAGTCACCATGTTCCAGCTCCAGTGAATTAGTGATAAGAGGAAAGGGCACAAAACGTTTATCAGGAAGTAGGGTTATCTGGTATAATTGCTCTGCTCTCCCCTGGCACCTCTCAGTGCTTGCTCTTGCCTGAACACCCTCCTCGCTTCCATCTGTCCTTTTTTTTTTTTTTTTTCCTCCAGCATGCTGTTGGAATGGAAGCTCAGAAGGCATTTGCCTGATGGTTATTTGGAAAGGCCAAATCAAAAGCATGGTGGTGACCAGGTGCTCAGTGGCAGCCCAGCCACAGATATGGTAAGAACTGGGGCCAAACAGGGGAATCTCCATGACCACAGAGGATCGGGTGGGCACAAGGGACCAGGCATTCAATGTCGGGACTATCCAGCCAGGGTAGCAGGTGGTGTTGCAGGAGGTGGGCGGAGTACGCAACAGGGACTTTGGGAACCAGAGATCCACGGAGATCCAGGCGTGAGACAGCTCTCAGCATCGGGCTGTCTGGCAGCTTGGAGCAAGTGACTTGCATGGGCCAAGATGTATAGAGTTAGCTGGGTACTCAGCCTGGCTGGGGCTCGTCTGGGAGGACCTTCCCTGTCATTGTCCATCCTGGCCTGTGAGAAGCTGTAGGTGCCCCAACGGCTCAGTGGGAAGATGAACGAGCTGGTCCAGTAAGTCAAAGAGCAGCAAGTGGGTATGGTCATAACAATTAAAATGATTTTTTAAAAATAGTGTTCTTGGGTTTCCCTGGTGGCGCAGTGGTTGGGAGTCTGCCTGCCAATGCAGGGGACACGGGTTCGTGCCCCGGTCCGGGAAGATCCCACATGCCGTGGAGCGGCTGGGCCCGTGAGCCACGGCCGCTGAGCCTGCGCGTCCAGAGCCTGTGCTCCACAAAGGGGGAGGCCACAGCAGTGAGAGGCCCGTGTACCGCAAAAAAAATAAAAATAAAATAGTGTTCTCTTTTTCCTTTTGGCCTCCCTAGCCTGTCCGGATTTCAGAACAGAGACCAGCTCTCCACGTCAGCCGCGGTGGGGATGCTATCGGGGCCGTCCAGAGGTCAGCAGGTGTGGCGACGGGCCTGCAAGCACTCGTCAGAGTTATTTCTTTTCAGGAAGCAGCTATAAAGGAGCTGATACATGGAAAGTGAGCCAAGCATTCTTGGCAATATGTGGGGAGAGGTAGAGAAAGTGGAGAAAAGACTGAACTGACTCTATTCTGGGTGACAAGAGATATCACCAAATATGGTACTCCCAGGCTGGTGAGGCCTGGGACACTGGAGTAATATGGCTGTGCTGTGAATGCTGTCACCTAGACAGAATATTGCTCCCGATTAGGTGACAGATAGGGAATAGGTTATTGAGGGTCTCAGGTATAATGTCCTGAGGGATCCCAGGAGACCAAAGATAGTAGAGAGTATGTCCCTTATGCATCTTATAGCTTTAAGAATGCTGTAGCTCAAGGATCAATAAAGCCCTAAGTCAAGCAGAGGGACAGGTAGAGGGAGCTGCAAGTCTGATAAACAGGAGAAGAAAGTCTGGTGATCAGAGCAAGGAGGCAAACCTGAGGCTAATATCAGGCACTGCGCAGAAAGCTGAGGTGCTCTGGGCATACTTGCTATTCAGTAATGGATGGGCCACACACACAGGGAGGCAGGCTGATAAATATCTGAATCAGGGCCATGGCCGTGGCCCAGGGCTGATACTTTGCATCTGCCTTAGGTGTGATGTATGATCGGGCCACTACAGTTAGAGGGACACAGATAGAGGGACGGCATGGAACAAACAGCAGTTGGTTTAGTGCTGAGTGCTTTCATCTGGTGAAAGACTAATTTCCTAGTTCCAAAGGTGGAATTGAGAACATGTTCTTTTGCCTCTAGATGAATGGTTCATTACAGGCAGATAAAGACACCAGCTAAAGGTAAAAATAAAAGCAGCTTTATGGCTACCTGCCTTAGCCTCCAGATCTGGTGGGCAAGTGAGAGGAGTTCCCCAACCCAGGGGAGAGTCAGGTTTGCAGCTCTTGCCACCCCTGGCACGGTACAGGGCATGCTGGTGGCAAAGAGGGAGTTTGCCATCCTTGCCTCTTACAGGGTCCACCTCCTCCAGCTACAGAAAGGCATCAGTGAGACAGAAATGTACGATAGATTTAAGAGTAGCTGCCCAGATGGAGTTCATGTTCTGTTACCCCAGGCTTCCAGAAAGAAAACTAGAGATCATCTCCTTTGTGGGACTAACCAATAAAATCCTTGTCTTACTGAGTACAGCCAGGTATTCTCAGCCTGGGTCACCATGCATAGGATGACCACATCATTCATTCAAACCTGACACTTCTGAGAGTGAAACGGTTACGTACACAGTAACCCAATCTTTTCAATTTTGCTATAAAAAACTAGTCACGCTCTTAAATTCAAACATAACATTTGAGTCTAAAGTAGATTTGCCAGATAAAATACAAGATGCCCTATTAAATTTCAGGTAAATAATTTTTAGTACAAATATGTCCCAAGTGTTGCATGGTGCATACTTAATACTAAAAAAAATTATTCATTGTTTATTCAAAATTAAATCTGAATTCAGTGTTCTGTATTTTAATTTGCAACTGGCAACCCTAAAGTTAAACCACTGTATTATATGCTAATTCAATCACACTGCTTATGATGCAAGGCTTTTGGTCTTCAGCTGATTTAGGACATGGTCTGGCTGACCAAAGAAGAAAGTGGAGGGGACCGCCCCAATTAACCCAGTCACCTGAGCTATGGAAATCAGCTCCCTTCAATTTCTCTGGACTAGGAATAGGCTCAGACTAGGTCTCAGTGCCTGGGGTGAGCTGGGCCAGCAGGTGAGAGGAATCAGCTGTGGGACAGGAAGTTACATGGATAGGGCTTCCCTGGTGGCACAGTGGTTGAGAGTCCGCCTGCCGATGCAGGGGACACAGCTTCGTGCCCCGGTCCGGGAGGATCCCACATGCCGCGGAGAGGCTGGGCCCGTGAGCCATGGCCACTGAGCCTGCGCGTCTGGAGCCTGTGCTCCACAACCGGAGAGGCCACAACAGTGAGAGGCCCGTGTACCGCAAAAAAAAAAAAAAAAGAAGTTACATGGATAAACACATTCTTTCTGCTTTCTGTTCACTTTTGCTTGATCTAGTGTACATTAGAATCACCTGGGGAGCTGATAAAACCTACTGAGGCTTGGGCCCCACTTCCAACCAATTAAATCAGGATCTCTAGGGGTGTGATCAGGCATCCATGATTGCAAAAGTTCCCCAGGTGAGCTCATTCTGATCCCAGCGGCCTAGGTTCTGCTTACTTGACTTCTCTCCTTTGAATACCCTCCCTGTAGTATCGGACATTTCATAGTCCAGGAAGTACGACTAGAGCACAGGTTTCCTTGTCCATGCAAGACCTGTCTCCCGCCTGCTCTAGCCTCTCTTCAGCTTTGGCATCCCCTGTCTCCTACTCCTCTGCTCCCTACATATCCACTCCCAGTTTGCAGTTGATCTCTTCTCAAGTGCATCCAATGGCAGACTCCTTTGGCTTGAAGCAAGGACATCCTCCAGAGAAATGTCGCTGCAGGCCATGCTGATGGCACTGGCTGATTTCCAGGGCTTCCCTCATCCCTGGCTTCTGCCCCAAGGGGGCTAAGCCCAAGACTTTAGCCATAGAGGAAACCCAGATTTTGTATTTCCAGAACAGGGATTGGTAGACCCTTTGAGGGTGGTGTGTCAAAGTGCCAATTTTCTTCCAAAAGGCTCGCAGGGTAAACAGTGGTTTGCTTTCCAAATGGTAGCGAGAAGGGCCTGGCAATGGCACACTGCCCATCCATCATTGAAAACTGACTCTCTTGCTTGCTTTGGAATTTGACCCAGTGAACTCAGATGAGCTTTGGGCAATGACCAGCTCAGAGTCCAGAGCAGGATACGGCAAGAGCTTTTGGATTATTCATTCACTGAGTACCTACCATGTGCCAGATACCATGCTATATCCTGAGAGGACACAGGTGAATAAAGCAGGTATGGTATCTGGAGCCTATGAATCTTACCATCCTTCTAATCACAAATAACTGAAAGTAAGAAGAATACAGAGGAAAACTGGGGTGGAAATACTGGTGCAGAATGAGAGTGGAAGCCTAAGTGCCTGAACACACAATACTTTTTAAATGCAGTATTTCACCCAGCAAACAATCAACCGCTCTGACCTTCTCAGAGACACAAGGCCACACACTCAAATTCCTTCGTCAAATAATAGGCTGGTGCAAATGGAGCTATTTCTTAAACCCAGCTGTTTACACAACAGCTACAGATCTGTTTAGAAAGAATCCCCGCCATTCACAACTGCCTATCGAACAGATGCTCAGGAGCATTTGTCTCTCACCACCAGGGTTTCCATAAAGAGAAGGGAGCAGGTTTGAATGTCTGCAGCTCCTGGAACTTCACGTGCTGCTCTGTCTTATTCTGTGCCCAGAGGCTGCTGCTCCTCTCCCCAGCGCCCCTCTCGGAACAATAATGATTTTTAGAGGCATAATAAGGAGGGTTTGCATTGAATTATTAAACAATGGATGTTGAAGATGTGTTTTCTTTGACCTCCTTACCTCTCACTTTTACCAGTCAGTTTTCTCTTGTACGGAGGCAAAGATTTCTAAAATATTAAAGCAGCTTATGTTTTCCTTCTTATAGTATTTTCCAAACTTATTTAAAATCCCTGCATTAAAAAAAAAAAAAACTGCTTTCCCGTTTGATAAACTTTAAAACATCACATGCCCTCCTTTCATTTTCTGAAATTCAGCATAAGTATCAGGGGGAAAAAAAACACTAGAACAAAGCACTGCTTTGTTTTCAAACCAGACCTACAACCCGGCCCCCCGAGATGCGGGTGGGCTGGCATGTGGGAGACTGAACTCCCTCCCCCCCGCCCCTCCACCTCCAGTTCCTGAGACTCATTGTTCTAAATGGTAATATTAACATTTACCATCTTCAATTGTGGGTAATATCCTGTTAGCGTTTTCAGTTGTAAACATTTTCTCTGTGACATAAAGTATGAGCTGTGACAATGAAATAATGAGACAGGCTTGAAACACATAAACAAGCATTTATACAATCTAATGAGCATTGTGCCTTTGAAATGGCCACTTTGGGAGTCACCACGTTTCTAGGGCTAAAATGCATAACTCAAAAAAAAGTGGAGTGATTCTTTAGTTGTAGCCTGGGGCAAAAAGCGTGAGTTTTGTTTGGAGACAGGTGACCTGGGTGCGAATCAAATTCTGCCACTTTTTAGCTATGCGACCTTGACCCAGTTGCTTAATCTCCCCCACAGCCTCAGTTTCCTCATTGGTAAAACGAGAAAAAAGACCAGGTAAAATGTATATAAAGTATCTGCATATCCCAGGTAGCCCAATAAGTAGTTATTCATACCATAATTATCACTAATGACGTTCTTTTGAATTGCATTAAAAGATCTTTGAGAGTGATTTTGGGGGAAAATTCCAAGTCTTTTAAAGTCAAATGGGAAAAATAAAAGTGGATAATAAATGGCTGGAAATTCTAGTCTGGGTGGGAAAAAATAATCGTTGCTATAGACACAAGCCTAAAATTTCATGTGGCTCATTAAGTGACTCTGAAGTCAACTCCAGAAGATGTTTCCAAATGTTCTGAAAGACTGCACTCTGCTCAGCATTGTGCATGGGCTCCCTGGGTGGCCACTTTGAAGTGGGTACAACTGCTTTTAATGTTTAAGTAAGCTGTGTGGTGTTAAAGAAATCCTATTTGCTTTATAGTCATGCCACAGATCTGGACCCTGTAAAAAAGGCTTAACTATTGCAAAATCTGCCTTGTCACTTCCTCTACGTCCTGATTACATCTTCCTTCTTTAAACTGTGGTGTGTAGTCACCAGACTTTTTCCCCCCTTTTTAAGTGTCCTCCCTTTCATTTCTGAACCCTTGTAACAGAAGGGGAAAATGAAACCCAGTTCCTGCTACCAAAAGCTACTGTCATCATTCCACAATTTCAGGAGGCTTTCAGGTTTCCATTTTCCTTGTCTCAGCCCAGATGCTTGGCATATGCGATAGCAACAAAAACAAAATCTGTTGTGTTTTTGGTTGTTATTAATGCTTAAGCAGCCCAGGGATTGAGACAGCTAAGATAGCCACACAAATGAGCGTGCATGCGCGTGCACACACACACACACACTTTTTTTTTTTTTAAATGCAGAGAGCAAAGAGACAAAATGTGCCCAAAGAACTTTGCCTGGAAGAGTCACCCACGTGCATTCTAATCCACTAATTTCCCTCAGCTTCCCTCCTCCACCACTACTCAGTCTTTATTTCTCAGTAAGAAAACCACTTTATGTGTCACAATAGAACTATAAATCCAATGTTTGTCTAGAATTTAAATGGCACTGCGGAACTCCACCTTTCCTCCCATTAACAACATCAGAAAAGAAGTTAGTGAGGGGCAAAATCATCTGTTAGTTTGTCTGAGTGGATTTGAAAATTACTCCCCCCAGGGTCTTCTAGGGTTTTAAAATATGAAGGTGTTCATCCAACTGAAAACATTTTATGTCTATAAGCAATTTAAGATTCAGCATGTCTGGTAATTCACATTTTTTTAAAGGATGAGAAAAATGCAGCACTAATGTGAATATGTATGTTGCGTAGGGGAACTTCTGAACCCTTCACTGTCATCTTGAGGCTAATGGAAGCCAGGTCTCTCACTATTGGACAGATCTACATTCAAGCTACAAATACAGAAAGGAAGAAGGCTGGAATAAACTCTGTACTGGTGAACTGGAATTGAAGGTTTCTGTGTGAGCTCCTGGTTTTTACATGAGTAGATAAATTAGATTTATGTGTATTTATGTGTGTGTGTATCTATAGATAGATACTTACATAGGCATACATATACTGCATGGTCAGGCCACTCCAGATGGCTGTTCTCTTGCTCTCCATACATCCCCTGCCCAACAAGTGCCTGCTTCACCTACACCCTATGCACATGACTGACCTTCCTAAGTACTTGTCCCAGGCCCCAGCTAGTGATGGTTCTTATCAAAGGGGCTGGTGAGGGGCGTGCCCCCTACTGGTTTCCCTGGTAACTAATGAGCCCACCTGACATCAATTCCCCTGTAACAGGTAATCTCCCCTCCCCCACCCCCCCAAGCAAAGACCTTCACCACGTCCTGCCCTCCATGCACCGCACATGGTGGGGTGTCACTCCAGGACCTTGATTCAGATGTATAAGCTCCCCCATCTATTAAACCACTGACGTCTCTGTTGCTGACTCTGGGTTCTTTCTTCAGTCTCGAAGCTGGGCAAGCGCAGGCCTTGTAGGCCTTTGTGGTGCAGCCCAACAATTGGCAGAGCCAGCCAGGAAACAGGGAACTCCTGTGAGCACTGAGATGTCGGGAAATACAGGACGGGGAATGGAAAGTTGCAGGGGCCGTCCACTAGTATGTGGGACCAAAAGTTGTGGGTATAATCCTGAGGTGGCTGTCCACTAACACGTGAGGCCCAAAAGTTCCAGGGGTGATCCTGAAAGTTGCAGGGGATATTCCCGGGGTGGCTGTCCACTAGTATTGGGGGCCTCGTGGTGGCTGTCCTTGATGAATGGGGGCTGCCAAGCTATCTGGAGAACAATGGCATCTAATGGCTCTGCTATTGTATCAAAGTGAGCCTTTTGTAATTGGTTAAGCTAGCTTTCTAGAAGGAACTGGTATGTCTCTTGTGCCTTTGAGATGTAAATTATGTACGGCTTTCTGGAACTTTAATCTTTTGTGATCTCTGAGAGTAAAGGAGAAAAAAGGCTTTTAAGTAAACTCTAGAAATAATTATGTTTTACGAATGTCTCTCTAAAATAGTCTCTAGATTTCGGTAACTTGAAACTAAATGAAGTTAAATGACTATCTGGGTCATTTCAAATAGGATAAAATATTGGAAGATTAATTGCTGAGTTTAGCAATTAAAGGTCTCAGTTTAGCTACCTTTGCCTGCTTAGGAGAGGAAGACTAAAGCATTAAGTTTTCCAATCAGGAAATGCACAATTACTTGCTTCTTGGCTTTTGCCAGAGATTGAGGTTTTCAAGGGTTAAGATTATAAACAGTCATAATTCTTGTAACCAAGTTTCTTTATTGATTACATTAAGATCAGGTGTTTGTGCCTTTTAAAGTCTTCTGTCATTTGTAGACAGTAATTGCACTCTGATGCTTCTGCAAAAGTGCTTCATCTTCAAGAAGATTCATAGGAAGGACCTTGTGACAATAACAGGTCTCTGATAAATTTCAGATTATACTGCTGAACGGGGTAAGAAATTAAAGAATCCTAATGGAAAGCCTGATGGTTTCATAAAAAGTTAACAAAAAGATTAGTTACGGAGTGAACTGGTGAATATGGTTATAATGTTTAGGGGTTTTGTCTGGAATGTTACTGGTTTTGGTCTCTGTTTTCCAGATGGAGGGAAGACCTTCCCCTCACTTGAGTTATGATTTATGGCATGATTTATGAGTTATGGCAATTTGGTAAATTATAAATTAGTAATTTATAATTACAATTGAGATATTTTTCTTTTCTCACTGCCTGGTGCTTCCAGAAATTGGAGACTCTTGGGTTCTGACCTGCCTTATCAGGTGAATGGGAATGACTATCTCCTAGCATGTGGAGGAATCTCAATATTTTGGGGACTGAGAAACCACTGGGGCAGAGCCTTATGTCAGGCCTTGGGCTTGACTTTCCTGGCCTTGAGAAGCCTGTTGGGAATTCAGTCTGAGACTCCTTCTGAGGAGTTCTACCTCAGCCAGTTTGGAGGGACCTATATGATCAATTGACCAGACTTGTTTTGCAAACAAATTAGTCTTGATTTGGCTGTGTTTGGTGGAGATGAGGGTAATTTCAGAAAGAAAAAAAGGCAATTTTTTTAAAAAAATATTTTTATTGGAGTATAATTGCTTTACAGTGTTGTGTTAGTAAGACTATGTTTTAGTGGATATTAAATTTTAGTTCTGTTAATTGAGATCTGTATTTATGAAAGTTATTGTGTTAGCCACACTTTTGCCCTGATGTTCAGAAGGAAAAGAAAATTCTCTAGTGAAGTTGCCACAGAGTATAACTACTCATGCTATGTAACACTGCTTGCTTTAAGTCTGTTGCTAAAAGCACATGTACAATGCTTGTGTGACAACCAGGTATAAGTGATAAAAACGTATAGCCTATAAAGTGTTTCCCCATTGACATACCTCTGAGCCTGTTCATAAGATCTGATTAGTTTTCCCCCAACGTGAATGACTAGGTGGATATTAAGGAGGCCTAGCACTGAGGGACATGATCTGAACCTGGGGTAGAAGCCAGTACCTCAGCACTGTGGAACAAATATTTTGATCATTAGTGCTTTCTATTCAAAGATTTGCAACCAAAAGGGGAAATGATGGAAAAATCTGCACATATTGAGGTAGGGGGAAGTCAGAAGGCTTATACATGGTTTAGCTTACATTTTACTGACCAGAGCAGCCTGTTTTGTCCTTTCAGACACGCATTGTACGTCTGCTTTGGCCATTGAGGAAGGGAATGGATTTGAGAGTCAAAATGGAGTAGCTGTGGTTCAGACATCGAGGTAAAACTAGGTGGCCGTTGTATACGTGATTTTAGACACATTCTTTTATTATTGAAAAGTTGAGTTTTCTGAATTGTAACACAGATCAGGACAAAAACCACAGGTGGGTATGGTATTACCTCAGAATTCGGTTGCTGCTTGTATTTTGCTTAACGGTCATCATCTCCCCTGTGTTGTGTCTGTTAGATGTCTTATATTTTGTCCCTAGCCTGAGGGAGGAAATCTATTCGAGGACTGGGCAGCAACAATGGCCTCACTGAGAAATGAGTCTAATTGCTGGGTCAACAGCCAGATGCCACTGTCTTCCTCTGGACTTCCATGAAAAATTGACCCGGCTACTATGATTATGTGGGGACTACTGACCATGGAGGAGAAAGACTCTCACTCTCTTCCTGTCCCACATGTCAGTACATCAGAAGGACCCCTGTTGGTAAACATTACTGTACAACTGACCGCCCATGAGCCCTCCTGGGCTATGCTGTGTGGAATGGAATAGGCTGGCTTCTGGACACACAAGTCCAACTAGTGGGATTAACTGCTTTTTGATGGAAAAGACCTAATGGGTTCGCCCCTAGTGGCACTCAACATAACATGCGGTGACAGGTCTGTACTGTGACTGCTGACTCCTGGCTAGGCCACCAGAATGTTTCTTTTAAAGCCAGGCCTTCACCTCCCCATGGGGGTGGCTCTGGGTTTGTGAAAACCAGGGGTGGCCTTACCTTCCTTATAACTGGACAGGACATTACTGCTATTGACTCCCTTTATATTGACCTGGTAAGTGCTTGGCTCCAAAATTTGCCCACATCCTGGAGAATGACTGTTCTGAGCATGCTGGGTATCTTACTCTTGATGCGCTGTGGCTGCTGCTGTCTGGATTGTATTTGTGGTGTCTGGTTGCAGTGCCTGCTATATACCTGACCCCAGGGATATTGTGGAAAAGGGGCGGGCCAAGATTGTAAGGGTCATGCAGGGTGCGTAGGGGTGGAGTGTATGTTCAGGCCACTCAGGACGGCTGTTCTCTTGCTCTCCGTACATCCCCTGCCCGACGAGTGCCTGCTTCACCTCTACCCTACCCACATGACTGACCTTCCTGCATACTTGCCCCAAGCCCCAGCTAGGGATTGTTCTTATCAAAGGGGCAGGTGATGGGCATGACCCTCTACTGGTTTCCCTGGTAACCAATGAGCCTATAACTGGTAATCTCCCCTTCTGCCCTACCTCGGGAGTGAAGACTGCAACCATGTCCTGCCGGCCGTGCACTGCACATGGTGGGGTGTCGCTCCAGGACTTTGCTTCAGACATGTAATATACGCCCCCCCCCGCCCCGCCCATTAAACCATTGATATCTCTGTTGCTGACTCTAGGCTCTTTCTTTGGTCTTGAAGCTGGGCTTGTAGGCCTGTGGGGTGCAGCCTAACATATTCACAGACATACATCCACACCTCTCTCTCTTTCTCTCCCTGTAATTTCCTAGCTCTATCTGCATAGAGTGTCAGGAAGTAAAGGCATCCAAGTAGCAAAAGCATACCTAGCATTCACATCTTGGCTTCTAAATATCTTTCTCCATTAAGAAGAACCAGCACTCCTTCAAGAAATGATTGAGTCCAAGATGTGGTGGGCTAAAAACTGATCCACCAAATGATATCCACATCCTAATCCCTAGAACCTGTAAATGTTACCTTATTTGGAAAAAAGATCTTTGCAGATGTGATTAAGTTTCTCTCAAGATGAGGAGATTATCCCATATTATCTGGGTGGGCCCTACATACCCATGACAAGAGTCCTTATAAGAGAGAAACAGAAAAAGAGATTACGGACAGTAGAGGAAGAGATCATGTGACCACAGAGTCAGGCACTAGAGTGATATGGCCACGAGCCAAGGAATGCTGGCAGCCATCAGAAGTTAGAAGAGGCAAGGGATGGACACCCCCCTAGAGCTTCCAGATGGAGCATGGTCCTGCTGACAACTAGATTTCAGCCCAGTGATACTGATTTCAGACTTCTAGCCTCCAAACTTGTGAGAGAATAAATTTCTGTTGTTTTAAGTCACAAAGTCTGGGATAATTTGTTACAGCAGCCACAAGAACTAACATACAGGGCTAGGACAGTGGATATACAAGATGAACCTGGAAATTCTTTTTCCAGAAAATGACGTAGTACTCAGGAATGAGGAGGACATATCAAAAGGACTCGGCTTGAAGGGTCTCGCATTGGCCATATTGAGGGCAATTAAGAATCAAAATAAATATCAAGACTAATATGTTACAACCTGTTATAAATATAATAGGAATCCATGAGTCTAAAATGACATACGTAAATAAATAAGAGAAAACTCTACCTCACAGTGTAACACCAACACATAAACATAGAAAGAATGATGGAATTAAAAAATCAGGGTTGGCCACCATCATAATAAAAATTGATTTAGGCAAGAATCATCGGTGGATGCTAAAACCAGTGGATGAAAATTTGATGAGAAACAGAATATTCACATCATCTCATAGTATCTCCCAATAAAATACTTATTAATAAGTACAAAATGCTTATTAATTAACTTTACTGTGAAGAACCAGCTTAACTAAGTGGCTAAACTTGATGGCACAAGTAGTGGGACAAATCGACATTGCATGTCCCTGATGTGATACACTGGTCCAAGTGTTACTCTGTGGCGGCCCTGACAAAAATGCATGACCTAAAGCTAATCATGAGGAAATATCAGACAAATGCAAATTGAAGAATATTCTACAGAACAATATTCTACAGGCTGTACTCTTTGCAAATGTCAAAGACATACAGGACAAGGAAAGCCTAAGGAACTATTCCAAATTAAAGGAGACCAGAGACATATGACAATTAAATGCAACACATCATCTTGGATTGGAGTCTAGACCCATGAAGGATATTATTGGGACAGATGGTAAAATTTGAATGTTGTTTGTGGATTAGATGGTAACATTGTCTCAATGTTTGTACTGCGGTTATATTGGAGAATGTCCTTGTTTTTAGAAAATGCGTACTAAAGTATTAAGGGTTAATGAGGCATTGTGCCTGCAACTTCCTCTTAAATCATTTGGAAAAAAGTAAAGTATATAAATATGCAGAGAGAATAAAGACAAATGTGGTAAAATGTTAACAATTGGGGAATCTGGGTGAAGGGCATATGGGAGTTTGTAGCGTTCTTGCAACATGTTTGTAATTTTGAAATTATTTCCAAAGAAAATAAAGGCCATTATTCTTCCATGGTACCTTATCACTTCCATTCAAAGAGTCTTTATGGAATGCCATTATTCAAAAAAGTGAAAGGACATTGAAGGGAAAGCCAGGAGACCTGGTTCTTTCACTCTCTGTGTCACCTTGTGCAGGTAACTGAACTTCTTTGAACCTCCGTGTCCTCAGGTTTATTCTCTGCTTTCTATGCCTAAGGCAGTGGTTTTACTAGTTGGTTTACTTCAGCTCCAACAATGGCTGAGTCAAAAATTTTTGCTGTGGAATGGGAAACAGATGCCAATGGACATCTAATCCCATTTCTTTTTGCAGGGTACAAACGTTCTAAAATTAGATTGTGGTGATGGTTGACTAACCCTGTGAAAATAGTGAAAAATATCGAATTGTGCACTTTAAATGCTGAATTATATGATACATGAATTATATTTCATTAAAGCTGTTAAAATCATTGCTGCTGCTTTCCTCCACCCTCCCCACACACCCAATTGTGAATCTTTATGGTTAGAGTAGAACGTCTGTGATGGAATGGCGGTGGTTGAGTAGAGAAGGCTTATGCTCATCCCCGAGACAGGGTGGGAAGGAAAAGGACAAACAGTAAAGGCCCTTTCAGAATGGATGGAGGGAAGGCTGTGGAGGGGCCCCTCGAGGGCCTGTCTTCCAGGCTCTGTTGTTATCCTCTGTTCCTCTCACTGCACACAGCCGCTGCGAGACTGGGTCCATATGTGTGGTTTCAACTCTCTCCCATAGGCTGGTGATTCCCTGTGTAAATTAGGCTAATACTGGTCATTTAAAAGCTTAACCAAAAGAGTAGTTTTGGAATTTTTTCTTTCTCACATAAAAGTCTGAGTAAATAGTCCAGAGCTGTTATGAAGAAGCTCCATGACGTCAGGGACCCAGACCCTGGGCCTCCATTTACAGCCTCGCAGGCTGTGCCCTGCAGATCCAGGAAGCGTTATCCACATACACAGCTTGAACCATCCCTTCTGGAGTAGTGCAAAGTGATGGCCTTGCCCAGGACCCTTCCCTCTTGATGTTCTCCTTTAAGTGGTCTCAACCTTATTGTCCAAGGTGGCAGCATCTATCTTCCAGGCAGAAAGATAGAGGAAGGGACAGATGCAAAAGGAGGAGCACAGGGTACACACAGGTTGAACCTAAAGTAAGGTTTTCAGAACCTCTCACATGATACTTCACTTATGTTTCATTGTTTAGATCTTAGTCATATGACCAGGCCCAGTTGCAAAAGAAGCTGGGAAACATAGTTTTTATTCTAAGTGTCCATGTATGCAGCAGAGAGAGAGCAAGAGATGGAATTCTAGTACCAAAGAACAACAGGCAATAAATATTGGAGAACTCACAGTCTTAGCTTAGTCTTTTTTCCAATCCATACTTCTAGTCCAGATCCATGTATCCAATTGCCTGGACATCTCTACCCAGGTGACTCACAGACTATAAAACTGAACATGGGGCTTCCCTGGTGGTGCAGTGGTTGGGAGTCCGCCTGCCAATGCAGGGGATGCGGGTTTGTGCCCCAGTCTGGGAGGATCCCACATGCCGTGGAGTGGCTGGGACCGTGAGCCATGGCCGCTGAGCCTGTGCATCCGGAGACTGCTCTGCAACGGGAGAGGCCACAAAAGTGAGAGGCCCACGTACCGAAAAAAAAACCAACAAACTGAACATGCCCTAAATGGAAGGTGTCATATTTACCCACCCCAGTCCCATCTCAGACCTGCTCCTTCTCCTGTGATCTCCATCTCAAGGAATGGCAACGTCATCCACCAAGTTGGATGGAAATCATCTTAGACTCTCATTTCCCTCACTGCCTGCCCTTTACCCCTGCCCTGCAAGCTCTACCTCCTAAATGGCTCTTATAGCTACCTCCTCCTCCCCATTCTCATAACTTTAGCTCAGACTCTCCTTTCTTTCTGGTCTGGATTACTATAGGGATCTTAAACTGGACCCCCTGCCTGTAGGCTGCACTCCTACAACCCCTTCCCCACATTGCACCCAGAGTGCTCTTTCTAAACATAAAACTAGTTTCAACACACCCTCCCTCAAACTTTCCAGTGGTTGCCCATACCTTTGGTGGTTAAGTTCACTTTCTGAAAGCATGGCGCCTGAGGCTCTTCCTGATCTGGCCTCTGCCTGCCTCTCTCACCCCCTCTGTTGCCTCTTCCCCGCCCACACCTTTTGCTCCAGTTATACTGAACTATCAATATGTTTAGTTCCCTAAACAGTCAGTGCCACTCTGCCTTTGCACGTGTTGACCGCTCTGTCTGGAATGACCTTCCCATTTTCGTCTATGTAACTTATACTTCTTCAAAACGCAATTGAACATTGCCTCCCCCAGGAAGTGTTCCCTGTGTTCCCCAATCTGATTTAGGCGTTCTTCCTCTTGCTCGATAGTGCTCCATCCATACTTATCTCAATACTCAAAACATACAAATCTTTCCCGCTAGACTATAAGCTCTTCAAGGGATAAGGTCTTGTCTTTTTTGCCCTAGTGCCTGGCACATACATATTTGTTGAATGACTAAATATGCCTGGTTCAATCTCATACATGTTTTTTTGTTTGTTTTGTTTTTTGTTTTTGCGATACGCGGGCCTCTCACTGCTGTGGCCTCTCCTGTTGCAGAGCACAGGCTATGGACGCGCAGGCTCAGCGACCATGGCCCACGGGCCTAGCCGCTCCACAGCATGTGGGATCTTCCTAGCCGGGGCACGAACCCATGTCCCCTGCATCGGCAGGTGGACTGTCAACCACTGCGCCACCAGGGAAGCCCGCATACATGTTTATATATAGTATTTAACTCTCATAAAACCCCTATGAGTTATATCCATTTTACAAATGGGGAAACTGAGGCTCAGGAGAATTACAAGACATGTTAAAGGCCACTGAGCTAGTTAGAAATGCAAATGGAAATTAAATCTGATGTTCTTGCCTCCCTGTATGTTCCTATTTAGACAAATAACATTTGTGGCTGCTATGAATTGAAATATGGAAGCACCCACTTTGGAGCTGGTTAACTTCCATCCTTAATCCACCATCAGAAATGTGCATTTCTTCCCTTTCTCCAAATTCCTGCGTCCCTGAACACAATACTAGGGTACTTACAAAACATAGAGTGTAGGGACTTTGTTTCTTTGCCTCCTCGTGGGAAAATGTCTTTATTAAGCTCTGATCTCTAGCAGCGGAGTCTCTTTCTTTACTCATCCACTCTTTCAATGAATATTTATTGAACGCCAGCTCTGCTAACGTTAGCCTCATTCTCACACAAACATGCAGAAACAAAGACGTTTCAGCCATTATCAGAATCTTTTAATCTTTTGTCTGAGATTCAGCCTTGTCTAAGGATACAGTTACAAATGAAGAACAAGCAGCAGAGCCGTACTGTATGTTCAAGGTTACTGGTTATTATTGTTCCTCCTTAAGCAAGGAGTGTACATTCCTTGTATTGGAAACAGGTTCAAGGCACAATAAACAATGTGCTCCCTTATCCCAGATGCACTAAGGTGGTTCATCGAGTTGTTTACCACTCAGGTATTCCTTATTCAGCACTTTTCATACAATAATGATACCTTTAAATTCCCTAATGCTCTACCCTCCCAAAAGGTGGTAAGAAATCAAAACTGTGTGCTGCTTAAATGAATTCATTTGTGTGGAGGACAAAGCCATTTTTATATACTCCTGCAATGTCCATTTGACTAGAAGCCAGAATATTTTACACAAGCAGCAAAATCCATCCCCTGAAATTGATTCAGGTTTTGTCCAATGGGGGGTGGGGTTAAAGAAAAAGAAAAGCACGTGCTTACAATGGCATTTGGAAGCAGTCCCAATTACGAGAGCAGTTCTTAAAGCTGTTCTTTTGGTTTCATCTTTCATTATCTTAATGGAGCAGTAAAGTTTAGTAGGAACAAAGAAAAGTGGGGAAAGGAAAGCTGGGAGTTTTTATTTATTCATTTAACAAATATTGAGCACCAACCACATTAGGACATGTGGAAACATGAAAATTAGTCACACAAGGGTTCTGCCTTCAAGAGAGTACAATACAGCAGGCAAGTTAACAGGCATACACACACGCATGCACACCCATGTGTGCATACACACAACTGTGTCATCCTCACTGTTCAAACTCTTTATCGGAACTTTTGTTACCCAAACTCAGGAACTGAATAGATTCAGATACTTTTTAAAATAAATCCATCTCCATCCAAACTTTTACTACTCACTTTCCAAAACTCAAAAACCTAATCAAGTATTTCCACTCACTATTCAAACTGTCAGTCTCCAAACTCAGGAACCTGATTAATGTGGCCAGCAGAATACTTAGTACTATGTAAACATGAAAACATTACTATATTGGGTGCTGTAAGAGTGGCCCCCAATGCCATGAACCTTGGAGGAGTGTGGCATACCTTCCAGTGGAGGTACAATTTCATGGAGAACATATTTCAACTGAGCCTTAAGAGATGGGTAGAATTTTTTATCTCCAACCTCAGTATCACTGGCAATCCTTTTATTTGTCCCTATATGCACCCCTACCCCCAAGCCTAGCACTTTACCTCTACGCCCCCCACTGATTCACCCTCAGCAAATGCCCTTACTTCATAGAGTAAAAGGGGGGCTTTGAGTGAGAGAGAGTGATATCTCTGGTCCCTTCTTATAAGGGCACTGACCCCATCATGAGGACCCTACCCACATGACTTCATCTACAATTAATTATCCCCCAAAGGCCCCACCTCCAAATACCATCAACCTGGGGGGGTTAGGGCTTCAATATATGAATTCTGCGAGACAGAAACATTCAGGTTATAGCAATAGTCTGGCTCTGTATTTCCTAGCATCTTTTCTCTCTCCTTAGCCTTGTTCTCAGGCAGGCTCAGAAGAGGAACTCACAGCTGTGAATGACTTCATTTTCCTGACCACATTCCCCTCTCCTCAATAAAAACCACCCACCCTTTCTACATTTCATTCATCCCTACCTCATTCCCATCTGTCTCAAAGGATGGAACCCCTTAGCAAACGGATTTTTTCATTTGTCTTTCGAATTCTATCCCCTCCCAAGTCTGTGGATCTATGGTAAACATCTACCATGTTTTTGTCTCTCTGCTCTGTATTCCTTACTTTCCTAACTCCCCTTTCCCTTTTCCATGTGCCTGGGGCTGTCCATAATGGGACTCTGCTTTCCCTAGCACAAGGTGAGCCCTTGACCTAAATAAGGCCAATTAGAATCTGTTTCAAGACTGGATACAAGCACTGCAGGACAGTTTTCTTTTTTCTTGAGATTGTCAGTTATTGAACCAATGTAAGCCTGTCCGTCTTACATGGAGTGAGCTTGCCTAAGAACAAGGCTGAGGGAGAGGCAAAAGATGCCAGGAAATACAGAGCTAGAGTACTGCTATGGACTGAAAGTTTGTGTCTCCCTGAAAGTCACATGTTGAAGCCCTAACTCCCAATGTGATGGTATTTGGAGATGGGGCCTTTGGGAGGTAATTAAGTTTAGATGAGGTCATGAGGGTAGAGTCTTCACCATGGGATGAGTGCCCTTATAAGAAGACACCAGACAGCTTTCTCCCTCCCACTCTCTCTCTCTCTCTCTCTCTCTCTCTCTCTCTCTCTCTCTCTCTCTCTCTCTCTCTCTCTCTCTCTCTCTCTCTCTCTCTCCCTCTCTCTCTGTCGTGTGAGGACACAGCAAGAAGACAGCCATCTGCACGCCAGGAAGAGGGCTCTCACCAGAACCTGACCATACTGGCACCCCGATCTCAGACTTCCCAGCCTCCAGAACAGTGAGAAATAGATGTCTTTTGTTTAAGCCACCCAGATTATGGTATTTTGTTACAGCCGCCTGAGCTAAGACAAGTACTGACAACATTGTTTTTAAATTTTTGGACTTTTCAGTTATGTGAGTCCCAAACTTTCCTTTTTGCTTAAGGTAGTTTGAATTGAGTTTCTGTTGTCTGACATCAAGAATTCTGATTAAAGTAGCTTTCACTCCATCAATGAGCCTCCCCCCATCTCCAGTAACTTTGGTCTCTCCCCTCAAAACTAGCTCCTTCCCTTCAGCCTACACACACGCTCTAGTCTCATCTGTCCAGAAAAAGTCCCTTTTGATCCTATAACCACTGCCTGTTCTCCCTGCTTCCTTTCATATCTACAGGCCAGGGTTGGTAGGTGATGAAGTTTTCACTAGTCGGTGGCAAAACCAAAAAAGATAAGGATAATGCAGTGAAGTTTTGGTTTGGTTTGGTTTATTGAAGTATAAATGAACACAGTAAAATTCACCCTTTTTGCATGTGCAGTTCTATGAGTGTTGAAACTTAGAAACAGTTGCGTTACCACTACCATAATCAAGATATATAGTATATTTTCATCACCCCCAAAATTCCCTCTTGCACCTTTAAAGTAAACCTCTCCCTCAGGCCCTGGCAAACACCAATCTAACTTCTGTCCCTGCAGTTTTCTTTTCCCAAATGTCATATAAATGGAATCATACAGTATGTGGCCTTTTGTGTCTGGCTTCTTTTACTTCGTATAATTATTTTGAGATTCATTCATGTTATTGTGTGTTTCATTAGCTCATTCTTTTAATTGCTGAGTAATATTCCATTGCATGGTGGTACAACAATTTATTTATCCATTCATCAGCTGATGGACATTTAGATTGTTTTCTGTTTGGTGGAATTATGAATAAGCCACTATGAACATTTGTATATGGGTCTTTGTGTGAACATGTGTTTTATTTCGACTGGGTAAATATCTAGGAGTAGGATTGCTGGGTCACAGGGTAAACATTTAACCTTATAAAAATCTGTCAAACTGTTTTTCTAAATGGACGTCCCATTTTGCACTCCTACCAGCAATCTATTGAGAGTTCAACTTACTCTACATCCTTGTCACCACTTGGTATTATCAGGATTTGTTTTTTGGTTTCTTTGTTTTTCCCACTCTAATGTGTGTGTAGTGATACTTCATTGTGGTTTTAATTTGCATTTCCCTAATAACTAACGATGTTGTGCATCTTTTTAAGGGCTTATTTTCCATCTGTATCTCTTTTTTGATTAAGAGGATCTTTGTCTCACTTAAAAAATTGAGTTGTTTGTATTCTTAGTGCTTTGAGAGGGTACATACTCTGGAAAGAAGTTCTTTGTCAGATATGGTTTTGGCAAATATTTCTTTCCTAATCTGTGACATTCAAAGAGCAGAGTTTTAAATTGGTTCAGGCTTATGGTTTGTGTGACATTCAAAGAGCAGAGTTTTAAATTGGTTCTGGCTTATGGTTTGTGTCCTATATAAGAAGTCTTTGTCTAACCAGCGGTTTTGTTTTTAATTAAACTAAACATTTAGTTCAAAGCATTTTTAATTTATTCTGAGATTGTACTTCTTTCTTTGTTGGAATTAAAGTATTTTAAAAAATAATAATGTGACAATAAGAATGTGTGTGTGTGTTTACCTAGAAAAATAGAGATGACTGATGATTCTATGTTAGTGTCCTAGGTCAGGTTCCCCAGGAAACAGACAGAAATTTGCTTGTGACAAAGACTCTCTCCTTGACCAAATGCTAGTTAGTCTCCTTTAAGGCCTCTTCTTAACTAGGCTTTGACCTTGGGTTTCAGGGTCTGTCCTTGTCAAGCCTGTATCACCCAGTTGTAGCAAGAATTCTGTTAAGTCAATTTAGAGAGACTCCCCCACCCTCAGTATCTGATCACCATCAATACCTGATCAGGTGCTTCATCCCCTAGCATCTGCCAGGTGATGATATTTGATCTCCCTGGTCTGCTTTCAGCAAAAATCTTGTCAAGTTGATTCAGTCAGAATTCTCCCCTTACCCCTGATGTTTCCACTTAGGATCTTCCACCCACTGACCCCACCCTGCTCTTGGCTATAAATTCCCACTTGTCCTTATATTTGAAGGACATTGAGCCTGATTCTATATAGAGATCTCTTCTCTCCTATTGCAATAGTTCCTGAATAAAATGTGTGTTTTTTTACCACTTTAACTACTGTCCAGCTCTGGTTTTTCTTTGACACATGCAGGAATTTTACTGGGGAGTGCCACCAGAAACAACACCTCTAAGAGTGGGAGTGAAACAGGATTGGCAAAGGGAGCTGTTGAATTGTGATGCGGTCGCCTCAGAGACCTCAGCTGATCCCAGGGGGAGTTCTGGAGATGGGATGGCTCTTCAGAATTGCCCTGAATGGAGGGAAGGGTCTGGACCTTTGCATTCCTCAATTCTTCCTCCCCATCAAATGAGATAATGTGTAAAACTAATACAAAAAGTGGTATAGGAGTGAGAGAGATTAAAATTTGAACTATAGTAAGTCTTGGTGAGCCCAAGGCAATCTTTTTATAAAGAGAAATAAATTAAAACAAATTAGTCATTTGTGAAACCCTTTCCATGGTTCTGTGACCTTTGCCACCCAACAGCGATGTATCCTGGCAACAGTTTCTGGGCTTCGTGCCTGGTTTGCATCATTCCCCTCAGCTTCCCAGGGTAAAGACATCGTTTTACCTGTTCCATTGTTTCTTGCCCTCATGTAAAAAGGAATAACTGGTTTGCCTGAATGCAAATGGCTACTCTTTGAAGCTGGCAGATCCAGATGGTAAAGGAACTGCAGAAGGAAAGAGCTCCATGCCCCGAAGTGAATCCTAGGGGATGTGGACAAGGCTTTGTATGAAGACTTTAATAAAGGATAAGTCTTGAGGGTATGTGGGAAATGATGTTTTGCTGGTTTTAATTTACATGCTTGGGCATCATCCAGGCATCAAGGAACCCCCTGCCCTACTTCTCACACTGCTGTCAGCCTAAGCCAAAAAGGCAAAGAGTCAAAGTCTCCCACCACCCAGCTCTGCACAAATCAGCCTGAGGATCCACTAGAGAAAGGGGTTTTTCCTTCCCCAAGGTGGTTCTCCTGGCCCCTTCTAGTCCTTTCAGCAAAAGTGCTCCTGGGAGTTGGAGCTGTCAAGAGGGATGAGATCAATCTGCTATCATATTTTTAATCTGACCTTCCCAAAACGAGAAAACTAGCCTAGGATCATTCGACTAGCTTGTGGCAGAACCAGAATGAGAGTCAGATCTCCTGTATCTCAAGTCAACCAAGTCAGAAATTCTGAGCTATCCTTGATTCTCCTATCTTCCCCACCTCTCTCATCCACTTAGTCACTAAGGTGTGTTATTTTGACTTAAAAATATCTCTGATTTATCCTCATCACCCAGTTATTATTGTCACTTCTTTTGCTTAGGTTCTACCTAATCTCTTGGGCAGTTACAGTAGCTTCATAACTGGTCTCTCTGCCTCAGTTTCTTCCATTTTCAGCCCAGCACAGCATCCCGAGTAATGGTTTTCAAGCACAAATCTGACAACGCATTCCTCTGTCTAAACCTCTCCACAGCTCCCATTTCTTTTCATGATAAGGGCCAAACTCCTTCGTCATACATCCAAAATGTCACCCTTACCATAACAGCAGTTATGACAAATTTGACAACAAGCACGATTAACAGTGGCTGTAACCAGAAGATCCTTACTGTTTTCTAAGCTAAAAGTCCTAAGTCAGGCAGTCTTACAATTGGTTTGTTAACTCTGTGATGTTGTTGAAGACCCTACTGTTTTCTGTCCTTTCTCTTCCATCCGCGGTGTGTGACTGTCATCCTCAGGCTTCCCATTATGGTCACAAGATGGCTATTGCAACTCTAGATGTCACATCCTCCTATGACAACATTCAAATCACAAAAGAAGGGAATGGGGAAAAAGGGAACTCCTTCTTGTACAGAGTTTTGTTTTTTTTTTAATTAGAGGTGAAACTCTCTTTTCTGTGCCCTCTACCAGACTTCTATTTCTCTGGCCATAACTAAGTGCTATACCCAATCCTAGACCAAGCATTATCATCAGTGTAAAGGGGATTGCTATGATTGGCTTGACCAATTGTGATTTATATATTGGCCCTGGATACCTTACCACCTGAACAAAATCAAAGTTTTGTTAACAAGAAGAAGTGGTTCATGGAATGGCAGCCTAAAGTGTGTGCCCTAACCTATAAAGCCCTTGTGCGCTAGCCTCTACCTACCCCCTTAAGCTTCATCTTCTACCATTCTCCTTCATAATAGCCTTCATAACTCTAATCCTGTGGAACCACTCACACTTCCCAGAATAGTCCTCCGTGACTTTGCACATGCTGTTCCCCCTGCCTGGATTATCCTCTCCCCTTGGTAATCTTATGGATTCTCATTCTTCTTGGAAAACTCAACTGAAGTGTTACCACCTTTGTAAAACCTTTCCTGATACTCCAAAGTAGGGACAGTGACCCTTGACATTTCCTGGTCCAGAGAGTGCCTGGTACATTGTAGGTGCTCAATAAGTATTTGTTAAGAATTTTTGCATCATTCAAATTATTCAAATCAGATCGCTACCACTGCTTACTTGTCAATTAAAATAATTACTTTCATCATAGAACCATATGATGGTTAATTTTATGTGTTAACTTGTTCAGGACACAGGGTTCCCAGATATTTGGTTAAACATTGTTTCTGGGTATGTCTGTGAGGCTGTTTCTGGATGAGATTAACATTTGAATCAGTAGGCTGAGTAAAGCAGATTGCCCTCCCCAGTGTAGGTGGGCCTCAACCAGTCTGTTGAGCATCTGAACAGAACAAAAACATAGAGGAAAGAAGAATTCACTCTTGGCCTGACTACTTGAGCTGGCGCATTGGTCTTCTCCTGCACTTTGGACTGGAACTTACATCACCAACTTTCCTGGTTCTCAGGCATTCAGACTTGAACTGGAACTACACACAAGCCACCAGATTTCCTGGGTCTCCATCTTGTAGCCCGCAGACCATGACACTTCCAAGCCTCCATAATCTCATGAGCCAATACCTTATAATAATCTCCCCCCACCCTGTGTATATGTATGTATATATACATATACATTTATATACATATACATGTATATATATATATATATATATATATATATACACACATTTTTTCTCTAGACAATTCTGACCAATACAAGCCAGTTAATGGATTCCTTAGTATATAAAAATGTTTCTAAATGGTGAGATCAAGTTGCTGATATGAAATACAATTCTGGGGAAAGCTGAAATACCCTAATTTGGTGTTTAGTCTCATGATATTCTATCCAATGGTACCTATAATAAAGAATTCTCTTTCATTCCTGCTTATCTTGCATACCTTTTTTTTTCCCCACTGTCAAGTTATCTAACGCATGTTATGTAGAGATAGGGACACTTGGAAATGCTCCTCTGTACTGGGGCTAATACTAGCTGGGGTGTGTGTACAGAAAAATAATTCAAATGCACCAGTGAGATTGAGGTCAAAAAGATGAGTGAATATAAAGTAGAAAATGATAAAACGTTAGAGTGCAATTTATCCTAAAATGTGAGAAGCAGATTCAAAGTAATTACAGGTGTACAGGTACTTCGCCTTAAATAACATTAATGTGTAAGAGCTTATTCCCTTTTCAATTAATCTCTCTCAATTCTTGTGAATGGTCTATTTCCACAAGTCACCAGGCTCAGGAAGTGGTATTTCACCTTCTCTGGAGCCCTGTGCTCTGACCTGGCTGACAGTGGCTTAGAGCCATTCTAGCAGAGCTGGCGGTGCAAATCTTTGGCATTGTGCTGCCTGCCAGATATTAGCTCCTGAATAAACAGAAGAAGAAAATATCTATGTAGCCACAGAATGGGACTTTGAGGAGGGAAACTACTCAAATCAACAGAATGAGACTTTTGTGGGATATATAGGTTTAAAAGGAAGAAAACTAGGGCTCTAAGTTAAAGAGTGAAAGAAAGGAAAGGAAGGAAAGAAAGGAAGGGAGGGAGGGAGGAAGGAAGGAAGGGAGGAAAGAGGAAGGGAGGAAGGAAGGAAGGAAAGAAGGAAGCAAGGAAGGGAGGAAGGAAGTTAGTTGAAGCCTTGAGGGTCAAATAGGACACCTGAAGATGTTTAGACTGTTGATTCCAGGTGTTTCTGCCTAATTTCTTTGAAGTATGACTCGGGTCCTTATCAGGGTCTGCTCTGTCCTTTTTCTAAAAGCACTTTAAACTCTATTCTCCATACTCAGTCCAGGTGGGATCTCCATTCTTTACATCCAGCCATCTCCTCTGCAGGGAAGAGTCACAGATGACCGAGGTACCTGCCTCACTCATACCTGACAGGAGCAAGTTCTGATTCTCTTGTCACTGCAGCCGTTCCTTGGTCTCACCATCTTGGGCTGCTTCTGCTATTTTTGGCTGCCACTGTCCTTATGGTCCTTGGTTCCCTTGGAACATCTGTAGCTGAGGGCTAGGATCTGGTGGCTGCCTGGGCAGAAGAGGAGGACTGGATTAGGTGCAGTGCTTGCTGGTTAATAAAGGTTTGTCTGGACATTTTAGCCAAATACCCAGCTTAGAGTTCAGAAAGAGTCCATACCTTGTAAAATCTCAGGTTGGAGCTTCTTGAGGGTGCCCAGCAAGGATAGCCTGTGCAAAACTATGCAGGAAGACAGTTGGACTTTCAGCGCTGCAGTCTCCTTTGGGTGTGGCTCCCACAGGACACTCAGTGGCCTCCACTATCTCTGTGGAGGGCTATCAAAATCTGCCCTCAGGGGGGAAAAAAAAAATCTGCCCTCAGGAATGGAGCTAATGGACTCATTCCCACAGCTGCTATGGCTAAATGAGAAACTTCTCTCAAAAGGTCTTAAAACAAAGGGACTCATGGCTATTTTTGACATCTATCAGTGCCAAGGAAAGAGAGGTGTTCTGGAGGATAGGAGAGCCCTCTTGGTATCTCTGATACCACACCGCATGGGATTCAGCCTCTCAATAATACTGGCTCTTTACCATGCCTGGCACAATGTGCTCAGTATTCAAAATAAGTTTGAAGTCTCCTCTCTTCTGAACTAAACACCAAAGGAAGCACAATCAAGCTAACCTTTACTGAGCGCTTACTGTGTACCAGGTATTTTGCCAAGCACTTTACAAGACATTATTTTCTTCTCAAATTTAGGGAGACTATCACTGAGGATCCTCTTGATTTATCTGAACAAACAGGTATAAATCAAAGGGCATTGATTGGCTCATGAGACTGAGAAGTCCAGGTACAGGGCTGGCCTCAGGCATGACTGGACTCAAACAATGTTATCAGAACCTTGTCTCCTCCTTCCATCTCCTGGACTGGCTCCATCTGCCTTTGTGTGTTGGCTTTGTTCTCAGGTTCCATGTGGGGGCAGGTGGCTGAAGCTGCTCCAGCCAGACAGTCTTCCAGTGTCTCTCTTCTTGGCAGAAAATAAAGAGCTTCCTCCTGAGAGCTCAGTGCACTCCAATTAGGTGGGGTCATGTGCTCATCCCGAACTGGTCTCATGGCCAGGGGCCTCGAAGAGTCTCTCCCCATTCATGTTCTGCATTCCTGGAGTGAGGTGGTGGGGCCCCCAACCAGACCAAAGTGTTGGAGTGTAGGGGCGAAGGATCTCCAAATGGAAACTGGGGGAATAGATAGTCAGTAGGCACCAAGAAACTTTCAAACCCTAGTGTTACTATTCCAGTTTAATAGATGAGGAAACAGAGGCTCAGAGGGTTTCAGCAATTTGCTATATTTAACAAGTTATATTTGTTCCCTTTATTCAGAGGAAATGTGTTTGCTCTTTAAATAAATAAAAACAAAGATGCATAACTAGTGTAAATGAATTAATGTCTAATTTTCCATAATGAAAATCCCCCCTAACTTGTCCTGCAAATTTATCCCAGGGGAGAGGCTAGAAGCCCTCTAAGGAGGCATAACTCTCTTCCCAACATGCCATTTGCCAAGTTCTGCTGCGGAGGAAAGGGAAGGGAATGTGGCTATTTATTAAAGATACAGGACAGGCTTCTAATTCATCCCCAGAATGATTTGAACCAAAAACCCTGTTGGCTTCAAGAAAACCAACATGCTAAGTGAATTCTTGTTATAGTCTTTACTTTCTTAGACACTTCAGATGGGCCCAGCTGCTTCCAGGAAGGTTTTTGAAACGGTCATCCAGGAGGTATGGTCATTGTTGATTTTGTTCTGAACTCTCAACCACAAGAGGCTATAACGTCTGTCATTAATGGCCTTATCATATTGACGCAGGGCCGTGTACTAACCAAGATAGAGAAAGCCATGGTGTGCACTACAGGCTGGAACACTCAATTTAGAGTTAGCAGAGCCCTGGATCTGGTACTAATTAACTCTGTAACCTCAGACAAATCACCTAACCTTGCTGCTTCTCACTTTCTTTATAAAAATCTTTAAAATGATGTAACTCTTCCTTTATAGATTTTTGTGAAATTCAGATGATATAATGTTTCTTAAAATTCCAGAGCATCTGCAAACCTTTAAACATTTCATAAATATGAAGTATTATAATCCTTCCAGTCTAAGAATCTGGGATCCCTCACGCCAGTCATGGGTGGCCTGTGAATGGGTCACCTCCACTCCAATGGCCCACCCATCAGTAAAAGGGCAGCTTCCTGCCAACCAGTCCTCTCTCTTCATTTTGCTGCAAGGCAGTCTCCTCCAGCCAACATTTCACCTTTAGGCTTCTTCTGGTGAAAGTTAGTCACCAGTCCCTGTGTCCCTCGAACTTCCAGAGACACAGGTTAAGATGTCCAAATGATTCTTGTGAAGCTCCCTCACTTTGTTTAAGGTGAGAGGATGTTTCCTGTGGCAGAGTAGGGATGGGATGAGTTGTGGAACACAGCAACAGGGCGACTCTCTATAAAGAAGCCCTTGCTCTGGCCTCTTAAACCTCCCAAAAGTTGTTTTCTAGCTTCTCTGCCATAGCCTGAAGGTGGGTAATGGGCTGTTACTGGCAGAGGCATTTCACAATGTGTTTGTATGCCCTGCTTAGCTAGGCGATTTAGCACTTCCTTTTAGAATGTACCAACTTAGGACCTACCATAGTATTCTTAGCCTTTGCAAGCTTGAGGTAATAGGGAAAGTAATTTTCTGTACAAACTAAAACTCATCTATAATTCCACTAATTTTTACCCCTCCTTTGGAAGTGTAGAGAATAAAGAGTGAAAGTCTCCTTCCCTCCTCTCATCTTTACCAGTTTGGTGTGTACCTTTTAAAATTGTCTTTTGTGCTTATACAAATCTGAAAAATAGGTAGATAGATGATAGATAGATAGATAGATGATTTTAAAACATAGCTGCAAAATTTTTGACATTGTTCCCATCTAGAGGTAGAATTTATATTCTCTTCCCTTGAATTGAGGCAGGCTTCTCACTGTTTTGACCCATGGAATACAGTGGAGATGAAGCTATATGACTTCTGTGGTTAGGTCACTAAAGACCATGGAGCTTCCACCTTGCTCCCGGAAGACAGTAGCCCTTGAAGCACTGAGCCACCACAGAAGAAGTCTGACTGTCTGAGGCCATGATGTTGAGGAGGCCACACATAGGTCCCCTGGTCAACAGTGCCACCTGAATCTGTCCTTCTGCATTGCAGCCTAGGTGTCAGATGTGCAAGTAAAGAAGCACCTTAGGAGTATGTCTTCCAACTCCAGCTGTTCCCATCCCAGTTACTCAAGTCAAACCGGCTCTAGAATCACAGGGCAGAGAAAAACCAACCCTGCATGCTCTGTTTGAACTCCTGACCCACGGAATCTGTGAGCATAATAAAATTGTGGTTGTTTTAGGCCATTAAGTTTTGGGGTGGCTTGTTATTACATGGTGATGGGTAACAGGAACAGACAGAGACATTCATGTCAGAAAGTTCCTTTAACTGTAAATGGTGAGGATGGAGCAGATAGGGGCAAGATTGGAAGCAGGGAAACAAGGTATGGGGCTTTTGCAGTAATCCACATGAGAGATAGGGCTAAAGTAAGGAAGTAGTGGTAGTAGGAAGGAGAGGCAGGGCCCAACGGGGAAGTACTCAGGCTCAACAGTTCAGCCCCACTGGCCAGTGTCAAGAGTACAAAGTGTTAAGAGACAGGAAAAGAAGGTGTCGGGCAGGTGCCCTTGTATGTACTGTAAAGGTATGCCTCCTTGGGCATGTCTCAGCTTTTTTCTCTTGCGTATAATCAGCTTTCTTACCCCAGGCTGTGATTACATGGTTTAGTTCCACAAACGGGGGACCCTGAATGTTAGCCTACAGATTACATTAATCTATTTTGTTTCATCTTCCGTGTTACTTAAAAGCATCTTAAGAAAATATATGCAAAGTAATGTATGAATTAGCAGAGTCTTGTCATCTTTTTCAGCTGAGCCCTGGTACCCTGTCAGTGAACAAAGAAGCCCTGGGTGAGCAGGGTCAGTCTACAGCAATCAGTCTCCGAGGGACCAAGCTCCCTGCAACAGGGCAGTGAGGTGAGCGTACAGAACTACAGAAAGACAGAGAAAAATCACTCCCAGCTACCTCACTAACACGTTTCAGGATATACTAGGTCCAGATTGTAGAACAGTATGTGAGTAGGAATAGTTTACATTCTAAAAAAGATACACACGTGTGAATATGGGCTTAGACAAAGACTGGAAGCATACATGCCGAAATGGTAAACGTTAGTATCTCTGGAGGTAGAATTACTTCTGGTTTTGTTGGTTTGCTTGTCTGTTGGGTCCTTTGTGCTTTTTTATGTTTTCCAAGTTTCCTGTATACATATTACTTCTGTAATTCTGAAATTTTTTAATTCTGAAAATTAAAAAAAAGACAAACAAACTTTTGTGTTAAAAATCAGTGGGCCGGGGACTTCTCTGGTGACGCAGTGGTTAAGACTCTGTGCTCCCAATGCAGGGGGCCTGGGTTCGATCCCTGGTCTGGGAACTAGAGCCCACATGCATGCTACAACTAAGGAGCTAGCATGCCGCAACTAAGGAGCCAGTGCAACCAAATAATTATAAATATGTTTTAAAAAATCAGTAGGCCTTCAGAATTTCATTCACTTTGCCCATCCTTATCAGTGCTAGTGTTTCCTGAGAGTTCCCTCTTAGATCAGCCTACCAATTTCATCTTATTAGACTAGGAGACCACAAATACAAAAACAAACTACTGTACACACAAAGTTTAGGGACCTTCTGATTCTCCCTTTCAGGAATCTTTTCTACACCTTTCTCTAACATTCATCCCTTTCTCCAAGTGCTCAGGACAGCCTCTGGGTCTCCCCTAATCCTCTCTACAGTGCCAGGTCTGTGGTCTTTAGTAACCATGCCTGTGCCCCCAAAACCTCCTCACTCTGGCATCTTCTGTATTCTCCCATTCCCTACCCTCCATCCAAGTGCCTACTTTCCAAGTAGCTCTCAGTTAGATGTCAGAAACGGTCAATAAATATTAAGCTAATTCACAAAATTTAAATAGCTAATACCTTCATACTCACGGGTTTTAAAAGACGTTGCCTAGTTAATGTTACCGAGTCTCTAACTGGGGATACTAAAGCTTTAGTCAAATGCAGATTTTCATGCTCCCATTAAATCCATGGGCAGGCAGGTCACAACCTCTCTTAGCCAAGCAAGGAAGTTTTCCTGTAACCAGGCGCCATCCCCATTACTATCAGATAGAGCAGCAACTAATTCAGTCATGTTGATGGATGCCGAGATGGTGCCCAGACTCGTCCACAGTCGGAGCTACAGAGCTAGAGGGTGAGAAACTAATTTCCTCCTGGCCTGAAGTGCTCCAGGTCACCTCTGGTTACAGGGAAAATGACATGAGTCACTGTGTCTCCTGAGCCAGCTCATCCAGAGTGTTGTGCACAGCTAAGCCACCAATAACAATAGGTGTACGCAGAATGCGTGTTGTTTCACCCCATTAGTTCCAAAGCTCTAACTCTAATTTCCCAGAAGAAAGGTTAGGGAAACTGCAAAATGTGGCAGTTACAAAAAGCACTTCAATCCAATACCCAACATGGGAAAAAATGCAGAGAAACTTATGAACTTCAGTTACTGAGCCAACCCAAAACAAGGCTGTACCTGCCCAAGAGTATCCCTTCCCTGGGAGAACTTTAAATGGTTGCCAGGGTTTTCTGTAGAGCTAGAGGTGAGGAATTTTTGTTGTTTTGTTTTTATGCCAAGGTTTCATTTATTAAACAAAGATTTATAAGTACCTACTATGTGCCAAGTGTAGTGCAGGGCACCTTTGCTTCAAATCTGAATATGGATCAGTCCCTGCTCTGAAGGAAGCTACAATCCAACTAGGGGGTGGCAGCAGGGATTGGTGCAAATGATGAAACAAACAGAAATAAAATAAATTAAGCCCTATAAGAGAGTATAGGAGAACAGAGATGAGAGCAGAGGTGAGACAGAGCTGGGAGTGGGGATCCCATGGATACGAGGCAAGCTGGGTTGGGGGCGGGGAGGGAGTCGAGGGGGGAAGGGGTGTGAGAAGAAGAAGGTGAGGGGAGAAGGGTGGAGGGTTGGGGGGTGGTAAGGTCCTTCAACAACCACAGCGGGGTAGCGAGGGGGATGGGCAGCACCCGCACCCCAGGGTGCTAGCCGAGGCGAGCAGAGCCATCCTGGCCCGCAGGGGTTGGATGCCAGGCCCCAGGCCCCGGTGGGGTAGGCGCTGGGGGGGGACAGAGCTGGCAGACCTCCTCAGGAGGGGCCAGTTCCTTGAACCTTCTTCATTTCTTCGGAGAGCGCCTCCTTCAGGGCCCAGTAGGCCTTGTCCAGGCTGTCATTGCCCACGATCAGATCAAAGAGGCCGGGCTCCTTGCTGCTCTCCAGGTTTCAGGTCGGCCCGGGCGGCGGCCAGGCTCTGCCCTGTGTCTGTGTTCCGCTGCTCCGTGTCTGTGTTCCGCTGCTCCAGGTGGTCCAGCGAGGGCGACCACAGGAAGATGCAGATGGGCCGCAGGTCAGTCTTCCCAACGTTGCGCACACCCTGCAGGACTACGTCCAACAAGCAGATGCTGTTCACGGCTTGCACCGCCCTCACGGCCGCTTTGCTGGTCCCATACAGATTCCCTGAGACCCCGGTGTGCTCCATGAAATTCCAGCGAAAGACACAGTTCCAACCCTAGATTTTTATATCAGCTTATTTTTCTTTTGTTTCTTGTTTAACTCTTTTTTCAGTAGTTGTTTCATAATCTACTTCCAAAGAGATTCAGAGCAAGCAACCAATGCATCTGTTTAACTGATCCAGTTTAAATGATTATGAAAAAGTTGGAAACGAAAAGCTACATTTCAACTTTATTTCCTCAGGTAGCCTGATAATTGGGAGATAAGTATAGAATATGCCACATCCACTCCAAAGTATATTTACAGGAAAAATGCCAGAGGTCTGGCTCCCTACTCATTTTCTCTAAGGGTTTCCAGATGCCCTAGATGCACCTAAAATATACAATTTTATATGGCAAACTACTCATGTATTCCTTCTAAACTAATTTTAAAATTATAAACATAAACTATATGCTTATGAGTTAAAATAAAAGTACAGAAGGGAATAACAGTTGCTCCCCAGAAGTAATCACCATCAAAAGCTTTGCAAATCTCTTTCCAATATACATATTAGAACAAGAAGATTGTATTGCACATTATGGCCTCTCCAAAATTTCTATTGGGTTGGCCAAAAGGTTAGTTTGGTTTATTCAGTAAGATGGCTCTAGCAGCACTTAGCTGTCTTTAACTTCATTTGAAACAATTTTGTTAGATGTGAAAGCTGTCATATCAGCGAGCATTTAAAAAAAGACATCAAAATCATTGGATTTTTGTGTAGCCATTTTAATATTGAAGATGGAAGGAAAAAGCAACATTTTCAGCATATTATGCTTTATTATTTCAAGAAAGGTAAAAACACAACTGAAAGGTAAAAAAAGATTTGTGCAGTGTATGGAGAAGGTGTTGTGACTGATCGAACATGTCAAAAGTGGTTTGTGAAGTTTCATGATGGAGATTTCTTGCTGGACGATGCTCCACAGTGGGGTAGACCAGTTGAAGTTGATAGCGATCAAATCGAGACATTAATTGAGAACAGTCAACATTATGCCATGCAGGAGATAGCCGACATACTCAAAACATCCAACTCAAGCACTGAAAATAATTTGCACCAGCTTGGTTATGTTCATCGCTTTGATGTTTGGGTTCCACATAAGTTAAGAGAAAAAAACCTTCTTGACTATATTTCCTCATGCAATTCTCTACTAAACGTAACAAAAACGTTCCGTTTTTCAAACAAATTGTGAATGGGGGTTGAAAAGTGGAAACTGTACAATAATGTGGAAGAGAAGAGATCACGGGGCAAGCGAAATGAACCACGACCAACCACACCAAAGGCCGGTCGTCTTCCAAAGAATGTGGTGTTGTGTATATAGTGGGACTGGAAGGGAGTCCTCTATTATGAGCTCCTTCTGGAAAATGAAACGATTAATTCCAACAAGTACTGCTCCCAATTAGACCAACTGAAAGCAGCACTCAACGAAAAGCTTCCAGAATTAGTCAAAGAAAATGCATAATTTTCCATCAGGATAATGCAAGACCACATGTTTCTTTGACGACTAGGCAAAACTGTTAACAGCTTGGCTGGGAAGTTCTGATTCATCCACCATATTCACCAGACATTGCACCTTTGGATTTCCATTTATTTTGGCGTTTACAAAATTCCCTTAATGGAAAAAATTTCAATTCCCTGGAAGACTGTAAAAGTCACCTGGAACAGTTCTTTGCTCAAAAAGATTAAAAGTTTTGGGAAGATGGAATTATGAAATTGCCTGAAAAACGGCAGAAGGTAGGGGAACAAAAGGGTGAATACATTGTTCAATAAACTTCTTGGTGAAAATGAAAAATGTGTCTTCTATTTTTACTTAAAAAGCAAAGGCACTTTCTGGCCAACACAGTATATTGGAGAGGATGTGTCTGTGTGTGTTTGGGGGGAGGGGGCCGCAATCTGGTTAAATGGAAAGGCTAGGAGAGAAGCTTCATTTGCATAGTAAGCAATTAGTGTTTAGGCTGACGTTGATTTGGCCTGGTTTGGGGGGGTGGCGGTGGGAACTGGAGGAGATTATGAGAGAACCTCATCTGAACCTACTCAGAGCCAGCCATAGCAAGCACTGCCACATATATATTTCCACAACTTGCTTTTTTTATTTAAAAATACGTCGTGAGGGACTTCCCTGGTGGTCCAGTGGTAAAGAATCTGCCTTCCAATGCAGGGGACGCGGGTTCGATCCCTGGTCAGGGAACTGAGATCCCACATGCCGCGGGGCAACTAAGCCTGCGCGCCTCAACAAGAGAGCCTGTGTGCCGCAAACTACAGAGCCCATGAGCTCTGAAGCCCGCGCACCACAACCAGAGAGAAGCCCATGCTCCTCAACGAAAGATCCGGCGTGCCGCAACGGAAGATCCCACGTACCGCAACTAAGACCCTATGCAGCCAAAAATTAAACTAAATAAATAATAAATCTTTAAAAACTAAAAATAGGTCGTGAATATTTCATCATCTCATCAACACATATAGATCTACCACCTTATTTTATAATAATTACATAGGACTCCATTGTGTTTAACTAGACTACTGATAAACATTTAGATCTTTTCCAATTTTCACTAAGCATTCTCGTGTATGTGTGTGTGTGTGTGTGTGTGTGTGCATGATCTGTATGTATATAATCTGCTCATAACATGAGAATTTCTATAGAATAGATTCAAAGAAGGGAAATTTCTAGGATGAAGGATATGTGCACTTTCAATTTTGACAGAAAACTGCCATTGTTTAATATACAATTAATATACTGTTCAGTGTACAGTTGTTACATGACCCTAGTTCCATTGTGCTGGCAGAATACTGTCTTATATGATTAACAGTGCTCATGTAATTTAGTGTCCAAGCCAGAACACTTTTGAAAGAGAAAGGGGATGCTATTAATAATTATATTGGCCCCACGGGCATAAACCAGGACTATCCTGGGCAACCTGGGACATTTAGTCACCCTAATAATTATTAACCTAAACATTATTAATGAGAATAATTGCTGAAAACTTAAGACAGTTTCACAGACAGCTTAAGAAGTTTCCATTGTCCTCCTTTTATCCCTCCGAAACTTACTTTATTACTCCCACAGTTTTACACTGAGAGAGTGTAGAAAACTTCTAGCAGCCTGCTTGTCAGATCTTGTCTTAATGACAGCAAACCAAAGATTTAGGGGAAAGGAAGAAGAATTAGCTTCTAAATATTTTGCACTATTAAACTTTTCATTTGAAAAATGAAGATTCCCAAACCAGGAATCAAAGCGAAATATCTCAGGGAATAAAGAAATAATATGGAGGGAAGGGAAAAAAAAGTGTTTTGAAAAATACTAATAAAACATTATTACAAAACATTTGCTTCCTGTAAGTCCAGCCTCAGGATTCCCTGATAAGCCTCAAAGCTATGTAAAAACATGAAAACGAACATAGCGTCAGAAAACAAATTCAGTTTTCTGATGCCTATGACTTGGGTTCCAGAAGGCTAAATTTCAGGTAATCCCTGGACTAATGTTGATATTTATGGCTCAGCGTGAGAACATATATTCTCTTTTGTGTCCTATAAAATGCTGGCAGGGGTTAGGCTACTTCTTTGGTTCTTTATGGACAGTCCAAGACCTGGAATATTAGACATACAGCCTTCTGTGAGTGTAGTCTATCACATATGTCAGTTCCCATTTCCAAGACAGCAGGGAAAAAACTTGTCTCATTCCCAGGCAAGATCAATCTATGGCAAAAATCTGTGTAAGTTCAGGAGATGACTGGCAGGTAGTTCCAGATGGAAAAAGAGAGCCCATCACATGCCTTGTACGTGTGTGTTCCCATCCCTCCAGCAGTGCCCTTTGTTAGTCAGTAAGGATTACATTCCTTTTTCTGCCTGTTATCCCAGGCTCAGGAAGAAAGCCCCTGACGGGTTAATTGCCCAGCACACTGACTCATCTGTCTTGTGTTTCTCACTAAATGAGAGGCATTAACAGATCAGTGCTGAGGTGTTGGGAAGTATGTTTCTAGCTAGTGGCAAGCTGTTGAAATGCCTCAGAGCCTTACAATACACTACCTGAAGGCAACCCCATGAGAGGGTATTTTCCAAAACGTTCCTCATTTCACCTCTGGTCCATTGGCTGCTAATTCGAAAAGTGGATGTAATGGCCTAATTTTTTTTTAAGGCTGAATGTTACAACAACATATTGTGTAATAGGAACAACTATTAAGCTATGCTGATTTTTTTCAGTATATAGCACTTAGCCCCACTTTCTCACCCAGGCTTTGTTTTGATTAAGGCAGGCATTGGCAAAACATTTGAAATTCATTCTGTTTCTGTGAAACGGATGTTTTCCTTTGTCAAAAGCTATCTGAAAGCTGAGATCAATCTACAGATACTGACAAAGAACGATAGCTGTTTGTTTGTCAAAAACAAACAATAATTGCCAAACAGTATGTATGGCAGATCTCACTTATGGAAAAACATGTATAAATATAGTATGTGTTGGTATATGAATGAGGAAATTTGAAAGACTCTGTACCACATTATTAATAGCTGTTACGTCTGGGGGTGGGATTGCCAGGGCTTTTTCTTCCTAAGACATCTGTATGATTTGCCTTTTATACAAAAAGCATCTGTTACTTTTCCAATCCAAAAGAGAAAGGGGATGCAAAAATAAAGTTACTCACAAGGATTGAACTGATTTCTTAGCCCTACAATCAAATGCGCTGAGTTGACCAAAAGCAAACATAAGCAGGAATGATCAGTTCATAATGTGGAAGACAGCATTATTATACATTAATAAACATTATTTATATGCTTCTAAGGACAGAAGAAAAGGACAAATGCTAGAGAGACAAAATTTTCTATTACTCATTAAAAATATACTTGTTTTGGGCTTCCCTGGTGGCGCAGTGGTTGAGAGTCCACCTGCCAATGCAGGGGACACAGGTTCGTGTCCTGGTCCGGGAAGATCCCACAGGCCGTGGAGCGGCTGGGCCCGTGAGCTATGGCCGCTGAGCCTGCGTGTCTGGAGCCTGTGCTCCGCAGCGGGAGAGGCCACAGCAGTGAGAGGCCTGAATACAGCATAAAAAAAAAAATATATATATATATATACTTGTTTTAAAAATAAGCAAATTTATTTCTTAATCTGCTTAGAAAACTTTTTCAGACTTGTAGAATTATTTTAGAAGAGGACTCATTTTGGTTATATAATTTGAACTCTCAGTTTAGGAAAATGTTCAGCTAACATATGTCAGATGTTAGCTGGTAGTGACTGATGGCAAGTTACTGATACATAGTTCAATTATATCAGATGTAACACACCATTTTGTGAGTTATCCCAGTGTGGTGTAGTGAAAAGTACATAGATTTTGGAGATTCAACCTGGATTCAAGTGTCCTCTCCCCCACTATACTTATGATTTGATCTTGAATAAGTTACTTAACTGCCTAGAGCCTCAGTTTTCGGAATTAAATGTATTTTGTAACAATAACTACTGAGGTAGGGTGGTTATAAGGCTTAAACAAAATAATCTGTAAACTGCATTTTATAACCTGTAAAAAATGCTCTAGCCTATAGCAGGCACTGACTACTGAGTGAATGAATGAATGGGAGAATATTATTCTAGACTTTGTTAAGTGTCCCTACCAAAAGAGGGAGAGAGACTCATTCTAGTTCCTTCAGATGTGGAGTTTTTTTAAGAATAAAAGTGACTCTTATGATTTAGAAAAAGAAAAAAGTAAACAATAGTTGAATGAAGTCTCTAGATTTAGAATAAAGCTGCAAAATTCTGAAATTGCCACACACACACACACGCGCGCACACACACAATTACCCCCAGCACCTATCATCCTTTAAGGCTATCTCAAATGTCACAGCCGTTGTGAGGCCTTTGCTGACTTCCCAGGCAAAAGCAGGAACTCCCTCCCAAGGAGGGCCTGGGATGCAAAGATTAGCTGTGCCAATGAGATTCTCTTTCAGAGGAATTAAAGCTAACAGAATCGAAAGAATTTGCCAGTTGGACAGAGAAGCCCACTTTCAGTATAAGTTCCCTTAATGATAGTGCCCCAGATGTGACAGTTCTATGACCCAAGTCTACTCTTGGTGCCCCAGTTAGGAAAGAGGTAAAGTCAGGCATATACTCAAGGATAGTTTAATTTAGTTCTCCTATACAGGAATTTGGGGAGTGTGTAAACACCTTAGAGAAAAGTTTAAAATCCCTGTTCTTTTAGAAATAACTTGACCTGACAGCTTGTTTGTAGGCACTCATTATGTTTTCTTTCCTTATCCTGCAGCCCTTTCCGTTCTTGCATTTGCCACATGACACTTCTTACCAACAATGTACACACAAGTAACATTTTGGGGATCTCAGAGCCAAACAGTTCAGATGTGTGTCTGATGACCAGGAGAGAAAGAAGGACCAGAGTTCTAGATTTAGAAGTTAACAGCAAAACTGTTATTTAAAATCCACAACAGTAGAAGAAAACGCCTAATGATTGTGAGTGTGGTTAGAAGAGCCTAAAACAAACTTGGTACTGGGCAGTGGAGGAAGAGGAGGAGGAAAAACTCATGAGGGAGTTTTTCAGAGAAGAACCAACGCAGAGACCATTGGTGATTGCTCCCCGAGAGTTTTGTTTGTTGTTTGTTTTTTGCGGTACGCGGGTCTCTCACTGTTGTGGCCTCTCCCGTTGCAGAGCACAGGCTCTGGACGCGCAGGCTCAGCTGCCATGGCTCACGGGCCCAGCCGCTCCGCGGCATGTGGGATCTTCCCCGAACGGGGCACGAACGCGTGTCCCCTGCATCGGCAGGCGGACTCTCAACCACTCTGCCACCAGGGAAGCCCTGCAGTGAGTTTTAAAGTGAAGGTGGACTAAAGAAATAGAGCAGTGCTCACTGATTATCCTTTTAAGGAGACTAACAGAGGAGGAAAATTGTCCAGACAGGCTTGGCATCCTTAATTGCTCCCTCTCCACCCATGGGCAAGGCCACAGTTCCCCTATAAATGGAGGCTAGACTACGTGTCTGCACCTTGAGAAATTTCTCTGCTCTGGCTCCCTTCCAATTTCCCGCAACTTTTGGCTCTATCTTCCTGTTTCTAGTCATAGATCCTTTAACTCCCATCCACTTTTCCCCTCTCTGCCCAGTGTATTTTGGATTGATACAGTGTTTGACCATCTCTTTTGTTCTCACCCTATTTCACCTGATGCTGCCCTCAGTTCCCTTTTTGTTCCATGTCCTGGGGCTCTACCCCAGCCCCTCCCCATCTGGGTACCCAGACCCTGACTCCTGGCCTCCCTGAGCCTCCCACCTTGTCTAGATTGGAGCAGAACTGGTTCAGAAGGAGAGAGAAAGGCACAAAATAGAGGAGGATAAAGTCTAGGAAAGGAGTGTCAGTTGGTTTCACTCTCACAGAGACTGGGAAAGGAGGAAGAACGAGCAGCAGAGAGCAAAGGTAGGAAAGAGGAGAGAAGCTGAGGAGGGAAGCCTCCTGAGTGAGTACTAGGGGGTTAAGGACATGGGCGGAGGCCTTGACAGAGGAAGGGAAACTTCAGCCAGCCTCCGAGATAAGAGAGAGCAGCTGACGTTAAGGATGGGTGTGGTTAAATTCATAGGCGGCGAGGAATCTGCTCAGAGTGAGGGGTATGGAGGCTGGGCAGGAGGTTGGGACTTGTGAAAGTTTGGATGGTCACTCAGGGGAAAGGGAAAGTGAACAAAGCGCGGAACAGCGCTTTAAGTACTGTGAGACCAGTAGAAGCTGGAGGCCCAGCACTTGTAGCGGTGCCTGCTGCACCATTGTGTCATTTTCTCCAGAAGTGCTTTAGCCCATGAAGACCATCTCTTATGAGCCAGGCTGCACATCAGGCCTGCTGACTAAGGCCAGCATTCCTAGGACCTGACTTAGTTCTAGCCCAAGGGTCTGATGTATTGTCCTTAAGACACTGCAGGACTCAGAATGAAAGAACCTTAATGTCCTTTCAACTGACCTCTTGGCTCTACAAAGGAAGTGAGTGCCTGCAGGCAACGTATATGAATTTGACAGGGGAATAGTAAACTATATGGAGAAAATAGTATTTTGCAGGATCAAGGCCAGTCTCCCTACTTGCTGTACACTGACCCTGCCCTGACTGAACCTCAATGGAGACCCAGCCTGCTTGGCAGTTTTCCTGCTACAACTGGAAATTCTCATGACCCTCATTGCCCATTTTCCAGAGGAGACTGAGCATATGACTTTCCTGGCCTCTTTGCCACAAAGAACGGGGGGGGGAGTATCCTGGGTTAAAAACTCTGAGGGGTTCTGAAGCGAGCCATATTTTATGTATGAAGTTTGGTCAAAGGAAGGGTACCCGCTAGGCCCTTCACAAGCTCCAGCAGGGTTACCATCTTGTCAGCACTTTGTAGCAGGGCTCTGAGCCTGGCCCATGACCTGCCTGGAACAGTACTACTCTGGGTGTCCTTTCCAACAGACTGCCTAGCCCCTCCATGATGAACTGTCTGAGAATGCTCAGGGGCAAAAGGCACAGCTGTGGTTGTTCCCTGGAATGAAGAACCACTCTGTACAAAGGTGCCCTGCCAGAGGAAACCCACCTCCATCACCGGGAAATCACGTGTTCTCTCAGCCGGGAAGGAAGCCAGCCAGGACTGAAGGGATCTCCCCTCCTTTCCTTGCTGGTCCATCTATCCTCCTGGGCATGTTTTTGGCACCTTTGTGGTTACAGGGAGCTAAAGCTTCCTTGCAGTCCAGGCCGTTATAGTCCCAGTGTCAAGGTTCCAAATGCAAAGGACAAAAAAATAAGTGCCGAGCATCCACACATTCCAAAACCAAGTGCTAAACCACTTATACAGGAGAGGCTGGCCTATCCATCACCCATCTCTACTCTACTCTCTACCATAAAAGAATGAAGGGAAAGAAGCTGGTGGAGGATTGACTCAGAGATGGTGGTGTGATCTTCCCTCATCCATGAGGAACGGGGAATTGGGGTTTCCTCCGCACCTCAGGCTGAGGGAAGGGGATTCAAGGGAACACAGTGTCTGACACATCCTCAGAGCTGGCTAACTAATCTGTGGGACCCAGTGCAAAATACAAATGGGGAGGACCTTGTTCAAAAAGCAGGGTAGGGGCTTCCCTGGTGGCGCAGTGGTTAAGAGTCCGCCTGCCGATGCAGGGGATACGGGTTCGTGCCCCGGTCCAGGAAGATCCCACATGCCGCGGAGCGGCTGGGCCCGTGAGCCATGGCCGCTGAGCCTGCGCGTCCGGAGCCTGTGCTCTGCAACGGGAGAGGCCACAACAGTAAGAGGCCCGCGTACTGCAAAAAAAAAAGCAGGGTAAAATGACATTAAAAGTACTAAATTAAAAAAAATAAGAGGGTGGATTATATCCTTGCTCTCAGAAACACATCCTATTGAAGCAGATCTCAAGGTCTGCTTTGGGCAAAACTTTAGGCCTGGGTCCTTTAAGAATTAAGAGATGAGAAACAGTTATGTGTTTCATTAATTACCTATTGTGTGCCAGGCACCGTGGTAGGCATTTTACATCTGTTATCTTGTTTAACCTTCATGACAATCCTGAAGTTTTCACAGTTGTCCAAGGTCACACAGTTAGTCAGTGGCAGAGATAGGATGTGGGCCCAGGTCTTCCAGGCTCCAAAGTCTTGGTTCTTTCTGTTCTCCTTCAGTGTCTCCCGTGGAAGACGGGAAAGCGTAGAATGCTGGTACTTTGGGGACATCTACTTGTGCTGGCACTGTGCTTGATGGAGTTGGTCCAGCTCTTTGAGGATGAGCTTCTGCTTCTGGAGGACCCTCTTCCAGGCCCTTCAGATGGGCCCATAATCTCCACTGTTTGCTGCAGCAGTCTAGTCGCCAGGCAGAGGAGCTGGAACACTGATGGAGAAGGAAACAGAAATGTCTCTCTTTCTCTCAGACATTCTTTTGTTCACTCATCTACAGTGTTTCATTGAGCCCTCCTCTTTTGCACCCCTGAGTTCCCAGGGCAATTGTGACTCTCTCTCTTTCTTTTGACCTTCTTTTTGTCTGTCCAGGGCCAGGAAAATCTAATGAAAAGACAACAGAGAAGTTATGTACATGATGAAAGGAAAATAAGTTATTTCAGAGTTGCATGCTTTCTTAAATGAGATTTCAATATATTAAACAACAACAGCAAAATGACCTGTCTGGCCAATTATCTTGTTTGTCCAAGAATTATTACTTGACTCAGCCCTAAGTCCGTGAAATTAACAGCCATCAGATAAAACAAAAAGGGTCATAATTAAGCAGAAGCTGGGCAATGGGGTTGATGATCCTTTTCTTGTAAGGTTATGATATGATCTTGGAATATGTGTAAATTCATGACTGTATTTAATGGCTTGTCTAAAACATGGTCTGAAAGGCTGGAGCTGCGAGTAACCTTGGCAACAGAGCAAGAAGGGAGGATGACCTATGGTAGAATCCAGATTCTAGAGCTAAAAGTTCCATGGTGGTCATCTAGTCTGTCTTGTTTGACAAACAAGGGAACTGAGACATAGAGATGCTAGATGAACTTTTTAATGACCCACAAGTCATTAAGACAGAGTTGAGCCAGGAAACCAAGTCTCCTGGCTACAAGTTCAGGGCTTTGCCATTACATCGTATTATTTTGCCTATGGCTTATTTCTGGAGGTTATTTTTATTTACTAGCTTAATTATATTTAAATGTTTTTATTTTCATATTTTATTGTTTTAAAAATTATAAAAGTAATATATGCTTATAGTAAAGAAATTCAAAACATAAGTATATACAGTAAAAATGTGTTTGCCTTTCACTTCTCTCTCCCAAATACATTTTCTCTCCAGAGGAAGGCTCTGTTAACAGACTAATATGTATTTTTGTTGACTCTTTCCTATGCATTTACAAACACATGTATTGTTTCCTTTTTCACAAATGGAAACATGCTATTCATATTGTTTTGAGGTTTGCTTTTTTAATTTAATGTTTTTCTGTACCAGTACAAAGATACTTATCTCATTCTCTCTTTGAAATTGAGATATAATTCACATAATATAAAATTCCATCCTTTTAGAGTATATAACTCGATGGCTTCTATTATATTCACCATGTTGTGCAACCATCACCACTGTCTAATTCCAGAATGTTTCCATCACCCAAAAAGAAGCCCTGTATCTATTAGCCATTAGACCTATTCCCCTGTCCCCTCATTCCCCTGGCAACTATAATCTATTTTCTGCCTCTCTAGATTTGCTTATTCTGGACATTTCATATAAACGGAATCATACAAAATATGGTTGTTTGTGTCTTTTTTCACTTAGCATGTTTTCAATGTTCATCCATGTTGTAGCATGTGTCAGAGCTTCATTCCTTTTTAGGGCTGAATAATTTTCCATTGTATGGATAGACCACGTTTTGTTTATCTGTTTATCAGTTCATGGCCATTTGGGTTATTCCTGCTTTTTGACTATCATGGATAATGTTACTATGAATATTCTACATGTTTTGCATGACTAAATGTTTTCAGTTCTCTTGGGCTCATTCTTTTGAATTACTGCATAATATTCTATAATTTGAATTTGCTGTGTAACCATCTCTCCTATTGTTGAACATTCATCTTTCATTCATCTTTTTAAAAAATTACAAATAATGGTGCAATATCTATTCCTATGCATATTTCTTTGAGAGAGGCAGCATGGTACTGCAGTGTCACACAGAAGTGAGTGTCTGGGTGCCTGCACTGCCACTTATTAATTGTTAACTTAGTCTTTCTGCTTCCGTTTCCTTGCCTGTAAAATGGGATAAGAGTAGAACTTACCTCACAGGTTCCAAATGACTAATATAAATAAAGCAGTTAGACAGGGCTTGACACATGGTATGTGTTCAATGAATGTTGTTAGTATTGCATGCAAATAGTTTTGTAGGTTAAGTTCCTAGAAATAGAGTTTTGGGGTCAAAATATTCATTGTTATAATTTTGAAAGATATTGCTAATTGCCCTCCAATAACATTATACCAGCAAGAATGAGAATGCCTTTTTCCCCACACTTGCTGATTCTGTAAATTATTAAAATTTTGAGGTTTTTTTTTGCGGTACGTGGGCCTCTCACTGCTGTGGCCTCTCCCGTTGCAGAGCACAGGCTGCGGACGCGCAGGCCCAGCGGCCGTGGCTCACGGCCCCAGCCGCTCCGCGGCACGTGGGATCCTCCCGGACCGGGGCACGAACCCGTGTCCCCTGCATCAGCAGGCAGACTCTCAACCACTGCGCCACCAGGGAAGCCCCAAATTTTGAGTTTTCAATTTGAATTTTGTCTATCTCATAGATAAGAATGTAATATTGTCGCTATAACTTGTATTTCCCTAATTCCAACTGAGATTAAGTATCATTTAGTATATTTATTGGCTACTTATGTATCTCTCCTACTGTGAAATGCCTGTTTTTATATCTGCCTGTGTGTTTTGATTTGTAGACTCTCTTTGTACATGGTTACTAACCTTTTGTTACATATTTCAAAAATATTTTCTCTCAGTTTGGTTCTTACCATCTAATTTTGTTAATGATATCTTTTGTCATATTGAAGTTCTGTATTTTTATGAAGTCTAATATATCAATATTTTCCTCTAGAAGCTCTTCCATAGACAATTAAAAGCTCAACCTGGGATATGGGGAGGGGGAAGGGTAAGCTGTGACAAAGTGAGAGAGTGGCATGGACATATATACACTACCAAACGTAAAATAGATAGCTAGCGGGAAGCAGCCGCATAGCACAGGGAGATCAGCTCGGTGGTTTGTGACCGCCTAGAGGGGTGGGATAGGGAGGGTGGGAGGGAGGGAGACGAAAGAGGGAAGAGATACGGAAACATATGTATAACTGATTCACTTTGTCATAAAGCAGAAACTAACACACCATTGTAAAGCAATTACACTCCAATAAAGATGTTAAAAAAATAAAAATTTTTTTCATGTCAAACTGCTTCATTACATCTTAAATAACAGTACAGTGAATATAGGATCTATCTTGCATCCAGCTTCCTTGCAGTACACTGACTTTAAAATTAAATACAAAAGGTGAGGGACAGGGTGCAGAGAGCTCTACAGGGGTGCCGAGGGGGGTGGGGGCCGGGTGGGGTGGGTGCTTGTCCCACTCTCTGTGGGTCCAGGACACACGGCACACAGGATGGTGCAAACACAGGATGGAGAAGCCGCTGCTGCCTCTACGGGAGTGCTTGGTGCGGGGAGGAGGCCTGCGCCGTCCCAACGCCACTGCTGCACACTGGACTCACACAAAACCAGGGATGTCTGCATGTTAGAAAAATGGTCTGCCTCGGTGCAAAAGGCTGGTTCCATGGGAGAGCCGGGCTGTGAGGAATTCACAAAGGGAGGCCGAGGTCTCCATTCCCTGTACCACCCCGCCCCAACCCCCAATTCCAACAGCAATCGTTTGGAACAGGACTTGTTTTTAAAGGAATAAAGAAAACAGTGAATATCCCGCTAGGTGAGTGTGTAGAGCTGCTGACTGCACGGCTTCCGATGCGATGCGTGTGCACAGAGGAGCAATGGTTACAGCTTTAAAGAGGTTATTTCTGAAAAGAAAGAGAACATCTAAGGACTGAGTCCTATATGCACTTTTGAGCATTTCTACAGCATGCGATTCTAAGAGGAAACCCACCCGATATGGCAAACGATCAAATTTTTAAAAATTTAACTTAGAAAGTTTGAGATCATTATTTTCAAAACATTGATTTGTACATTGTTTCATACACAAATAACTGACTGACTATCCAAGCACAGGATGGGCACCTCGCTTGAGAGCAGAGGCTCCTGACGGTCAGAGTGGGGCGCAGGGTAGTGTCGCACTGTTGCTGTTGTATAAACTTCCCTCCAACTTCACAAGGAGACCCAGGGTGAGATTAAAAACTGAACTGAGAAGGTAGAGAGGGTGGGTTGGGGAGCAAAGGTGCCTAACTGGTGTTCACTGTTGGTCCACGGCACGTGCTCTGTTCCTTGGCTTCTCAGCAGCACCCTTCTATGCCGTGTGTGCACACAGCGATCATGTGACACGAGACGAAAAGTAAAAAAACTAGGGACTAAATGTACATCATTAACAATTCCAGAGAGGCTGCACTAGACCCTCTTTCCCTGTTTAACTACTGAACAGAAAGGAATATATTTTAAGAAGGAAATATGAATGTCTGCAAAATCCTGTTTACAAACACAATCTGAAACTTAGAATCAATTACAAAATGAAGTCCTCAACTTGTTTTCCATGAACATCACAAAACAGGATCACTGATCTAGAATTCAAAGAAACTAGTAAAAAAGTGTGTCTGTCTTACAATTACGCTCAAGTTTACCTTCTGGTTAACATTAAAAAAAATTTTTTTTTAATAAATAAAAGCTCAACCTGGAGATGATACAAATTACTCCCACTCATTAATCAGAACTGGTCACACAGCCCCACCTAACCACAGAGGGACCAGGAAGTAGAATCCCAGCCCAAGCCCAGAAGATGAAGAGCAGCCTGGATAACTACCACAGTGGTCTAAGTCAGAAATAGACTGACAGAAATGAGGAAAGGACAAAGGAGTGGTAAGGGAAGTGTTAACAGGCCTCCAAATGTTGGGAGAGAAGACTGTGACCAAGAAATGCAGAAGTAATTCCAGGTGAGTTAGGAAGATGGGGCTTCAGGAAGTTGTTTCATGTGAAGTAAGCCTGGAATAGGATTCCAATAGGGCCACATTTTCTGAAAAAGCTGACCGAGTTCTTAGCGTTCAAAGAGTGAGCAGAGGAATACTGGTTTTGCTCATTGGCCTTCGATTTCATCCTGATATGAGGAGTTTATATAGATCATCCGAATATTAAGTCATGAAGCCAGAGGGTATTTGGATGCGTCTGGGGAATGGCAGAGCTGCCTGTTCTTGAATAAATGCCTGTCCAACCCCCATCCTCTGTAAGCGCTCTTAGTATGTGTGTGTGCACTTCCGTGAGCGGAAAATCAATACCTTTTTGGACAGATGGAAATTGAGCTATGTCAAGGCATACATGCATTGTCTGATAGCATCTTTCTGCCAGGAATCTAGTATATTGATCAAATTTCCCTAGCAGAGCATCTGTGCAATATCGAATGGCAAGACAGGGTAATGGTAGGAATGTCGGCTATACATTTTTCTGAAATGTCGCCTTTAACTAAAAAAATCAAAGCTGGAGATTTTCATGCAGGGCACTGCCTCTCCTGATGAGTGTACTAATCTTCTTTGAATTTTCTGGCAGGGGTCAGGAGCAACACACTCTCCTGTTTCTGTGGCTCACCTGCTCCTCACGGCGGGTGAGAAATGATTTTCTCAGTTGGAACACCCCTGTTAAAGGCAGGGTTCTTCCTCCTCCTCTCCTTTGCCTCCGCCTATTCCCCTCCTTTCTTTGAGCCAAAGCAACATCCCTTTTCCCCCCCAGTAACAGCAGCAAATGTGTCGGGTGGCTATTCGGCTGAAGCTCTATTTAGCTACAGAAGTTGTACCTTTGCATCGTGCACATGTTGTTTGGATTGTTGTTAATAAGTTTTGTTATTATTGTTGTTGTTTATAGGTCAGAGTGATGATGGGAAAAAAGGAGGATGGGCTCTCCGCTTGGCTTTTTAGGACATGCTCATTCCTAGCTCGGAACGATGACACACAAGCACAGGGGTATTGGCTGCTGACACTGTTCATCGTGGATGCACCTGCCTTCAGCTGCTAAAGAGGAAGGGACACACAGAAGCAGAGAAGAGGATGTGCCTGTATTTTTAAATAAACTGCCTTGTGATGCACAAGGCCTATGAAACATTTTAGATATTGAACCCGAGATACATGGAAAATTACTCACATGGTTTTATTTTTTTCCCCCCTAATGACTCTAGTAATCTGAAGGGAAATTATTCTGGTTGAATGACTCATCTAAAACACGTTTTTTGACTGTATCTTGGGCAAGGAAGAATCTATTCAGAGATAACAATTTATTATTTAACATTTCGACAGGTCCACAGAAGTACAAGTCAGCTGAGTCCAAATAAAGAGATGTGCTATTTTTTAACAACTTCTAGATGTTCTTGGCAGAACGCAGGCTAGACTTTATTAGAGGAAACAACAGGTATTTATGATCTTTTTCCTTCAGGTTTTCAATTAAAATTTGATAATCACAACAATATTTTAAAAGCCAAGAAATAGCCTTAGAAATGTTTATGAAGATATGATGAAAGGTTAGCAAGGGAAAAAGAAATAAACAAAAGAAGAAAGAAAAAAAGAAAGAAAGAAGGAAAAATGCAGAAACAAACTGTACCCTAGAACTAGAAATAGATGGGCCTGAAATAGAGAAATTGGAATATTTCTGTTACTTCATTCCTATTATTGCATAGATTGTGAGAGAGATCTCCTACATTATAATATGTTTTTATTTCCCTATAATAAAGTTATTTCATCCTTTATACATGAAAAATACCATCCTGTTGGAACTCTATCATCCCAATGGCAACAAATCTAATATGGGATTTTTATATTTTCACAATGTTTTCAAACATCTCATACATTTTACACTATTTAAGAAGCATGCATTCAGATAGGTAGAGCATGCATTATTATCCCTGTTTTACTGGTGAAGCAATGACAGCCAAGGTCATATAGCAAAATAATACAGTTGGAATGCACCTCTGCAATAACAAATCTATTACAACATAATGCCTCTTTAGACCGAAACTTACCATATTTTTTGGCACATACTTATTGTCATTTTCTTTCTTTCTCCTGAGCCCCTAGAGTCCTTGAAAAGTTCTGTTTGGTGTATAAAATTCTTTTCTTTCTTCTGAGGGAGTCACAAATGAGGGTTTTGTTCCCTTTGCAGTGAAAATGGATATTATGTTGCACTTCAAAGGCCCAAAGGAGGAGAATTGGCCCAACTTTACCTTATACCACTTTCTAGTACTTTCACTTGTAGTGGCTTATGCTCTGGTTAATTGCAGCAACATTGGAAATATTAACATAGGTATGTCATGATGATCGGATATAGACATTCATAAATCCAAAATAAGAGTGTGAATAATCATACCATTATGTAACGATCTGATTCCTATCTCTCTTACTTTTCCTGTATTTTGCAGTTTAGCTCTTTATTATCATGTGTTTCGTGTTTAAGTCTGGGTTTACCAACATGTAAATAAATTGAATGTAGGACTTCTGATTTCTTTTGTAACCCTACAGCTAAAATCTTGAGACTTTCTTCATTTAAACATATTCCATGCTCCATTTTTGCTGAATATTATGTTTATTGCCTGCTTCCATGCTGAATTTATTATACTCCCTAAATATCCTTGCTAATTCATTCCTTCATTAATTCCTTCATTTATACATCTATACATCAGGTACAGCTAGCATGTATTGTACTCCAATAATATTTACCATGTTATGTTGTACTAATCTGTTTCTCCTTCTAGATTTGAACTATCTGAGGGCAAAGACTGTGTGTTTCTAATCTTTTCATTTTGGGAGTTACCTGGTACATAGTAGGTATACAATGAAAGTATTTAGATGAATAGTATCTGGTAAAATTCCACGTACTTGGCCAGTAGTGACTAAATGTTATCATGGTAAAGACAATACTGATTTTTTTTACTTTGTTTTAATCATTTTTCTTATAAATGAAAGGTTTGAAATATTTGAAAGAATAAGACTCTATCTTTTGTACAGAGTTCAAAATTTCACTACCATGCAAAATCCTCTAAACATATAAACAACCCATCTTTTGGGTGGCTGGATATTGAATGCCCCTGAAACTACTAAATACTTTATCAATATGCATCATTTTTTCAGTAGGTTGATATATGCATGTTACAATGGCAAGAAACCTTGTTTGGGATCAATATATACTATATTTTAAATCCTGGTAGAATAAACAGAAAATAATGAAACAAATGGATATTTATTTCTTTGTTCATTTGAAATTCTGCCTTGGGTTAAACCAAGCAGCCTTTCCAAAATCATTGTAACTGTAATAACATGCCACTAAATGCTTTTGCTTGTTCAATTTTTCATTTGCAAAGGTAATCCACGCTTTAAAACCTGGAAAACTTTGAAATATGCATCAGGCAGAAGGCCGGTGTGGAGATTGCCTTGAGGTCAGGGCTTTCAGTTCCTTGGTTGCTGAGTCTGAGGTTTCTGTCAAAGGCCACGAAATATCCCTTCATTACTGTTTCTTCACGGCAAATATAATTAACAGCTTGCCATAGACCTGAATGTTGTAAAAGGATAGATGTCTCCTGTGGTGTGAAAATAGGGCCAGAGACACTGATCCCATGACAAGAGTCCTGTACAGTCGCTGCCCTGTAGTTGGTGGGGATGTGATTTAACAAAATGATTTGGAATAAAGTAGCTCTGTGATGCGGGTGGTTTCTGACAGCACGATCTTTTGTGGTGCTGGCATGTTCGGAGCACGGAGGCTTGATTTCACATGTTGGCAATTCCTCTGGTTTACCAAAGCCCTTCCCCAAGGACTCTCATGTCAGGCCAGTTAGGTACATGTTTGTACAGGTGGTGGGTGGATCAGCTGTTTTCCCTGGAAGTCATCCCCTTTTGGTTCCAGTTTTCCCGTTGAGGGTCACTCAAGGGTGACAAGAAGTTTACTGCTCCTTGGAGGCTGAACCTACTGTTGCTGTGGCTGCCAAAACACAGCCTCAAAGAGACAATGATTTGAACCTGGCTTGCTGACTGCTTGTCTCTAGACTCCCTGGCACCACTCAGTTTGGGGAAGAACAAAACATACCCGGTAGCATTCATGTCTAGAATTGTAATGAAGTTAGGGTGTCCAGATGTATCCCTTTAAAGGGATTAACCCAGTGTTCCAGGAAGCCTTTTGAGGTTAATAAATTATTTACTTTTTCCAAAGGAGATAGGAATAGGAAATCTTCAATTGTGCTCATAGAGATTAGAATTTGAGATAGACCTTTTCCTAGTAGGGAGGAGGTAGCTGTTTGTGTTACACAGATGCACAGTGGCTCTTTGTTTTCACCTGGGTCATTAGTGCACGCTTCTGATCCTGCCAAGTTCCCAAGAGCCCACCAATCCCATTTTGCTGAAGTCTGTCATAAGGAGATTGGGTGATGTGGTTAAAAGAAAAATCAAAAATCATCCTGGGCTGGGAAGGAGGGATTTTGAAATGCTAAGATTTACCTTTGCAAGATTACATACTGATAACCCCTTCCATCATGCAATTCTCTCCTCCTCTGGCTCACTAAACGGGCTTGAACCATTTGCCAAAACCTCTCTTCACACCCTTCACACACTAGTCAAACCAGACTCCTTACCATTTCCTGAACACAGTATCAAATACTTATCAAGTCCATGCTATGTGCCAGGTACTGTGTTATGTGTTCTATATACATAGAAGTTTTTCATGGTGACTAGTAACTGTTCATTCTTTTATTCAGTCAAGAAATACTTAGTGCACACCTGCTATACGTCAGGCACAAGCTAAGTGGTGAGGGTGTGGCTGTGAATAAAGTAGACATGTTCCCTGTCCCTACAGAGCTTATAGTCTAGCAGATGAGACAGCTGTTAAATAATAACAAGAAGGGAAAGATCGGAAGACATGACGACATGGAGCGAGGAGGTTTGACCCTCAGGAATCGATGTTTACCCTAAGAAACGAAGACATTGTCAGAATCGGCCAAATTAAGAGGGTGAAGATGAATGCTGGGGCCGAGGTAAGAGTCTGAAGGAGTGGGAACAAGGTCAGAGAATGGCACAGTGGTGTGGACTGCACAGCCAATATTCCTGGTTCCAACCCTGACTTACCACTTACTTTCATTGTAACTTTGGGCAAGTTGCTTAACTTCCGTGCCTCTATTTCCTTATCTTTATTTATTTTTTTAACAGTTTTCTTTCTTTTTTTAAAATTTATTTTAAAAAATTCTTATTTTATTTATTTATTTTTGGCTGTGTTGGGTCTTCGTTGCTGCATGCAGGCTTTCTCTAGCTGCAGTGAGCGGGGGCTACCCTTCATTCCGGTGCACGGGCTTCTCATTGCAGTGGCTTCTCTTGTTGCAGAGCACGGGCTCTAGGCACGTGGGCTTCGGTAGTTGTGGCTCGCGGGCTCTAGAGCACAGGCTCAGTAGTTGTAGCGCACAGGCTTAGTTGCTCTGCGGCACGTGGGATCTTCCCGGACCAGGGATTGAACCCGTGTCCCCGGCATTAGCAGACAGATTCTTATCCACGGCGCCACCAGGGAAGCCCGCTATTTCCTTATCTTTAAATGGGGATAGTAACAGTATTAAGCTGATAGTTTTGTTGTCCTGACAAATGAGTTGCTGTGTGCCCAGCACATAGTGAGCATGTAAGTGTTAGTCATTTTAACAAGGAAGTGAAGGTATTTTGAATTACTCGCTAACCTGGAGTATACAGTGTAAATACAGAAAGAGGGGAGGTTAGAAAAACTGATAGAGCTTGGATTAAGAGGGACTGGGGCATGGGGAGGTCTGGTAAACATGTGAAGGACTTTCTTGATGTGAGAGGAGTAGAAAGTCATTGAGAGGATTTAAGCAGGACAATGACACAATCAGCTTATCTGAGCCAAGCTGGTGGCCATGGAGATAAACCAAAGTGTGTGGATTGGCAAGATACCTAGGAGGCAGAATGAACAACACTGAGTTACACACTGAAAGTGTAAATTAGGAAGAGGGAAGAATGAAGAATGATCACCTGGACCAGAAAGCGACCAGGGTACCTCTTATGTGCAAATAACAGGGGCAAGTCCAGGATAGCTATGGATACACGTGGGTTCATAGGTTTGGTGGTAAGCACTGAGGAGAAATGGAGGGTGGTGGAGGTCTGAGGAAGTATGACTTGAAATACAAGTTGCAGAGAATGAGAAAGAGCATTAACTAGGGAAACCAAGGCAGGGTAAGGGACTCCGGTGAGTTTGGTGATGTTTAATTTTCATTGGTGCCCGACTGCCTTGGGTGTGAGGTTTTCTCAGACGTTTTCGGCAGCTCTCAGATGCAGAGGAGACACGAACAGTTGAAAGTTCTAGGATCAGGATAACCAGATGATGATAATAATCTTGTCTAACATTTATGAAGGTTTACTAGGTGCCAGGTGCTGTTTTAAGAGCTTTACATACATTATTTTATTTAATTAGATGCAGGCATGTCTTAGAGTTGCATGAAATGTACTAAATCATGGGGCGTTAACTGACTAAATTGAAGTCAGCAATTAAAAGCTTAGCTGTTTGGCATGTTATTTATATAATTGTCCTGTATAATTGTGTTTCTCTGGCCTCACAAATCTATGGGGAAAATTAGGGTCAAAATAACAGCAATGAAACAATGTCTCTTTCTTTGGCTGTCTTATTCACTCTGAAAAACTCCTTTCCTCAAATTTTGTATCAATTTCCTAGGGCTGCTGTAACAAAGTACCACTCCCCAGTGGCTTAAAACAACAGAAATTTATTGTCTCACTGTTCTGGAGGCTAGAAGTCCAAAATCAAGGTGTCGGCAGGGCCATGCTCCCTCTGAAACCCGTAAGGGAGAATCATTCCTTGCCTCTTCCTAGCTTCTGATGGCGGCCGTCAATACTTGGCCTCCCTTGGTTTGCTGCTGCATCCCTCCAATCTCTGCTTCTTCGTCCCTTGGCATTCTCCTGGTATGTCTGTGTCTTCACCTAGCATTTTCCTTTTCTTATAAGGACACCAGTCATATTGGATTAGAGCCCACCCAAAGGACCATATCTTGACTTGGTTATATCTCCAGTGACCCTATTGCCAATAAGGTCACATTCTGAGGAGGTACTGGAGGACAGGACGCTAGCATGGTTTTCTAGAGGACACAATTCAACTCATAACAAATTCCTTCCAAGTAGCTCTGAAAGGGCCCATGGGTACCCCTGGGTGGTCATGATCTTGTATTCTTTGTTTTCACACATTTTTCTCCTCTCCTGTTTTGGTTTGATCCAGTGATGTCTCTCATGTTGCCACCAAGGTCAGTATGCTTCTGCAAAATACTTCCAAACCTGCAGAGAAGCACCAGAGGGACAATGCCCACTGAAGGTGCCAGCGTCCCCTTGATGCCACTGCAGTCTGGTGTCCTGTCCCGTGCCCTCTCTGATCCAGCTGTAGGTTGGTCTCCTGTGTCCGTTCTGAGTCCTCACATGTCCCACATTGTGACCTGACTCCTGACTGTACCTCCCCTAGCACTGTTTGTAGACTGTACTACCTTACGCTTTGCTTTTGTCCATCCCTCTGCAGGTCCTGCTCCCTAAGCTCAGCTGGGCTGGAGGACAATCACAGTGACAGATGCTGTCTGGGATTTAATCATCCTTCTCACTGACACTGACCTTGAACTAGAGTCCTTGAACTAAATTTGTGAGCTTCATCTCTCTCTGCTACTGGTCCAATGGCTGCTATGATGCCCTTTGGTAAATAAAACCTCTGCTAAGTCAGACATGCCTGGACATATCAACATAAATCCTAGAGTGAATGCAGCTTAGTTTCTCAAGCCAAGACCGTGGCTCCCTATGATATATATTTAAACTAATTTTATACAAAAATTTATCCACAGCATGATGCTTAGCATCGGTAACCGTGAGGTTGGGCTATTGGCTGTATCTGCTGCTCAAGGTTTGAAATATATCTTCTACCCTATGAGAAAGGGCTTTCTCCATACACTCCACATTTAGTCTGTACTCTCCTCCTCTTTCCAAGCCTACTGAATCCAGCAAGATGTTTGATTTCAGTCCTCAGCCCCTTACAGCCAATCACAGCCTCTCCCTACAGATAACACAACCATGCCCAGTAATATTCAGCTCTAGTACATCTTGATTTCTTTTTTTTTTTAAGAGGCCCTATCATTAAAGTGATTATAAGTGTTTGTACCTAATCTTCACTTTAACAGTTTTCACTTTCACCACAGTAAGAAAAGGGTTGACTGTAATTATATCTGGGTGTCTTTGATTCTAGCCTGTCTCCAGGTGTGATACCTTTCTTCCCTACCAAAATATCAATTCAAAGTTAGTTAGTCAATTAATCAATCACCAAATATTTGTTGTGTATTTCTTATGTGTCCTGCATTAGCAAAAAACAAACACAAGGAAATTATCTTTTCAGTAATTATTATTTTAAATTCTTCAAACCCAAATTATGTAAAATCATTCATTCCAGAAGTCCTGAGCATCTACTACGTGTCAGATACTGTGCCAGGCACTAGAGGATACAGCAGAGCAAAACACACATAATCTCTATCTTCTTAGAATCTACCATCTGTTGGGGAAACTGGATCTTAAAAATCTTACAACTAAATACATATATTCACAAATTTTAATAAGAACTGTAAAGGAAATGTATGGGGTACTATGTATAGAGGAAGAACCTAAATTAGATTGGGTATGGATGGTCAATGAAATTGAAGTTCATTTCAACCTTTAAGCTGAAGTTCAAAGGATGAGTGAGAAGGGAGGAAAATATCTCATGCAGGATAGAACATGGAAAGGCTCTAAGGTAGAAAAGAGCTTGGTGCCTCAAAGAAACTGAAAAAAAGACTAGTGAAGCTGGAGCACAGTGAATTAGGAAGAAAGTGAGACCAGATGAAGGAGAGGAAGGTCAAGGACAGATCCTGTATGGCCATGGTAAGGATTCTGGATTCTATCATATACGCCATGGGAAGCATTGAAGGTTTTTATTTTGGCTGCGTTGGGTCTTTGTTGCTGCATGTGGGCTTTCTCTAGTTGCAGCGAGCAGGGGCTACTTTTGTTGCGATGCGCGGGCTTCTCATTGCGGTGGCTTCTCTTTTTGCGGAGCACGGGCTCTAGGCACGTGGGCTTCGGTAGTTGTGGCTCGCGGGCTCAGTAGTTGTGGCTCCCGGGCTCTAGATCACAGCCTCAGTAGTTGTGGCGCACAGGCTTAGTTGCTCCGCGGCATGTGGGATCTTCCTGGACCAGAGCTCGAACCCGTGTTCCCTGCATTGGCTGGCAGATTCTTAACCACTGTGCCACCAGGGAAGTCCCACGTTGAAGGGTTTGAAGCAAGAAAAAGGCGTGATGGGATTATGTTTTAAAAGATTGCTCTGACTGTTGTGTGGACAGTGGAGTAGGGCCAGAAGGGGAGACCAGCTAGGAAGCTATTAAATATTACAGTTAAGGTGCGAGAATATGTTGACCGGTGCTCTGGAGACAGGAAGAAGTGAACTGATTCAGGAGATATTTTGGAGATAGAATTAACAAATTTCTTTTTAGGGCAGTATGAAGAAGAAGCTTTAACCAGTATAGATCGCTGAGTTATTTAGGTCCTAGTCCGAATAATCGGGAAGTTAGTCATCTACTCAGCACTGGAGTCACCACTGAAAATCTGTCCGGGTGCATTTCAGGGAATATACCATTGAACAAGACCCAAACCTCCAATTCACTAGGAGATAGAAAAATTGACTTTCATTTTAGTGCATGCTTTGCCTGGGGCTGTGCGGTTCATTTCAGGATTTCAGGAAGTGAACAAATGAAAGTTGGTTTTGTGTTTTTTTTTTTTTAAAGGCCGTTGTCAGAAGCCAGCTTTCAGAGATATACAAAGAGCAGGAGCAGGAAATGATGAATGTTTTTCTTAATGCGGTAGGCAGTGTCCTGCTTTGTGTCTCCTCCCCCATTTTGCTTTTTCCTTGACATTCACTAGCAGGAGCCCACAAGAGTTTCTTTGAAATAAACCTGCCCAACAGACATCCAAATCTTACTCCTTGTCCACTTCCAATCATACTGACATACTGAGCTTTCTACAGACACACTCTATCTCCTCAGCTCTAACTGGTGCTTCTCACGGCCCTCTTTGCCCTCCTTCCACCCAGATCCTGGCTCTCAGAAGACAGCTGGAAACACATGAGATGAAATGTACTGTCAACTGGTGGGAAGAACATGCTGGGCTTCCCTAACTGGTTTTTCTTAATATCAATCTGTCACACAAAGAGTAACCCCTTCCCTCTGAGTCAAGACAAAACCTCTCTTTGTTTTTTGTTGTTTTTTTTTTGCGGTACGCGGGCCTCTCACTGTTGTGGCCTCTCCCGTTGTGGAGCACAGGCTCCGGACGCGCAGGCTCAGCGGCCATGGCTCACGGGCCCAGCCGCTCCGCGGCATGTGGGATCCTCCCGGACCGGGGCACGAACCCATGTCCCCTGCATCGGCAGGCGGACTCTCAACCACTGCGCCACCAGGGAAGCCCAACATCTCTTTGTTTTAATGGCCAAGTCAGAGGTTTTGGGTAGCTTGTGGATCATGCCTCAGGGACAGGTACCCTGATGTCAGGGACACTAAAGAGTTACAAGAGAGGGATACATTTCTGCTCCACCTCTCACTTTCTCTAACCTCTCAACTATGCTAACTTAAAAAGAAAAAAAGTAATATACATGTTGATAGTAGTTTCTCCTGGGTGATGAGGTGGGGGGGTCTTTTTTTCTGCTTCTTTATACCTTCCTGTGCTTTCTAAATTCTCTATGATTAGTGGGTATTAATTTGATAATTAAGAAAAAACACAATGAAAATCAAACTTCCTTGAGGTTGGGAATTTTTTGATTGGAGATACTGGTAACTGAACAGAATACCAAATGACTCTTATGTACTCCAGTAGGACTTTTGGTATACATGATAACAAGACTCCCCAATCCCTGAATGCTTCAGGTTTCTCACTTTTCTGAATATATCACCCCTTGCTTACAAGTCTCTGATTCTAGCTTAAGTTTTCAACCATTCCAGGTGTTGGGGAAAGAGCCTAGATTCTAATGACATGTTTTTATAATAAGAATGGATCTGCATGGACCCCAAGATTGTCATGCTTATCACTCCTGGGTGGGTGGGTGGAAGCATATATTAAAGGATCAGTTTATATTACTTTGTGGAGGCTACTGTGTTAAGTGCCATTACAAGTGAATAAGATAGGAGTGGTTTCCGTCCCTCAGGAACCAGCTGCACTCTCGGAAAGGTTATTTCTCTGACTTTAAAGATGTAAGAGTTGGCAGAAAACAGCAATTCTTCTCCTTGATCAAGACATCTGTGAGACTCATAAAAAGACAAAGCCATGTCAAAGTGAGCTACACTGTGGCCTAAAGCAATTTTTATAGCCTGAATAGAAATGAAAAAGCTCTTTTAAGTAACCATAACAAATAATCTAAAGCACTATTCCATAATCATTTTGATTCCATAACAATATAAACATTGCTTATATTTTTTCATTCTTTGCAGTGTTGTTTGTTTTGCTTTTTGGTCAGCGCTTAAGTACAGATAACAGAAAGCCACTGGTGCAGTTTTAGTCAGGATGGACTGAATCCAGGGAACTAGTGTCATTGAAAGGCCTGGAGGAGTGGGCTGTCTGAAAATCCTGAAGGCCCTAGAGGAACTCCTGGCTCCAAGGGGATGCTCATTCCTCTTCTAGTTTGGTCACAATACCACCTTCATATCCTCTGACTCAAGGTCTAACTTATAAAGTTCACCACCTCACACAGCCGTATGAAATACTAGAGAAAAAGAAAAGAGTAAGCAAAGAAAATTGGTTACTACATGCATTACAAAGCCAGGAAGAAAACAGGGTAGCTATTACAGACCTTATTTCTGCATCTGGTCCCAAGCCCATAGCTGGTATTTATAACTTTCTTCCACTCCCCTCTCACGTTCTTTTCTTTTCTTTCTTTTCTTTTTAACCTTCATCTAGCACCTCAGCTAGTCATGCTACTTTATCTGATGGGGTAACTTAAACTTTCATTCTAAGGGTCTGAACCGTTGGTGATCTTGCCTGGATTGGGCTGGTACATCTTCAATTAACTTTTATCACTGGACAGAACAACACAATGGGTTACCATGAAGGTTACCCTTGGTTTTAGACCCACTCCTACCCTCCTACCCATCCATTTCATTTGTATGGGAACTCTTGGTTCTTTGTGAAAATCAGGACCAATCATTCCAGCAATATAGGCAGCCCTGATCTTTTAACATCATGAAGAGCCCATATAGGTCAAATGGTTATCTCAGCTTCTCCTTTAATGGAATCATTGTTGAGTCTTCGGGTGGAAGCAATTTTTTTCTGGGTTTTAAGCCTTCAAAACCAGCAGAGAGCCAAGCATTATGAGAAACTGATACAAAAACTTTTTGACTGGGTTCTTATATGTAATAATGAGAAGTGATATTATCATTCCACTCCTTGGTTTCTGGACTCATGTCTGGCTGGGAGAAGCAGCAACATATATTGGCTACTGGTTAGAACATTATCTCATTCTATAGCACAGCACTCCAACTATTCAGCGTGGTGTCTCCTAGCTGGTACCACAACGGAGTCTTTAATAGGTTATAATACCATTCTGTAAGGGCATGTGCTTATAGGTGATGGGATACGTGGAGAGACCAGTGAAATTCATAGACATCTTTCCTTTCTCTCACTTCTTTCTTTCGTAGAAGCAATATTAAATGGGACACTGTGACAGTAAATAAAGATGTTCACAGACGGTATTGCTGGCAAAAACATAGCTGGCAGAAAAGACAAATCCATATCTAGAATTATTACTTACTCTAGTGAGAATAAATTAATTCCTCTGTCCCCGCCTCCCATGATGGAAAAAGATCAATGCAATCAGTCTTGCACCAGGTATTTGACTGGTCTATCTCTACTCCAAATATGGGACTCATCCCAAATTATATTAGGGACTCAGCGTTGTTCCCTATAAGCAGTTGACAGATCAGCCTTGGTGAGGGAAAGACAATATTTTTGAGCCTCTGCGTATCCTCCATCCCTGCTACTATGACCATTTGATCCATGAGCCCATTAAACAAGCCCCATTCATAAAAATTCTGATATGTATCTGATTATTGAGTACCTCCTTGGCAACAGCGGTAGGCAAAGTTCTTAATCCCTATGACCCATCCAGGGTGCTTGGTTATAAACAGGAAAATCTGACTCCGGTTAACTTAAACAGAAATAGATTTTATTGGATTGCCTTGGGTTGCTCACATTATCTGTATGAAGGCTTGTAAACGAGTCTAAGAAAAAGGCAGAAGCCAAGAAAAGCTTATAGTCGAGAACAGAACAGAGGTCATGCCAGAGAAACAATCAGGTCAGGACGCTGCGTTTGACAGTCTAGTTTTTGGATGCTTGATGCCATTTTCACTGCTAGACTTGAAATCTGCTGCATCCTCTGAGAATATGCTCCACCTGTTGCCATGTCTTTGATTACTTCCACATGAGACTATATTCCTGGCAGAAGCATCTGTTTGGACAAACATGAGCCACATACTTCCTGCCAAAGAGCCGGGATAGGGATATCTGCCCACTTTACACCTAGTGGGAGCTGGGGTCTTGCCTCTTATCAAGTCCTAAGGGATGGGGGTATCCCACCATCTAGGAAGGCAGCTCCCAAACCTGGCAACAAATCGGCCATACCTTCCAAACCTCAGTTTTCTCATCTGTACAATGAAAAATATCCCTTTTTTACTGTTATCCTTTGCTATGTTTTAACCTAATATACTTTTTTTTAACCTAATATACTTTTAATCCTTATCCATTGCTATGAGGATTAAATTAAATAATGTGTGTGAAATACAACAAATCTTGGTTGTTGTTATTTTGTTTCCATTTGTACCTCAGTATCTTTATCTCCTTGTCCTAAGATGTTTTCTGCAATTCCTAACCTTGGAACTGTCCTTTCCTTCAATTCCTGCTCCTAGACTGCTGAACACTGCTGGAAAATTTGACAAAATCTTTCTAGTTGATTCTGTTGCAAGTGAATAGTTTCTATACTCAGTGCTACTTGCATACTTCTTGTCCAACTCTGCTCCCATTTTCCCAAGCAAATGAACTTGTCTCCTTAGAGACAATTCCTTCCCCTCCAACTACAAAGTTATGTATGTCTACCCCAATCATTACTATCACCCCCAACCCCAAGTCTTAAATGATGTCAAGTGTCTCCTCCCTTTAAGGGTTAATCCTTTGTCTACACTCTTCTGTTTTCTCTGGGCCCTTGCTTGAGTTTTCATCCCCTGGATTTTCTCTATCTCTCAGTCCACTGGTTTCTTTCTTGTGGCTTGCAGTATCAAATGCTGCAGAGATACTTTTTTGTACTCATTGGACATCACTTGTTCTGGAATTATTTAAACAGAACACTTACTGTTTTTGTAGGTTTGATAAATACACTTTGTAAAAATTGAAAGCAACATAGAAAAATACAAGTAAAAATCCCTTGAAATCTCTAACCCAGAGGTAACCATTCTGAACATCCTTCTTGAACCTGTATCACTATCAAATATGTGTATTTTATGTCTGGTTTTACACAGAGAAAATTTATGTGCACTTTCTTTCCTGTATAATCATTTTTTCTTTCTACGCTGAATCACCTCCACCAGAATACATACATGCTGTTATCTTACTGTCATTTCTCCCATTAAAAAACCCCCTCTGTTATCACATTCCAATTCAACTATTACCTTATTCCTCTATCCCCCTTTATAGAAACATTTCCTGAAAGAATGATCAATTCTCACTGTATTGGCTTCTTCTCAGCCTAATTTCTTCTTGTCAGTTTCCTTTGTGGCTTCCTCTTCACCTTCCCAGCGTTTACGCATTGGAGTATCCCAGGTATCTGTCTTTAGATCGCTTCTCTTTTCTATCTACACTCATTTTCTGGGCAATCCCATGGGTTGTTCTGCATATCATTTTTATTCTGTTGACTCACAGACTTATATCTTGACCCAGGGCCTCTCTGATGACCTCCAAACTCTAAATTGTCTATTGGACATTTCCACCTCTGTGCCTGACAGGCATAGCACACCCCGAACTGAACTTCTGAGTTTCACCCTCCACCCCCAACCCTGCTTCTTCTGCAATATCCCCCAATCCCATTCTAATTACTCAGGCAGAAGACCTTGGAGTCATCCTTGATGCCTCTTTTTTGCTCACATCCCACATTTAAACCACCAGTAAATCCTGTTGACTCTATCTTCAAAATACATTCAATTTCCAACCACTCCTCATCCTCTCCAATGCTAACCTCCTGATCCAAACCACCATCATATGTCCCTTGGGTTATTACAATACCATCTTTACCAGTGTTCCCATGTTGTGGGTTGACTTGTGTCCCCCCAAAAAAGATATGTTGAAATTCTAACCCTCCAGTACATGTGAATGTGTTCTTATTTGGAAATAGGGTCTTTTCAGATGTAATCAATTTATGATGAGGTCATAATTCAATTAGGGTGGACCCTAATCCAATAAGACAGTTGTCCTCATAAGAAGAGAAAACAGACACAAGGAGGGAGAACAGCTCTGTGAAGAGTCAGAGACACATTGGGAGAACATCATTTGATGATGGAGGCAGAGACTGGAGTTAAGTGGTTGCAAGCCAATGAACACAAATGATTGCCAGCCACAGTAGAAACGAGAAGAAAGGCACAGAAGAGATTCACCAGCTTTAAGAGCTGCTGACAGAGAGTAAGCCTGCTGAAACCTTGATTCTGGACTTCTAACTTCAAGTACTGTGAGAGAATAATTTTCTGTCGTTTTAAGTCACCCAGTTTGTGGTAATTTGTTAAAACAGCCCTAGGAAACTTATCCACCTTGCTTTTTCTTCTTCTCCTCTGAAGACTGTTTTTCACACAGCAAAAAATATATATAATTTATCTGATTGATGATGTCACTCAAAAACCTACATTTCCTCATAAAGTTAAACATAGAATTACCACATGATTCAGCAATTCCACTGCTACATATATGCCCCAAAGAATTTAAAGCAAGGATTCAAGTTATACTTGTACACCAGTGATCACAGCAGCATTATTCAGAATAGTCAAAAGGTGGAAACAACCCAAATGTCCATCAACAGGTGAATGGTATGTTTTGTTTACAACTAACAAATGGTAACAATGGAATATTATTCAGACTTAAAAATGAAGTGCTGATGCATGCTACAGCATGGATGAACCCTGAAGAGATTATGCTAAGTGAAATAAGCCAAACACAGAAGGACAAATATTGTATGATTCCACATATACGAGGTACCTAGAATAGGAAAATTCATAGAGACAGAAAGTAAAATAGAATTTACCAGGGGCTGGAGGGAGGGGGGAATAGGAATTATTATTTAATGGGTATAGAGTTTCCATTTGGGATTATGCAAATGTTCTGGAAATAGATAGTGATGATGGTTGTACAATATTGTGAATGAATTTAATGACACTGGATTGTACACTTAAAATATGGTTAAAATGGAAAATTTTATGTTCTGTATATTTTACCACGATTTTTAGAAATGCATGAAAAAAAGGTGGTTATTACTACATGTAAAGGAAAACAAACAAACACACAAACTCAAAACAAAAGAAACAAAAAAATCTCCAATGTCCTCAATTCACTCAGAGCCCAAGTCTTTATCTTGGCCCTAAGCCTTCTCAGGCCCTAAGCAATTTGGCTCCTGACTACCTCTCTGACCTTCTGTCTCCCTGAAACACTCTTTAACCACATTGGCATCTTTGTTTCTCAGCACATTTTAACCTCAGGGCCTTTGCACTTGCCGATTCCTCTGCTTTGACTCCTACTCTCCTATCCAACTCCCATCTTCAACCCATATCTACATAGTTCTCTCCTTCCTTCCCTTCAGAACTCTGATTAAAAATCACCTCATCAGTAAGGCCTTTCCTGACTCCCCTATATAAGATTACATAACAATCTTTCTATCTCTTACTCTGCTTTACTTTTCTCCATGCACTTCTCTCTGCATACTTGTTTATTGTCTGTATCCTCTCATTTGACAGCAAGCTCCAGGGAGCCAAGGACTTTGTTTTATTCACTGCTCTATCTAGAGCAGTGATAGTAGTAGCTGCTCAGTAAGTATTTGTTGAATGAATGAATGACTATTATAACATTCTTTTGTAACTTGCAAAATACACTTCTCGCTCCTTAAAAATAAAACAAAAAAAAAAAACCTCAAGGTGTACTTAATCAAAATTGTGTTGAAATAAAGGTATTTATAGAAATAAATGAATTGGATCATTTGAAACTTCATTTATAAATTCTTTATGTCAGTTTTTTTTTTCGGTGGGGAGAGAGGGGTGTTTAGTGCCCTGGTGCTATTGTTTTAAATGTTTTCAGGCTATGAAAACTTTTGAGAAATGATGTTGATCCTTTCTCCAGAAAAATATTCAAATAACACACAAAGTTTTGCATGTAATTTTATGGGCGCTATTGGCCACCTGAAGCCCATCTATTGAACCCTTTTAGATCTATAAACCTATCATATTTTATAGTTAGACTGGGCCTCCTATAATTCAAAGCCTGAGCTCTACTGAGAACATCATCTTCACTGCTAGGCCATCTTAGCTGATTCAGCTTCAGTGGGAAGTGTAGCTTAAGATTTGATCTCTCTGCAGGTCACTTCTTCACCTTTCAGCATGATCACTAACCTCATTTGCTCAAGCAACAGTTTGACTTTATATTTATCACACATAATTCTAAGTTTTAGAAGAGTTACTTTGTGGTAAGTATAACTGTTCCCGAACTTAGAATTACATGTGATAACTACAAAGTGTTCAGACTCAGCACTTGTGAATTTCTAGATAAACTGCTGAGTAAACTAGTAAATTCTCACTCATGGTCCTGCAACATGCACACAGAGTGATGACAATTTAGGATATACAAAAACCAAATGCTGTACACTGCTCAGCCTTCTGTAGCCCTTCATGCTATGGAAACTACTTTCTCTGAGGTCACTAGTGAGCCTTTAATTGCTAAACCCAATGGCTTAGAAGTCATCCTACTCAACCTCTCTATAACATCTGACAGTGTTGATCACTGCTTCCTTGACACAATTTTCATCGTTTTATGGCTTCCTTGACACTTGCTTCTCCTTATTGTTTTGCTGCCCACTGTGGCCTCACCCCAGCCTCTTTCCTTGTCCCATCTTCTTTATCAGGCTCATACCAGGATGTTCCCTTGGACCCCTTTCCATTTCAGTGTATACTCTCTCCCTGGGCAGACTTACCAGGACTTAATCATCATCTAAAGGTGAATGGCTCCCCAGGCCTTCAGCGCTACCTTCTTCTTCCAGAGCTCTAGATCTGTATTTCCAACTGGAGTAGTGTGTGTCTCACAAATTCTAACTATTTAACACATCCAACAATGCCCCAAACCTGCTTTCCACTTCCTTATCTCAGCTCGTGGCAGCAGCATCTACCCAGTCACTAGGGTTAGAGTCACACATCACACCTCCTTTCTGTCCATCACTATGGCTGGCTTGGGTTGTTGCATCAACAGTCAACATAACATGGTGGTTAGGAGTAAGGACTCTGGAGCTGGATTGCCAGGGTTTAAACCCAGCTCTACTACTTGCTAAGTGGTTGACCTTGAGCAAGATTCTTAACTGCTCTGTCTCAGTTTGCTCACCTCTAAAATGAGACGAGTGATAGTAGCTACCTCCTGGGGTCTCTGTGGGGATTAAATAAGTTTGTATTTGTGAAGCATTTAGAACAGTGTCTGTCACAGAGTAAATGCTACATAGGTGCTTGTTAGTAAATTGGTTACTGGTTTGTCCCTACTCTAGTCCATCCTTCACACCGCTAACAGAGGTTTTCGAGGGGCTGCCAGTTACTGAGTGGTCAACCAGAGGTCAGTCATTATGCTAAGTGCTTTATGTACAGAATTTCATTTAATCTTCATAACTACCTGTCAGGGAAGTGCTATTATTCCCATTTGAGAGATAAGGAAACTGAGGCATTAAGCACTAATGTACTTGGCCCAAAGTCACACACTATGAATGCCAGAGTTGGGATTTTAATTCAGGTCTGTCTATTCCCAGAGCCATAGTTCAAAACCAGGAAGCCATACTACACTGCTTTCCCAAGGCAGAGTTAGTCACTGCATAGACTTCAGAGATCCCGCACTGCCTATGCTGTCATGATCTATTCCTTTACAATTTTATTCCAACTAAACTTTATTTCCTGCAACTTCCCTCTATGTGGCTGTCCTTTCCTTCCTCTTTCCTTCTCTCCTTCCCTTCTTTCCTTCCTTCTTTCTTTTCTTCGTCAACATTTATTGAATGCTTGAATGCCAGGCACCACGCTAAATTAGAGAAAACGAGAGAAAAGAGCAATTTGTCTTCAAGGAGCTCATAGTCTGACGCAAATTGTTATTGACAATACAGTGAGGAGAGTGTGCCAGGGGGATGCGGGAGCCAGAATGGGTAAGGGAGGTAAGGGGATGGGGACAGTTTCTTTGAGGCAGGGACATTTAGCTGCCTTAAAGGATATTCTGGTCAGACAACTTCTTGCCATTCTCTAACAGCGCTGAATTCTCTTTGCTTTTTGCCTTTGAGATCTTTGGAGGTGTCTTTCTCCCTGTCAGATAGTTGTTTAAGACTGTATTTGAAAGCCACTTTTTCTGGGATACCCTCCTTCCCTTCCTAGTCAGCTGAATGTGTCCTTGTAGATACCTCAGTTACAGTGCATATCACATTGTAATCTAGATATTGACCTATCTGCCTGTCTATCTGACTGGATTTTGATGTCCTCCAAGGAAAAGACAGAGTCTTATTTATTTATTTATTTTTATAAATTTATTTATTTATTTATTTATTTTTGGCTGCATTGGGTCTTTGTTGCTGCTTGTGGGCTTTCTCTAGTTGCGGTGAGCGGGGGCTACTATTGGTTGTGGTGCGCAGGCTTCTCATTGCAGTGGCTTCTCTTGTTGTAGAGCACGGACTCTAGAGCGCAGGCTCAGTAGTTGTGGCGCAGGGGCTTAGTTGCTCTGCAGCATGTGGGATCTTCCCGGACCAGGGCTTGAACCCATGTCCCCTGCATTGGCTGGCGGATTCTTAACCACTGCATCACCAGGGAAGCCCTATTTTTGAACTGTCCTTCATTCCCAAAGTGGCATGGCTGGCATATCATAGTGTTCAGTAAAATTTTGATGAATGAAGAGTTATTTGCCTATTTACAAAAGAAAGTGTAAGAGTTACTTCTGATTCAGACTAAAACTTCAGATTATCATTCTTAGTACCTTAGCACAGTACTCTGTAGAAAGTAGGTTTTCAATAAATACTAAGTATTTGATTGTTCTGTCAGTGAACTATCTGAAGTAATGCTAGGAATAGGAAACTTATTACTGAATTTAATTCTGTAGATAAACTAAGATTTTCAGGTCCAACTGAGTCTTGGGGCTCTGGATCCAGCATAAGAAAAATTAAGAATTATTGGTAACAGTATTGAGGATTTCCTGTCTTCTCTGGGTTGAGTCATGGTTCCAGAATCTTGCGCACAGTTAAGGTACCAAGGTATGGTGCTGTTGGGAGCTGGATGCCACGGTCTACAGGAGTTGCTGCCAAGAGTCTACCATTCTTCCATCATCAAAGAGTCTACAAATAATAACTGCTGGAGAGGGTGTGGAGTAAAGAGAACCCTCCTACACTGTTGGTGGGAATGTAAACTGGTGCAGCCACTATGGAGAACAGTACGGAGGTTCCTTAAAAAACTAAAAATAGAGCTACCATATGATCCTGTAATACCATTTCCCACTCCTGGGCATATATCTGGAGAAAACCATAATTTTAAAAGATACATGCACCCCAATGTTCCCAGCAGCACTATTTACAATTATCGAGACATGGAAGCAACCTAAATGTCCATCAACAGATGAATAAAGATGTGGTGTGTGTGTGTGTGTGTGTGTATATATATATATATATATATATATATATATATATATAATGGAATATTACTCAGCCATAAAAAAGAATGAAATAATGCCATTTGCAGCAACATGGATGGAGCTAGAGATTATCACACGAAGTGAAGTAAGTCAGACAGAGAAAGACAAATACCATATGATATCACTTATATGCAGAATCTAAAAAAATGATACAAAGGAACTTATTTACAAAACTGAAATAGACTCACAGACGTAGAACACAAACTTATATAACCAAAGGGGAAACGGGTGGAGGGATAAATTAGGGATTTGGGATTAACAGATACACACTACTATACATAAAACAGATAAACAAGGACCTACTGTATAGCACAGGGAACTATATTCAATAGCTTACTATAACCTATAATGGAAAAGAATCTGAAAAAGAAGATATCTATATCTATATCTGCATCTGAATCACTTTGCTGTACACCTGAAACATTGTAAATCAACTCTACTTCAATTTAAAAAAAAAGAGTCTACCATTCTAGTCTATACTTGGTAAAGGCCCAGCAATCTCTTTTGCAGCTGCTCCTGGTTCTGTCTTCCTAGGCACACCATGCAGTTATTTTCTCTCTGTGGTTGTGCCTCCTTCCTGGGAGCCTAGCCCTCTCTTGCTGTCTTTTTTCTCCTGACAACCTTTACCTCCAGTAGAGGGGAATTGTTATGGAGGGCAGCAGGGTATAGCGCTGAGCTGAGAGGAGTCCTCACTCCTTCTCCTATTCTTCTTCTTTTTTTGACCCTGATTACCCTTTCACCCAAGGTTGAGGCTTTTTTGTACAATAAAAGTCAGAAAGACTCATAGCCTATGCCTGTTTTCCATCATGCATCACCCCTGTCCTGAGGAAATAATTGCAGAATCCCTACTGGCATGAATTAAGAGGAAGGGGAAAGGGGAAAAAACACATGGAAAAAAAAAAAAGCCAACAGTAGATGTTGATAACTAAGAGTACTGTCTCGGTCATGGTTGTCCCCTAGTCTTTGGACATCCTCAAAATTGTGAGAATTAAAGGACAAGGTACTGTACGTATAAGGGGTTTAGAATAATGTTTGTTACATGGACAGTGAGTGCTTAATAAATGTTAGTTATTATTATCCAGGGCTCCTCTACTCAGGGAAGGACCTTGGTTAGTGTCCCAAATCAGGTCCTCCAGGACAATCACTCCCACGTTCAAAGTAGTGCCAAGCTGTGTGTGTGATCTATTCTCCATTCTCCTCGAGGACAGTCAGCCTGGATGCTGGATCCATGTCTGGTCTCCCTGAGGGTAGGGATCCAACTGTAACTCTAGAGGATTCTCTTTCCTCCCAACATTGGTTACCCTTTCAACCCCACTCCTAATCTCCAGGAAGCTCAGTCACAAGTCCAGCTGGTACCCACAATCCTGGTTTGGGCCCAGGTGTTGTTGCTGGCCTTTCTGGTAGCCCCGGGACTAGATAATTACATTGAAATTCAGAAGCAGCATGCAATTCTTGGCACTGACCTCTTTAATTAAATTCAACAAGCATTTATTGAGCACCTAGAGCATGTAAAATAGGATTCCTTTAAATACATGTGGCCGTTAACTATTTAGTCTGTTTTAGTTACTCAGTTTGGATTAATGTTGATCCATCATTGAGGGTTTTATGAAGAATAAATATCAAAATGGAAAAACGTTTGCACAAATCTTTTTTTTTTTAATATAGTTATTTATTTTATTTATTTTTGGTTGTCTTGGTTGCTGCTTTCTCCAGTTGTGGCGAGCGGGTGCTACTCTTCGTGTGGTGCGTGGGCTTCTCATTGTGGTGGCTTCTCTTGTTGCAGAGCACAGGCTCTAGGTGCATAGGCTTCAGTAGTTGTGGCACGCAGGCTCAGTAGTTGCCGCCCACTGGCTTAGCTGCTCTGAGCTTTGGAGATTTTCCTGGACCAGGGCTCGAACATGTGTCTCCTGAATTGGCAGGCAGATTCTTAACCACTGCGCCACCACAGAAGCCCTGCACAAATCTTTGAAAATATAAACGTATTGTGTGGATTATTGTTGCTACAGTATTAATATTAATTGCAATAACAGCACTGCTGCTTCCCAGGCTGGCGGTAAAGAGCAGCTGTAAGGCCCACAGGCGCCAGACGTAAGAGGTCAGGGGAGGTGCCTTCAGCACGTCCGGCCCAGAAGGGGCGGAGACTTGAGAAATGTACACAAAGCCCGCCCCTTACTCCGCCCCCTTCGTCGGTGCGCGTAGGCGGTTACCATGGCGATGACGTATAGAGGGCGGGGCGGGGCGGGGCTATGGAGAGGAGGAGGAAGATGGCGGGAGGGCGGCTCTGAGGAGACCTCGGCGGCGGCGGAGGAGGAGAGAAGCGCATCGCCGCGCCGCGCCGGGGCCCATGTGGGGAGGAGTCGGAGTCGCTGTTGCCGCCGCCGCCGCCGCCTGTAACTGCTGGATCCGAGTGGGAGTGAGGGGGAGACGGCAGGATGAAGTTCGCCGAGCACCTCTCCGCGCACATCACTCCCGAGTGGAGGAAGCAATACATCCAGTATGAGGTACCGGCAGCGGCCGGGTAGTGGGAGGACTCGGAGGGGCCACCATCTCGCCAGTCCCGACCTCCACCGCCGCCTTCCGCTCCTGCTGCTTCCCCGCGGACTTTGACCCGGTGCGGCGGGGAGCCACTGCGGCATCCCCGCCGCGGCCGGCCCCCTCCGGGCCCCGCTGACCTTCCCCTCCCCCGCAGCCCCGCTGCCGCCGGAGTAACGGATATGCGGGCGGCGGACCGGGAGGGACGGCACAGCCGGTCGGGGCTGGGGAATGGTGGTGGGAGGGCGAGCCGCAGGTGGGGGAGTCGGGGTGTAAGGGTAGTCTGGGGTCGCGGCGGTTCCGCGCTAATCCCCTCCTCCCGCTCACCCTGACCTCTGGTTCCCACCCTGGGCGAGCGCCCCCTCGCCAAGGTTAGGTCTTGTTTCTCTCTGCTCACCTCTCACCAAGGAATCCTTCTCTTCCCAGATAAGCCCCTCTAGTGATTTCCTTCATTCCACAGAGCCCTTCAGCTTTCCCCCACTTGCCCACTGTTGACAAAGGCTTTGTAACAGCGTTGAAACTTGATTTAAATGTGTATCACACATGCGGTGGTTACAGTATGCAAACGTATCGTAATCAACTATTTTGTTTTGATAAAAAGACGGTGATTCGTTTTTTCACTAATTTAATGAAGTATATAAAGTAATCATATCTTTGGTTTTGGCTCTTCTGTTGTTTTGGAATGGAGTGAAGGGGAAGAGGAAGGAAGAAAGAGAAGGGAATTATTAAAATTTTAAGGTTTTCTTTCCTAAAATTTTTGTTAGCTAGGGAGAAAAGTACCATCTTGTAAACAATGTACTTTGAAAACATACCTGTGTTATTACAGAAATCATGGCCCTCCTCACCCTTAATTTCTGTGATAACAGCTCCTGAAGGGTATTTAATAGATAGTGATAAGGAACCTTACACTAATAAAAAGAAAAGTGAAGATAACGAGCTCATTTATATTTTCAGAAGCCAAGATAACTGAAGGGCTTTAAGCATTGCAATAGGTTATTCTCAGTGGCTGGCAGTTCAGCTCCTGGATAGAGAAAGACTTAATCTGTAACCTCCAGGAATTCACATCTATGTTATGTGCAGGAACAAAGAGTATAAAATCAATATGAACACGAATATTCTAGCTAGGTTTTATAAATTGAGATATTTCGATTTTCTATTTAATTTCTGTTTTAAGTTCATTGATAGGATGTTTAGGCAACAACGCGGGTTTATTTATTCGTATAACAGTTGTAATAATTGAAGAAAAGGAAAGGGATGTAAGTAGGTTAAACAACCTTGAAGATTGTAAAATAAATTCACCTTGTAACATACAGTATTTGAGTATTGCCAGAAGTGAAAGGCCTAAAATTATGAATGCTTTCTTTTCACTTAATTTTCTTGTAGTGTTTTGTGGCTACATTTTGTAAGAATGAAATAAGGGATTAGCTTTTCAGCCTGTAGAGTTTTTGATTTATTGTTTCTAATAACATTTGGTCAGTTTTAAAACCTTGGCTAGAGTCCAGATGATGGTTTTTATTGAAAGGAAGGTATTGGTCTTTCATCTTTCTAGTAGTAATTTTCAGCACCACTGCTAGTTCTTCATAGAACACAGCATGCTGAAGCAACATCTTATACTTGTTATATAGTATGGAATGCTTCATTTGGGGAGAAGTAATAGTGGCTGATTGTATGCTATGATTCATTTTAAGTATTACAGCACTTAACTGTTTCATAGAATTGTATTAATCTGGAATACAGTTTCTGGGGCTGGAAGGAGAAGCATAAGATTTAGTTTGAAGATGAAATTACCTCTTGATTTATAATGTCAGCTTTGTGGCTGGAGTCATTCTGGGACTCTTCATTCACATACTCCATTTGGACATTAGTCCTAAATGGTTACTTTAGTTTGGTCAGAGAGGAGAGGAACACATTTCATATGTGTGACTGCATTATCTTTCCTAGGCCAATTAGAAATTATTTTTTGAAAAATTCATTAACTGTTGAAATTTTATTCTGCAGAGGTCCCTACTATGTGACTCCTGTTGTGGAAAAGCTCATTGTTTGGTAGGCAAAATTAATAAGGAGCACTTTTCTTTGTGAATTGGAGCCATTGAAGACATTTTTTATAGGGTTGGGGTCTGTGTGTTGTATACTATTTCTCAAGAGCTGGTGCTGTTCCTTTAAAAATAGTTAAAGGGGCATAAATAAGTGTCTTTAGAGTCTAGGAATTTTGGCAGCTTAAAACTTTGGGGAAAAAAGGACATCATAAAAGATGTTAGCATTTGCTAGAGAAAAGAACCTTCTCATAATGCAGTAACATGTTTCTCATATGTGAAGATGATGCTCTTGAAACACTTAGTAGACCAGACACTTGAATTTGTTTTTCAAGTACTGGTGATGAAATTTGGGTGTATTACTCCTGATTTCTTGTGTAGGCTGCTTTCTAGTGCTGTGAACGACTATGAACTGTTCAGCTTCTTTGGTTTTATGTCATTTTGCTATATTAAATTTTACTTGAAATAAGCAGAGAATTAGGTTGAAGCTGAAAATGTTGTTTTACATCTCTGATTATATGTATTATTGTGTACACACGGTCACACAACCACACATGTAGTTCTTGTACATGTTCATCATGAGGCCATGGGGACAGTCTTTTTGCCTTTCCAGGGTTCTTTCCTCTTTCATAAAATAAGAATATAGGGCCAGAGCTTTTCAAGTTCTGTTGTAGTTCATAGGTTTTTTGTATTTTTAAAAATTAATTTAATTTATTTAGTGGCTGTGTTGGGTCTTCACCTCTGTGTGCGGGCTCTCTCTAGCTGCGATGTGCAGCTTCGTTGCGGTGCGTGAGCCTTTCATTGTGGTGGCTTCTCTTGTTGCGGAGCACGGGCTCCAGGCACGTGCCCTCAGTAGTTGTGGATTGCGGGCTCCAGAGAAAAGACTCCGCAGTTGTGGCGCACGGCCTCAGTTCCTCCGCGGCATGTGGGATCTTCCCAGACCAGGGCTTGAACCCGTGTCTCCTGCATTGGCAGGCGGATTCTTAACCACTGCACTACCAGGGAAGTCCCAGTTCATAGGTTTTTTTTGTTTGTTTGCTTTTTTTGCGGTATGCGGGCCTCTCACTGCTGTGGCCTCTCCCGCCACGGAGCACAGGCTTTGGATGCGCAGGCCCAGCGGCCATGGCTCACGGGCCCAGCCGCTCCGCGGCATGTGGGATCCTCCCGGACCGAGGCATGAACCCGTGTACCCTGCATCGGCAGGCGGACTCTCAACCACTGCGCCACCAGGGAAGCCCACCCCCATAGGTTTTTGATTTAACTTTTAATGGATTTCATTTTTTGGATTGTTAAAATTATTGTTAGTGATCCATCAATATCCTGAAAATTATCAGTTTCTAATTTAAAAATGAATTGTGGCGTTCACAGACTTGGTCTTCATGGGCAGAATAACAGAGCATAAAAGAATAGAGCAACATGGAGAAACCATATAAAGAAAATCAGTTTGATCCATTTGTGAATAGTTTTTACAAACAACAAACACAAATGGGAAGAGACTACTATCCCTGTTTCCAATAATCTATTTGAGTGTAAATCTTGGCATATAGGATAAGACATCAATAAAGCTTTATAAGAGTACTTTTTTTCTTTTAATTTATTTATTTTTGGCTGCGTTGGGTCTTTGTTGCTGCATGCGGGCTTTCTCTGGTTGCCGTGAGTGGGGGCTACTCTTTGTCGCGGTGTGTGGGCTTCTCATTGCAGTGGCTTCTCTTGTTGCAGAGCACAGTCTCTAGGCACGCAGACTTAAGTAGTTGTGGCTCGCGGTCTCCAGAGCACAGGCTCAGTAGCTGTGGTGCACGGGCTTAGTTGCTCCACAGCATGTGGGATCTTCCTGGACCAGGGCTCGAACCCGTGTCCCCTGCGTTGGCAGGCGGATTCTTAACCACTGCGCCACCAGGGAAGCCCCAAAGAGTACTTTTTAAAATTTAGTATCAGTGATTGTATATTTTAGAGTTCTGTAATTGATTAATCAAAATTAATTTAGACCAGTTTCAACCAAATAGGCTAGTATGACCATGTTAATATTTTACAGAATATTAGCAAAAGAAGCAAATATATTTGGTGCCTTAGGCTGCTGACTTGTATTTTCTTCCCTAGGGTCCTGTGCTGCTTTGGTTTCTCAGGAACCAGGAATGGTTTTTTCAGTGTACGCTGTAGTTTTGTAAGGTACTAAAATAATGAGGTATCTAAATTTCAGGACTTTAGAGTTAAAAGGGAATTGAGAGATTATCTGCCTCCTTGCTTTTCAGGCAAGGAAACTCAGAAAGGTTAAGTTATTTATTTGTCCAGGATCATATATAGATAGCTAGTCTCTTGAGCACAGATGTGTAAGCATTGGGAGTCAGGTCACCCACACTGTGTGACCCTGATGAAATCACTTCCTCTTTCTGGGCTTTAGGTTCTTCATCTGTAAAGTGAGAGAACTGGACTTGATGGTTTCTAAGCTCACAGCCCTCTATTTTCTAAGGACCCATATAGCTCCAAATTTCTGTACATTTTTATGGTTTCATTATGTTTTACATATGAAGAGGACAGAACTTAAAGCATTACTATTAATGTCATCCTTTTAAATTAATAGTCTCCTTTCAAATAATTTAAATGATATTTTAATCTGTGACTGGAAAGCTGACCCAGTGAAGCTTTTATTTAACTTAAGTAAAAAGTGATGGTTATGGTTTAATTTTTTGTTGCAAGATTTGGGAAGGGATTTTCCATAAACTGCATATCCCTTATTTTCAAGTGTAAGGAAACATTGCCATAACATTATTGTGATTTTCATTTATAGAACTCTCCCATGAGAACACTTGTGTTGCAGGCTTCAATTTCCCAAAGGTATTATGTTGATTAGTTACGGTTAACTTGCCTTGCTGGAACTTGTTTGAAATTTCCAGTTTGGCCACCCGATGGGGCACAAACCACACTTCTTCTTTTAGGCACTTCGGCAAATGAAAGTACAATATAGCATATTTAAAATAACATTTGTAAATGAGTATGGCAGTAAGATGCCTGGCATATACAAATGTTTCTTAAGTGAGTGAATGAATGTTGTATAAAACAGGAAGTTATTACTGTTCTTTATTATCTTTGTATAATAAAGTACGTTAGGTTAAGTGTCCTGGAAAGATTATACTTGTCCATCCATCCCTGAAGGTTGGTTTTGGATCAGTTTTTGAGTGAAGGCCCAGATCCTAAGAACATAAGACTTACTTGACCCGAGGTGACCATGGAAAATCAGTCCTGACTTCAAATCCAGTCCTAATCTGAAAAGCATTTGAGACTGATTGAGTTGTGCTGGCTAGATGTTGCAAGTGTATTTGCATCATAGCCCCCAAAGGAGAGTACCCAACACTCCCATGGAGTAAGAGAAGGTAGTTTTAGAAGGCTTGATTATATTCATTTTTATGCATATGACAAGAAGAAATGAAATTTTACTTATATTGAATAAATGGATTGATGCAATGACCTTTTTTAGGAGGTAGTCTGAGGGAAAGAGAGACAAGAATTGCTAATAGTTTTCTCACTTGTTTGTTCACTTTCAGCAAATAGCAATTAATCCAGTTTATGGGTGCATAGTTAAGATGAATTTATGGATATTATTTAGTTTTGACTAAACTAACTCTTATAAAATGGATGTGACTTAAAAAGACTCTTGTAAAGAAGCCTCAACAGCAGTACCAGCCATAACAGCATAATGCAAGCACATGTGAACAACAAGAAAATGGCAGAGCTCACAATTCTACTTCTAGTACTAGCTTTTTGTCAGCCAAATTACAGAAAAAACAATGGTATTTAATAGACCTGACAAGACGTTTGCCAAAAAGTTTCAAAATAATTAAGATAATTCTTTGAAATAAGATTTTACATCCTTTGTCATCCACAGTGAACACCCTAAATATATGTTATGTATTAGTTTTCTGCCTTTGTGAGGTCTGTTTTCCAGCTTATAGCCATTATAATCAAGTTTCAAAATTAGGTGAATCCTGAAGTTTGAACTAGGCCTTTGAGATACTAAAAACTAAGATTTTAAAAAGTAATGTACTTTTTCTGTTAGGTTGTTCTTTAAAAGTATTGTTATTGATAATTTCTTAAGAGAAATTAAAAATATTTTCACATTATTCACAAATGAAAGTTTAAATTATTTATTTTATTATTGTCTCATCTTTTAAAACTTCCACTTAAAAAAGTTCTGAGTTTTATAATGTACACAGTTGTAGAAGGAGATAATTTATAAACAAACGTACATATATTGGAGGCGCATAGTAAACTTTTTTTTTTTTTTTTTTTTGCGGTATGCGGGCCTCTCACTGCTGTGGCCTCTCCCGTTGCGGAGCACAGGCTCCAGATGCGCAGGCCCAGCGGCCATGGCTCAAGGGCCCAGCCGCTCCGCGGCATGCGGGATCCTCCCGGACCGGGGCACGAACCTGTGTCCCCTGCATCGGCAGGCGGACTCTCAACCACTGTGCCACCAGGGAAGCCCCCCCTTTTTTTTAATAGTGATATGACATAAAAAAAGTTTGGAAGATTTTTCTCAAGTTGTATAGCTTAACTGCAGGTGGTTTGTGGGTTGCTTGGTATTTAATTGGCCTTTGGGATTGAGAGATTGTCAGAATTCACTAGGATTCTTGCCCAGTTGTATTTTCCTTTTCAGTTCTTCCCCTTACCTAGTAAATGCTAAAAGAAGCCAAGTAGGGCCTTCCCTTGCGGTCCAGTGGTTGAGACTTCACCTTCCAGTGCAGGGGGTGTGGGTTCGATCCCTGGTCAGGGAGCTAAGGTCCCACATGCCTCGCGGCCAAAAAACAAAAACATAAAACAGAAGCAGTATTGTAACAAATTCGATAAAGACTTTAAAAAAAATGGTCCACATTTAAAAAAAAAATCTTTAAAAGAAGCCAAGTAGACAATGTTCATGAACAAATGCCTTAAAAAATTATTCATTCATTCAACAAATATTTATAGGGGCTCTATTATGTCCTATAGGCTGATAGATTTGTCATTAAATTCTAGCTCTTTTGTTGTCTTAAACATAGAAAAAAACAAAAAGCAGTATTTTATTTTTTATAAATTTATTTATTTATTTATTTTTGGCTGCATTGGGTCTTCGTTGCTGCGTGCGATTTCTCTAGTTGCGGTGAGCGGGGGCTACTCTTCATTGCAGTGCACGGGCTTCTCATTGTGGTGGCTTCTCTTGTTGTGGAGCGTGGGCTCTAGGTGTGTGGGCTTCAGTAGTTGTGGCACATGGGCTCAGTAGTTGTGGCTTGTGGGCTCTAGAGTGCAGACTCAGTAGTTGTGATGCACGGGCTTACTTGTTCCGTGGCATGTGGGATCTTCCTGGACCAGGGATCGAACCCGTGTCCCTTGCATTGGCAGGCAGATTCTTATCCACTGTGCCACCAGGGAAGTCCCAATAAACAGTATTCGTGTGTGTGTGTGTGTGTGTGTGTGTGTGTGTATGTGTGTGTTTGGTTTTATATTTTAGTCAGCATAGTGCTTTCAAAATTAAAAATGGTGTAGAAAGGGAAAATTGTAGATTGTGGACTTGGAACATGGTGAAATTTGGATCACTTGTGTAAATAATATGGATTCATAATATGGATGAATTCTCCCTGGCTTTTCAAACGTTTTATGTTATATGCCTTTAAATTTAATTTGTTTATAGGAAGAAATTTGGTTACCTGTTTCTTCCCATCACTAGGCAGGTGTGGTATCTATGGGGACTGATCAGAAAATCCTTAAAAAGTTGTTTATTATAGGTCAGAGGAAAGTTTAATTAACCTGCTGTAAGCATAACTTACAATTTTCATATTGTCTGTAACAGGAGGGACAGTATGTTGATTAAGAAAACATAGTCATTCCTTATTGAAGATGACCTGCAGTATTTGGAAAGACTGTAGACCATGAATAAGGAGATGTAAGTCCTTAGACCCAGTTCTGTCACTGAATAGTCATAAATAATTAGTGAACAAGTGATTTTTTTGAAGATTGAAGAGTGAAATGTAATCATACAGGAAAATGAGAAGCTTTTAAATTATTGTGTGAATTACTTATTTAAGCTAAATTGGTAAAGTTGTAATTCACAGTAATCCAAGTGCTTTGTGTGCTTTTTCTATACCTAAGAGAAGTCCTTTAACTCTTTGGTCTTGGGACCATTTGAAACTCTTAAAAATTATTGAGGATTTCAATGTCTATTGATAATATGCTACATTAGAAATTAAAACTAAGAAATGTCTGAAACACAAGAGTATACAAGCACACCACTACTAGCCATCAGAGACATGACATCACATTTCATTTAGCCTCTGGAAAACTCCACTGTGTACTCATGAAAGAATGAGAGTGAAAAAAGCACATGAAGTTGTAGTATTATTATGAAAATAGTTTTGACCTTTTGGGTCCCCTGAAAGGGTTTCTGAGAGTTGCTGCCTTAGAGCACAGGACTCCTTTCAGAACGTTTGGAGATGGCCTGAGAAAAAGCTCTCTAGTCTTAGGAAGCACATAAGAGGATAAAGGAAATCCCATAAGTGAGGATTCTCTGGTATATCCCCCCTGCACAGGATGATAGAGAAAAGAAAGTTGTCTTTCCTGAGATTCCCACTTTCATTCTCTCTTCTTTGAATTGAATTAGTGGAAATGTGGTCATTTTGTCATTAAGGAGAAAGGAATTAACATTTATTGACCAGTTAGGAACCAGGTGTCATCAGTATGTTACTTCATTTAATCTTCACAACAGTTTTGTGAGATAGATGATTTATTATCTCCATTTTACTGATGAGGAAACCCAGGCTTAGAGAGACTAGTCAATTTGTTCATGCCACACATCTAGTAAGTAGTAGAGCCAGAATTTGAAATCAAATTTGTCACACTTTGGAACTCTTGCTTTTTTATATGCGAATTGTAAATAACAGTGGTGGCAGTAACAGTGCCAGTAACAGTAGCAGTAGCAGGAACAACAGCTGTTATTTATTTAATTTTATTTTTATTTTTGTGGTATGCGGGCTTCTCACTGCTTCGGCCTCTCCCGTTGCGGAGCACAGGCTCTGGACGCGCAGGCCCAGCGGCCAAGGCTCACGGACCCAGCCGCCCCACGGCTTGTGGGATCCTCCCAGACCGGGGCACAAACCCGTGTCCCCTGCATCGGCAGGCGGACTCCCAACCACTGCGCCACCAGGGAATCCCCATCAGCTGTTATTTTTTGAGTGCTTATTTTGTCAGTCACTGTGACATTACTTTAAAAATGTTTTCTCTTTATAGCAAGCTGTTTAGGTAGGTTGTTATGTTAGTTCTGTTTGTAGATGGGGAACCTGAGTCTTAGAGCCATTAAGTAACTGATTATGTTGAAACTGCTAATTGTGGTTAGCAGAGATGAGACTGAAAGAGCCCCTGCTTTTAATTCCTACATCATACTGCTTTATGAAAAATAAATAAATGCATCCATTTATACGTAAGTACATTTAGGCGTAGTCTTACCTGTTCTCCAGCACCTGCTGAAGTAATGGCTGGTCTATTTTTAGTCCCAGGTCTCAGTCTACATGGTTTGGAGGTAGTAGAGTATGGTCTGGAGGTCAGAGTTCACCTGTGTTAATTTATTTTTTCCTCAAGATTATCAGTGTAACTATTATGAGGTAGGCAGCTGTTAAATAGAGGACCTTATAAAGATGAGCCATAAGAAAAAAATAATGAGATATAATGATAAGTGTAAGAAGAGGAAGATAAAGAACAGCGGATATAGCTGTTGCTATGCCACAGTCGTGGCTTTTGGCTTTTAGATCATTCCATAGACCATGGAATGTTAGACCTGTAAGGAATTTCAGATATTAATTAAGTCCAATTCCCTTTTTTACTTGAGTGGGAAATGAGGTCCAGAGAGGTTGTGATTCAAGGACACATGGCTTGGTTAGTGGCTGAGTGAACACAATCACGCTGATTCATTTTATTAACTATTTTGCATCATATGCTTATATGTCAATAACGCATACAGAGAAGAAACTCTGAAGCCAGACTGCCTAGGTTCATTTTCCATCTGGACAGTTTACTAGCTGAGTGGCCTCAGGCAAGTCATTCTACCTCTCTGTGCTTCAGTTTCCTTATTTGTATAATCGGGACAGTAATAGTAGTTACAGGACTTTTTAAAAACATCTTTATTGGAGTATAATTGCTTTACAATGTTGTGTTAGTTTCTGCTTTATAACAAAGTGAATCAGCTCTACGTATACATATATCCCCATATCCCCTCCCTCTTGAGCCTCCCTCCCACCCTCCCTATCCCACCCCTCTAGGTGGTCACAAAGCACTGAGCTGATCTCCCTGGGCTATGTGGCTGCTTCCCACTAGCTATCTATTTTACATTTGGTAGAGTATATATGTCCATGCCACTCTCTCACTTTGTCCCAGCTTACCCTTCCCCCTCCCCGTGTCCTCAAGTCCATTCTCTAAGCTGCGTCTTTATTCCTGTCCTGCCCCTATGTTCTTCAGAACCATTTTTTTTATTCCATATATATGTGTTAGCATATGGTATTTGTTTTTCTCTTTCTGACTTACTTCACTCTAGTTACAGGACTTTTGTGAGGATTATATGAATTAAAATATGAAAAGTACTTAGACAATGCCTATGCCTATATTTGCTATTAAAATTATTTAGTTAATGCTAGGTTAACAGTATCTTTGTGAGGGAAACTGAGCCTCAAATTTTGTCCGCCTGGGCTTGTCCAGTTCATATTTTCTTGGAAAATGGCTTTGTTGATTTTAGGTATTACTCCTGTTATCTGTGATATTTTTATTAATAAATTGTCCTTTTTATATACAGTAAGAAATTCAGGTGGGAACAATTATATGGTTTTGAAATAAATTAGTTCTCCTTGGTTACTTGTAACTTGCATTCATTTCAGTTATAGACTGTGCCTTCATATTCTTTTCTTTTTTAAAAATTGGGGTGAAATTCACATGTGCATTCCTAAGTATGTTTGAATAGCTTAAGTGAATCCTTTGAGTTTTCAGAGACTATCTAGTTTTAGTTCTTTTCACTTCTGTAATGGAAATTTAATTTTTAATACTAGAATTAGTTTTAGAGTTGAAAAAGACCTTCTCAAGCCCTCTGTTTCACAGATGAATAAATCGAGGACAGAAGGGCCAAGATAATGTGGTCAGTCTCACAACTAGCTGATAGGAGAGCCTGGAATAAAAGTATTGACCTCCTGCTCACTGCTATACCTTGCTGAGGCTTATCACTGCCATATAAACATTTCTTTACTTTTAATTTTAAGAATAAATTTTCTTTGTAAGAGCCCATATAAATTTAAATGTTCTTGTTAATGATTACTTAAATACTCTGTTAATAACATTTATCTGAACCTAATCCATTAGTTCACATTAACGACCTCAAATAGTTTGTGTGTGTGTCAGTTAAAAGACTAAGTAAGTTAAGAGACTTAAACCTTAAAAATGTTGTTTACTCAACTACAGAAAATTAGCCATTGCCCCATCTAGGTAGAAACCTATTGTAGGTGAGGAGACAGGACTGAGGAATTATGGTAAGGCTTGAGGAGTTAGGTAGAGATGAGAGCAAGACTCAGGAAAGTTGAAAAATCATTTGGGCATTTCTCTGTAGCATATCGGTTTGAATGTTAACACAGGTTACATGTACATGAAGAGCACCTCCCCTCCCCCCTGACCCCCATCTCCCCATCTCTTATAACATGCTGCCAAGCCAAAGTCAGGGCACATCTGACTAGAGGAGATTAGAATATGTATTAAACCAATTCGTTAAGTATTCATGAGTGTCCCTTTCCTTTTTTTAAAAAAATAATAAAACAATGATGATGATAATAACAGCCAATGTTTATTGAGTGTTTCCATTGTGCCAGGCATTTTACATTTAATCCTTACCCTCTAAGGTAGGTTTTGTTATCCCTGTTTTAAGAAGTCGCTGAGCCTTGGATTGAGTAGACTGCCCAAGGTCACATAGGTAGTGAATGGTTAAAACCCGAATTCAGACACAGGTTTGTCTTATTTCAGAACCTGGATTCTTTTTTGTAAGTTTATTTACTTATTTATTTTTGGCTGTGTTGGGTCTTCATTGCTGCGTGCGGGCTTTCTCTAGTTTCAGTGAGCAGGGGCTACTCTTCGTTGAGGTGTTCGGGGTTCTCGTTGCGGTGGCTTCTCTTGTTGTGGAGCACGAGCTCTAGGTGTGTGGGCTTCTGTAGTTGTGGCTCGTGGGTTCTAGAGCGCAGGCTCAGTCGTTGTGGTGCACGGACTTAGCTGCTCTGCAGCATGTGGGGTCTTCCAGACAAGGGGTCGAGCCTTTGTCCCCTGCATTAGCAGGCAGATTCTTAGCCACTGCACCACCACGGAAGCCCCAGAACCTGGATTCTTAACATGGTGTTACATGGTCAGGATCACTCAAGGGACTGGTGAGGTAAAAATAGGTAAGCCCCTGTCCTAGAGGAGCTCATAACTTGGGTCGTCTCCTAATCGTAGTATATTGTGATTATGTTGTAGAGGAATGGCCAATTGATTTTGCTCTGGAGATCAAAGGTATTTATCTTAAAAGCTTTCACAGAGGTAGTGTTTGAACTGGGTACTTAGAGATTGAGTAGGGTTTGATGACATGGTGAAGAGGGGACAGGGCACTGGCGTCATCCTAGGCAGATAGGGTAAAATTGAACAAAGGCATAGATGGGTGGAAGTATCCAAACATATTAGTGAAATCTGGTTTAGTGGGTATGTTGGAGAGGTGATAGTGTGATTTGGAAAGGTGGACTGGGAGGGATCAAGGGGTGAAGGGCCTCAAATACCATGCTGAGGTGTTTAAATGTTTCTTGTTGTGAACCATTAAGGATTTTAAAGAAGAGACTGGGGAGAAGGATCAGTGCAAAGTGAGAGTGTAGTTTAGATCCTAGAGGATGCGTTGGAGAGACCAAGACCAAAGACAGGAAAACCAAATAGTAGAGCCAAAAATAGTAAGAGCTTGAATTAATACCTTATTTAATCAATTTTCCCACACTTTAACGTCTGAAATCAGGATACGTCTCATAATTAATTGTCATAGATTAATTGGCGGACTTTTTTTTTCATTCTTAGAAGCACATAAAATAATGGTGTATATTACCATTAGTGGCATCTTAGATTTGATTGATTGATCATGTTAGACTTATTGAAAGCCTACTGTGTGTCAGGCAGAGTCATAGATACCTGTTAGTATCCAGCATCTGGCAGTGTCTGGCATATTTAGAAACTTTAAAAGCAACAACAAAACAAAATGTAACTGAAAGGCTATGGGATCTGCCTGAGATGTCATTAAGGGATAAGAAGGAGAGATTCAGAAGAGCATGATTGAAGGCAGTGAATGGAGAAAATAAGAAAAGTTCATGTTTATCCCCTACAGAGTGTGGCTAAAGCTCTGGAAATGAATTACTTTGGTATCAATTTAGAGAAGTTGGTCTTATTCTTTTAGTTTTGTTTATTCAGTGAATGCAGAGTTAGGCCTTTTACTTAGTTTTATGTAATACGCTCTAATGTGATCATTCATGACAAAATTGAGATGATATTCTTTCTCCTGTCTTTCCAGTATTTGTATAAAGCAGGTAACAAAACTGTTGATAAGCAGGTGAGTCACCACCTCTCATCACAGAGTTCAAACATTTTTTGATTAAGCCTTTCTTTTTTTTTTTTTTTTTTTCAGTATGCGGGCCTCTCACTGTTGTGGCCTCTCCCGTTGCGGAGCACAGGCTCCCGACGCGCAGGCTCAGCGGCCATGGCTCACGGGCCTAGCCGCTCTGCGGCATGTGGGATCTTCCCGCACCGGGGCACGAACCCATGTCCCCTGCATCGGCAGGCGGACTCTCAACCGCTGCGCCACCAGGGAAGCCCAAGCCTTTCTTTTTGAGTAGAATAAGCTTGTTTGAAATATGAGTAATTTCAAATTATGCTGCCATTAGTTATTTGCTAAAGAGGATTGCAAAATCTTTTTTCTAAGATTTGTTTGCTTAGTATCATGGACTTTCAAAAATTCAGTTCCTGATAGATTCAGAAATTAGAAAATGGATTGATTTAGAGACCACTGAAATTGAAATTGTAATAACCCCGTGAGCTTGGGCAAGTCATTTAGACTTTCTGTGCCACAATTCTCTTATCCTTAAACTGGGGATAATGATAATTTTTACTTTGGAGGATCATGTGAAATGAAATGAGTCAATCATTGGAAAACAGGACAGGAGGTGTAATAGTTACTACACATAGTTAAGTATTATATAAGTATTAGCCATTATTACATAGCTGTCCCTAGGGGTTTGAAACTAACAGTTGAGCAGCATCTTATTTGATTTATTTACTCTTGACACAGTTGGGGAGAAGGGGTCAGTGAAACTGTAACTAGGAAAAGACAACTTAGACTGTTTATTCAATTACTGGACAAATGGAAGTTGAAAGAATTTTACCTTTTTAAAAAAGGCTAGTATTTCGTAGAACAGAAAGTTTATGTTACTACTTGTTAATGGTTATTTATGAAAGAAAAAAAAGGTTAATGTATACATTTTTGAAAGTTTCTTTGGTTTCGGTAGAGATGAAAAACTGGGAAGAAAATTGGTAACTTTTTCCTTTTTCTTTTGCACTTTTGTTGTACAGCCTTATTAGAATTTCTGAATTGATTTGTAAGCATAATGTATTAGAGAAGAAAATGTTTTAGGGAAAGAAATTACTATCAAATGCAGAATTTTGAAATTCCTCCTTAACCCTTCTTACTTCCATTTTAGAGACAATGTTATTTAATATGATAGGTTTTATGTAAGGAAAACTTATTAAACCATTTTTTTGTTTCTGTTTGTTTTAAATAAATATTTTATTTATTTATTTTTGGCTGCACTGGGTCTTTGTTGCTGTGCGTGGGCTTTCTCTAGTTGTGGCGAGCGTGTGTGAAGTGGTGTGAAGTGGTGTGAAGACCACCACTCTTCATTGTGGTGTGGGGGCTTCTCATTGCAGTGGCTTCTCTTGTGGAGCGCGGGCTTCAGTAGTTGTGGCACGCGGGCGCAGTAGTTGTGGCTCGTGGGCTGTAGAGTGCAGGCTCAGTAGTTGTGGCACACGGGCTTAGTTGCTCCGCGGCATGTGGGATCTTCCCAGACCAGGGTTCGAACCCGTGTCCCCTGCATTGGCAGGTGGATTCTTAACCACTGTGCCACCACATTGTTTAAACAACTTTATGTTTAAAAAATTTTAGCAATGATATCAATAATTAATAATAATAATTTAATGCATATTTTGTGAACCTGCCCTGTTAAACACATAGTATCCTATTAAAGTAACATCTACCTTCTTGGGATTGACCTATATACACTAATGTGTATAAAATGGATAACTAATAAGAACCTGCTGTATAAAAAAATAAATAAAATAAAATTCAAAAATTCAAAACAAAAAAGCAACACTTCCCTTCCAAGTTGTGTAATTGCAAGCATACACAATATTTTAGTAGTTAGATCTCTTTTTTTCTCATTAGTATTTGAAATTAAATAAAGATATTATTGGTAAAGGTAAAGTAATACCATTAAACTTTTTTTTTTTTTTTTGGCTGCGCCGTGCGGCATGTGGTATCTTAGTTCCCTGACCAGGGATCAAACGTGTGACCCTGCATTGGGAGTATGGAGTCTTAAGTACTGGACCACCAGGGAAGTCCCTATTAAACATGTTTTAACGTATCTCTTTTTATTGCTTAGCACAGTGATTTATGTAGGTGCTTCGATATTTATACTTTAAATAACAGAAGCTGGATGAGCTGCCAGATATAGGGGTTGAAGGAGGGAAGAATTTAATATTGATATAATGATTTAAACCTAGGGAAACTGGTAGAGGATAGCTACTTATGGGGGTGGTAAATTCATGAAATTAGATCTTAAGTATGCTGATTTCATACACAAAATGTCTATATGTAGAGATAAGTACTAGCTGGAATTTGAAAAATTGTATCAAAGATAAGATTTATTACAATTGCGATAGTAATTAAAGAATTAATTCACTAAGGAAAAGTATGTAATGCAGAAAAATAGAGACATAGAGGAAATCTTGGAAAAAACGTCATAGGAGTTAAGGGTCTTAAGGGTAAATGGACTATCAGCAGTGACATACTTTGTAGACAGGTTCATGAGAATGAGGATTAAGGATAGGCCTTTGGATTTGATAAACCTTGCTCATTAGTGAATTCTTAACATAAATTGTCTTCTGCTAACTTTATTCCAGGTTTTAAGAGGTTAAAGTCATTGAGACAACATATGTGTACTTTTCATTTGAGAAATTTGTCTGTTAACAGAGTGAGGAAAATAGGATAGAACCTTTAGGAATAAGTAGGATAAAGTAAGATTCTTTGGAGGATATATGGGATCCATTCATCTTGAAGGCAGAAGAGAAAGTAGCTTTAATTTTATCTAAATTTTTTGCTTTAATTGCATTTCCCTCATTTATTGGCTGTGGACTTTAAAACAGTTATTTTATTTCTCTGAACCTCAATTTTCTTGCATGCAAAATGGGGATAATATTTACCTTTCAAGATTATTATGAGAATTAGCTATAATAATATATGAAAATGCCAGCAAGGGCCTGACCTATAGAAGATACTTTTCAATAAAGTATAGCTGTTAATTTCTGTCTTCATTAAAAATAAGCCATAGGAGTAACTTTTATTCATTTATTCAGCAGATGTTTATTTTAGGGTGCTGGTACTCAATCTTTTAGTATAACAAGACTCTTTCAACGTCATGAAATTTCTTGGAAACCAAATGATGGTAGCTGGACTTTTAGAATCCATTGCTTGAGAAACCACATTTTGACCAAATGAATTACTGCATTTTGTAGATTCTAAGATGCACATTCCTTGTTCCACATTCCTACACCTTTGAAATTGAGATTCATTTTACAGATGTCACATAGTTAATTGGTAATGTTTTTCTTTCTTAATGGTACGTAAAATAATGGTGCAGTGATACATAAATTAATGGTGTGTCTTAACAATTGATGGTATCTTAGACTCGATGAAATATGGTAGTATTTTATTAAGTACAAATACCTTCATGTATTTTGACAAGTAGTAATGTATTTGTGGGAAACATTATTTAGCCTACAGAGAATACCTAGTTTATAAGGTTTTACAGTATTGAAATTGGAGCTATGAAGTGGTCTGAGACTGATGGATTAGAAACCATTTTTATAAGTGTACAGGTATATTGCAGAACCTTTGGGTTCCTTTTTTTGTTTTCTTTCAGATAAACGGGCAAACTAAGAACAGAGTGAGAATTTTATGTTGCCATACTATTATATTTGGTCAAAATTCGACATGTTTTACCAACCTGTATAAACCTTATATATTAAAGAGGGCTGGAAGCCAAACACACTAAGAACTTTTCTTGTGGCTAGTAAATGAAAGAGGTTTGAATCTTACGTAGAAATAAAAGATAATGAAAATTAGGAAAAATAAGAAATGACTTTGCATTTTGATATTTCATGAAACTGGAAATGCTATAAAATAATTCAATAAAAATAACATAGTTACTTAAAAAATTAACTAATGTGCTCATTTTGGATATTTAGGCTTTGTGTTACAAAGTCTGTGCAATTGACAAATGTACTTTGAACTTGTACTGTGCTAGATGCTGTGGCCCATAAGAATTGAAGTGAGACTGCTCTCTGCCCTCAGAGAATTTACAGTTGTTACCATAGTAAATGTAAGAATGAGCCATACAGATTTAATTAGTTATAAAAGAGCATTTGTTATCAGCTTTATTTTATTGTCAGAATAGGATCCTTAGACAAGGAGGATGCTGATTTAATCTATCAGATTTATTCCGTCCCAGCTCAGAAGTGCAGCTATGTGACTTCTCAAGGGCATTCAAGGGTATAAGTTAAATTACAGTGTTGGTGGCTGTGGCTTATGGGAATGCAGTTTTGCTTGTTATTGCTAAATAAATCACTTACTTGAAATTGTCTTAGTTTTCTTTCCATAGTTTTTGTATCTTTATAGGAATAAAAATTTTAGGTACTTTGATCAAGACAAGCCAGAGATGTTGGTTATGATCTAATAACATTACATTCTGTGATATAAAAATGTTTTTCAAATCTAGCCTCATGTATTAATTATCTATTGCTCTATAACAAACTACCTAAAACTGCTGAAACAATAAGAAACATTAATTGTCTTACACTCTTGCTGTGTGTAAAGAGTTTGGAAACAGCTTAACTGGGTGATTCTGGCTAAGGATATTTTGTGAGGTTGTCGTCAAGATGCCAGTCAAGGCTGCAGTCATCTCAAGGCTTGCCTGGGGCTGGATCCGATTCTAGAATGGCACACTCGAACGGTTGACAAATTTGTGCTGGCTTTTTTCAGGAGGCCTCAGTTCCTTACCACTTGGACCTCTCCATAGGGCTGCTTCAGTTTTTTCATGGCTGGCTTTCCCCAGAGTGGGGAATCCAAGAGAGAATAAGATGAAAAACACAGTGCCTTTTATGACCTAGCCTTGGAAGTAGTACACTGTCATTTATGCAATATTCTATTGGTTATAGAGGTCAGTCCTATTTAGTATGGGAGGGGATTGCACAAGAGCATTACTACCAGGAGTTAAGAATCATTGGGGGTTATTTCAGAGGCTAGTTACCACACCTGATATAAAAATCTAATGGTTTAGAAAAGTTTTGGAAATGAAAGGAAGAGTATCAGAAAATTGAGAGGCCAAAATTAGAGGTAAATCTTAGAAAATAAGATTTCACTCCAAATAGTGGGCTATGTGTCTTTTTCTCAAAGAAGCGTGGATCACAGAATGAGCAATACTTGGGCAAGATAATACTTTAATAACCTTTCTGAATTTCAGATCTTCAGTGGTAAAATGAAAATCATATTTACATTAAAGAGTTGTGGGCCTCTGTTAAAGTAGTGTGTTTAAAATACTCAAAACGATATCTGATAGTAGGCATTCAGTAAACGTAACTATAATTACTTTTATTATCGATCAGTATTTGTGGTCATCATATCCACCGCTCTCGTGTACTCAAAGCAATCTGATCTAGTTTCTGCCCCATTACTCTACTGAAACCATTTTTTGAAGGTCACCAATGAGCTTCTGATCCTCAGACCTAATTATATCTCTTCTTAGTCTCTTCCTTCTTGATCTCTAAGCAGCTTTTAATTTTTCTTTCCTTTAACTTAAGGATATATTTTATTAATCTTACATATGAATAGTTTAAGTTACAGGCTCTAAAGTCAGAGTCTAGGCATTCTAATGTTAGCTATTTTTCTTTCTTTATAATTCAGTTGCAGCATTCCAATTAGATAGATAGATAGACAGACAGACAGATGGATAGGTAGGTAAATAGGCATCTGTATTCACCTTCCAGCCGAAGAAACAGAATAATTGTTAGTATACTGAACCCTTCCTTGATAGCTGTTTTATTTAACTCAAATGTTCTCAGTTTTCTTTAAAATTTTTCTTCCAGTTTTACTGAGATATAAGTGACACATGGTGTAAATTTAAGGTGTGCAGTGTGTTGATATGATACATTTATAGATTGCAGATGATTACCACTATGGCACTAGCTAACTCCTCCATGACATCACATAATTACCATTTCATTTTTTTGGTGAAAACATTTAAGATCCATTGTTGCAATTTTCAAGTATATAATACAGTATTATTAGCTATAATCACCATGCTGTACATTAGATGCTCAGAACTTGTTAATCTTATAACTGGAAGTTTGTACCCTTTTACCAGTATCTTCCCATTTCCCCCACCGCCCCAGCCCTGGGTAACCATCATTCTACTCTTTGTTTCTTTGAGTTCGGCATTTTTCAATTCCACATTTCAGTGATATCATATAGTATTTGTCTTTCACTGACTTCACTTAGCATAATGCCCTCAAGGTTTATGCAAGTTATTGCAAATGGCTGGATTTCCTTCTTTCTCACGGCTGAATAATATTCCATCGTGTGTTTGTGTGTGTGTGTATCTCACATCTTTACCTGTTCATCTGTTGACAGACACTTAGGTTGTTTCCATGTCTTGGCTATTGTGAATAATGCTGCAGAAAACATGGAGGTGCAGTTATGTCTCCTCTAAGCAGCTTTTGATAATTTTTAATATATCTTCCTTCTTGAAATGCCCCTTTAATTCCTGTGGCACTCTATACATCTGGTGTTTTCCTTATTGTCTTCTCTGTTGCTTTGTATTCCAAAAGATTCTGTCCTTGGTCCACTTACTTTCTGAAAAATTTCATTTACTTAGGGCATAGGCAGTTTCAAATCACCTTATACACATAATTTCCAACTCTTAACCACTAGCTCTGACCTATTTTCCAAATTGTAGATCTCTGTTTTCATCTGTCTGCTGACCATCTCAGTTGTCCTGTGGATACCTGAAGTGGTTTGTTAACCCAAACTCCTGTCTTTTCTTTGCCCAAGTTTTTTCTTTGGTGTTTTTGCAGCTCGGTTAATAGTATCACTAAGCCTCTTTCTCTTTACCTATGCTCAAAATCTTAGAGATCTTTAATTCCCTTAGTTCATGTTTAGTTGTTTGTCTCATCTTCCTATTTTGCTTCTTGGTATCCCCCCTCTTTCCCATATATCACCTTCTTTTTTTAAATTGCTACTATGTTAGTTAGGCCTTCAATATGCTTTGATCATTTTTTAAAGTATTTAACATATTATATTAAAATGTATCTATTTATATGACTGTCTTTTCCTTGCTTGATCCACCATTATTTCTTTAGAGCCTGGCATAGTGCACAGAGTAGACATCCAGTAATGTTCATTTAATGACTAAAACTTAGTAACTTCTTTAATGATGATATTAAGTAATCTAGAAATGTTTATGATGAGCCTTTCTTATACAAGTACAAGCAAGGTGGCTAAAACCCTGACTTTACAGTCAAATGGTGAACAAGTGACACAGATAAATAATTAAAACATAAGGTGGAAATATTAAGTGCTATAAATGGTTTCAAATAGAGTACTACAGGATTTCAGAGGAATGAGTAAAAGACTTCCAGCTGGAGGAATCAGGAGAAAACATAAAAGAGATTAAATTTGATCTGGACCTTGAAGGATGGTTAAGATTTGGAAATTAGATTGAAAAGATGGAAGTAGGGATAGGGGATTCCAGGTAGAGGTAATAGTTGTAAACAAAAGGCAAAGATGGAAGAAATATTGAAGTCTCTAAAGTGAGTAATAGGTAATTCATTTTGACTTGAGGGTCAGGTTGTGAAAATGAAATTGGCTTTTTTCAGTTCGGAAGATAAGCCTAGAAACATAGATTGGATCATTCTGGGTGCCTTATAGGCCAGCAGAGGAATATGGGCTTTATTTTGTGGCCATTGGGAAATCCTTGTAAGTTTTTAAGAGGAGACTGGTGCTTTGGAAAGATTGATATGGCAGTTGTTTGTGAGATGTGTTAGAGAGATGAAAACCTAAAGGTTGGTAAATCAGTGAAGAGTCTGTTGAAATAGTTCAGGTGAATGGATAGGAGAGAATGAATGTAAAAGAGGTTGTGGTGGTGGCATTGACGAATCAGATCACTAAACTTAGGAGTGGAAAGGAGGAGAATATAAGAATGTTAATTCAGCTAGGACAGGGATTTTTATTTTCCTTGTGATGTATCCCAGGTGCCTAGAACAGGCTTGGCACATAGCAGATACACAAATATTTGTTGAATGAGTGAGACAATAGCTGAGATTGTGAATCTGTGTGACGTGGATACTGGCAGTGACATTAACAGAAATAAAGACATGAGAAGAGTAGGCTTTGGGAAGAAAATGAATTTTGGACATTTTGAGTATGTGTTAGCAGACGTGTGGCTGAGGATACAGATTTGGGAGATATCCACATAGAAATAGTAAAAGCCACGTCAGTGGATATCAGAGTATGTTAGTGAGGAAATTTATAAATGTGAATATAACGGGACGTATTCCAAATTAGTTCTTCCTATTATAAATTATATACATTTTATACATTTAACAAATTCAATAATAATTTAATGTTGTAACAACTTCTGTATATTGAATTGCCTTTGCTGATGGGGTACATTTAAATTCCATGAAAATTTTGAGTCATGCATAATGCTTCTAATATACTACAGCCTTTGGATTGTTAGGTATGTACAAGAATACATTAATTTAAAATTTTAACATACTAGATTTTAAAAATTTGTATACGAGTTTCTCTTTACAGATCATTTCTATCATCAAAAACAGAGCTAGGTTAGCTTATTTGGGGATAGAAATGAAGATTAATTAGATGGTCATTCTTTGTACAGGATATATGAGAATGCTCAGTGCCCTCTTTTGAGGTTTATAATTTGATTTACAGAACTGTTCTTAGCACTTTAGTATCAGGAAAACATGACTGATTTCTAGATGACGAGACAAAGAAACCAGGTCAGATATAACTCACTTGCACATTATTCACATTATTTCTGGGGTATGTAGATCAGGCATAGTGTACATATTTTTAAGTATATATCAAAATTATAATAGTACCATTTGGAAAAACCTTCAGAATAAAAAAAAGTCTGATGTAAATTTTATCAAATTATTAAACACTGTTAACAGGGATTATGATTCCTTTAAAGGTTTATAATAAATATTCCTTGTCCTTCCTCTTCAAATGCCTGTGTTTATATTATCGTTCATTAATCCAATAATTAGATTGCCATATGCTGACTTTGAATGAATATTGAAGCAGACAGATGAGAACAACATAGATTAGATATTTTGTTGATGGAGACGGTAATATTTATAGTATGTTATATGTGCGGCTAATAGTGAGTTGGTAGGAAGTAGGAATCTTTATAGCTTCTGATCCTTGTTCTGTGAAATGGTCTGTAAAACCCATGTGTTTGGAAAGGAGATTAGAGGTGATCTACTGTGGGTTACTAAAAATTAACATAAGAAATTTTTACTGGCGGTATTATTGAACATACATGTTAAGTTTGAACTATACCCTATTTTATACACTAGATATGTTGTAGAAAGTTTAAGTAATAAAATTAGGAATCTTTGTTATTTAATGCATTGGCAGATTGGGACTGCCTCTATTTTCTTGGGAATCTATAGGTTTCTTATAAGAATTAAAAACTGTGTGTGCTCATGTCAGCTATCATCAGAAAATATAATAGCATATTCTAAATCATCTAGTTGACCATCTTTTAAGCTGGTAATGCCAGGAGATTGCAGTGCCTCTATTTATGTTTGTTTGGTCATGTTGGCTCCAGGTAGTATTGTACTACTTTGTGAAGAGTTAGTTAAGAACTGAGGCATATCTAATGCATAAATGATGTATTCATGTCTAGTAGACCGCCAAATGATGCTACAGCCCACTACATGACATAAGTTTTGTGGTAGTTCACATTCTATTAGCTAACATTCTTTGAGCATCTTCTATGTTCTAGGCACTGTTCAAAGTACTCTTCATGTATAATAATGAAGCATAATTAATATAAGGATTTGTGTTTTAAATTCATACAGTAGACCTGTGAGGTATGTGTAATTACTATTCCTGTTTTACAGATGAAGGTACTGAAGTATAGAGAAGTTAATTTTCCTAAGGTTACACAGCTAATAAGTGGTAGAGTCGGTTTTCATACACGTTGTCTGACTCCATAGCTTCTAGCCACTGACTATACTGCCTTACAGTAGATCCCATCTGACGCAGTTATCTGGGCATTCCAAACTCAGAACAGGTAAATTGGCATTGTATTCGTGTTATCAATTGAGATTTTGTTTCAGCAAGCATCTTGTTTTCTGTCATGTTAATGTTGTTGATTGAATAATACTGGTCTTATGGTTGTATTTGGATTTAATTTGTAAGATTTTACTGTCATATGCATTGTTATAAACACTAAGAGTTTTGTCCTAGTTTATATATATTTCAATAACATCATAACAAAAATAACTTAATTTTTGTAACTCAGACATTACAGTAGAGATGCTGATGTAAGAATTGCTTTGAATCTTTTTTTGTTTGTTTGTTTTGCTTTTTTTTGCTTTTTTTGGCCATGCCATGTGGCTTGTGGGATCTTAGTTCCCTGACCAGGGATTGAACCCTGGGCCCTTGGCAGTGATCAAAGAAATCTTTTGTAATGCACATGAATACATATTGATTTTATTTATTATACAAATTCAGAGTTTCATGTAGAGTATTGGATTTTCTTGAAGTAAAACAGCATGAATTGAGGAAACTTTGAATTTGTTGTTTTGTGCATTTGGAGGTACTGCTCCCAACCCAAGTGACTCATATTACAGACGAACAATCCATAGGTATTAATATAGACAATACTTTGTAGGATTTTCCCCCACTGGTTCCCAGTTGGGGGCTATTCTCTAGTCACAGACAGGGAATGGTATCCTATAGAGTTCTTATAGAGCTCTCTAGAGTCTGTTACTATCAAAAACATAGAGGGTCTCTTATTCAGAGGAAAACTGAAGTAGTAAGAAGCAAAAAAAGAGTTGTCCCTGATTTTACCGAGAGTTATCTTGACTTAAATGAAATTATGATTTATTTTTATAACCAAAATGAAGACTATCGGGTTTCCCTGGTGGCGCAGTGGTTGGGAGTGCGCCTGCCGATGCAGGGGATGGGGGTTCGTGCCCCGGTCTGGGAGGATCCCACATGCAGCGGAGCGGCTGGGCCCGTGAGCCATGGCCACTGGGCCTGCGCATCAGGAGCCTGTGCTTCGCGGCGGGAGAGGTCACAGCGGTGAGAGGCCCTCGTAAAGCAAAAAAAAAAAAAAAAAAACTATCATAATTTTTCTCTTTATAAAATTTAAATCATCTTTTTAAAACCTTAATTTGGTAAGCTTTCCTTTTGCAAATTAATTCATTTTCATTGTGTACCAGAGATTCTACTTAGTGTGCTTTTTTCAGTGTGCTGAGAAACCCTTTTGAATTCAAGAACTATTTATTGAGCTCCTACTGCATACAAGCTACTCTGCTAGTCATTGGTGGTTTATTTGGTTACTGATAACTTCATTTGATTTTGGTAAACATGCCTATCATACTTCAGAAGTTGAAAAACTTCATTTAGATGTTTGAGTCTCTGGTATTACCTGCTTCCATGATAGCTTTATTTCCTTAAGTATTCTCTGGCTGGATTTTTTTGTTCCTTTCTTCTTATATTTTTCTATTTCTAGAGATTTACTCTGCTCTAAGCAATCTATTCATTTACCCTCTTAAAATATTCTGTGGAAGAACCATAACATAACTACTACTCGGCACTTGTTTTTTTTTTAATTTATGTATGTATGTATGTATGTATTGGCTGCGTTCGGTCTTCATTGCTGCCCACTGGCTTTCTCTAGTTCCGGAGAGCGGGGGCTACTCTTCATTGCGGTGCGTGGGCTTCTCAGAGCACAAGCTCAGTAGTTGTGGCACATGGGCCCAGTTGCTCCGTGGCATGTGGGATCTTTCTGGACCAGGGATTGAACCTGTGTCCCCTGCATTGGCAGGCAGATTCTTAACCACTGCGCCACCAGGGAAGCCCCCTACTCTGCACTTGTATAGGACTTTAATATAAAATTCCAGTCTGTGAACTGAAATAAAGACTTTCTGATGTTTGATAAGATCTGAGCTAACTTCTTTTTTTAAACTGGACGTTAGTGGTTCCTGAGACATCTGAAATAGTAAAGAAAGTAGTGAGCATATATACATTTTTTCTTAAAAGAAGTTCTAGATCTTTGTTTTATTCACTTAAGGCTTTTGTATATTATCAGACTGGTTAGGGCTAGTCATGGAACTGACAGGTTGGTCATTAATTTAAAGTAAATGGTAATTTCATTGGGGAAGAATATAATTTACTAGACTTGAATACAGAGTGGGTTACCTTGGAGGTTTATTTCTTCTTTTTTGGTTTTATATGCTTGAATGACTCTAGGCCGGTGGTTCTGGGGAGGGGTGATTTTTGTCCTCTAGGGGCATTTGGTAGTGTCTGGAGACATTTTTGGTTGGTTGCTGCTGGTATCTAGTGAATCTCTAGATACCAGGGGTAGTGCCAAAAATCCTAATATGCACAGAACAGCCCCCCACAACAAAGAATTATCTGGCCCCAAATGTCAGTTGTACTGAGGCTGAGGAATGCTGGAGGCCAATTTGGGAATCACCAGTGGTTGGTTAGATGGTATTTGAAGCTATGGGATAGGTAAAGTCACCTAAGCTTATGACCAGCTCTTCTGCTCTGGAGTTTATCCACTTAATTGATTCTACCATTTTGGTAGGTATGAAGAAGTACTTTTCATTCCTGTCCCAAAACCACTTATTAAGAGACCAAACCGCAACCATCTAAATTACCTAAATATGATTGTTAGTTAACTTACTGGTTTGGAAAAAACAATAAAACCTCTACTATCTTTATAGTCCTGAACTCTTTTAACAGAGGACTTTCCAGACCTCCACTGAAAAGTATTTGTATCCAAGGTGAAAAGAATTCTGGAGATTGTCTACACAACAGTGTAACTTTACTTAACACTATGAACTGTGCACTTAAAACTGGTTAAGGGCTTCCCTGGTGGCGCAGTGGTTGAGAGTCCGCCTGCCGATGCAGGGGACGCGGGTTCGTGCCCTGGTCCGGGAGGATCCCACATGCCACGGAGCGGCTAGGCCCGTGAGCCATGGCCGCTGAGCCTGCGCGTCCGGAGCCTGTGCTCCGCAATGGGAGAGGCCACAACAGTGAGAGGCCCGCGTACGGCAAAAAAAAAAAAAAAAAAACAAAACTTGTTAAGATAGTGAATTTTATGTTCAGGTATATGATACCACAATTTAAAAATATTTGTATCCAGCATTTTATATCTTCTTATGCAGTGTTCCATTGTATTCCTCTAGGACTGTTCTCAGTTTCTATCACTGTTTTTTTTTTTTTAGTCAAGAGATTTTATGATCTCTCAGGTGATTTTTCATTCTTTTCCAAATGCCCCTTAATTTTTAAAGTATACACATGAGCCCTCATCTTAAAGATGGGACAATACTGGGTTGATAAGAAAGTATAGTATTTGGGTTTTAGCTTATTAAAGTATTTCACTAAATTCTCAATTTAGGGAACCGTATGTAGTCATTGTCTGGATATTGAAAAAGAAGTAATTGTTTAGCTCAAAATGCTTTTACTGTAAAGATTACTCATGGTTCCATGTATGTCTTTTCTTTCTTTCTAATAGGCTTTTAAGGATATGCTGTACTCAGCTCAGGACCAGGCACCTTCTGTGGAAGGTAAGATGCATTAATCTCTACATTTAGCCACATAAAACTTTTTAAGAAAAGGTATTTTAAACTGAACAGTATAAAACTAATATAACCTGCCCTACTATATAAATCTTTTTTGTTTTTTATAATATATATTATGATTACTTTGTGTTTCAATGAAACTTTTTTTTTTGTTTAGCTCACATTTACTTTATGATGGATCTCTTATAATGTCCTCAAATCACCTTAGCATTGTGAATCATAGATATTGGTTTAGAGTTAAAGCTCTTATCTGTGTCATGCTCCCTCCCCCAAACAATGTATTTTTATATTTATCTCTATTGTCTATTCATCCATCCATCCATCATTCAGTAAATCCTTAGTTCATAATTAGTCTGGACAACACAGCTTTTTCTTTCCATTTATGTCATGTCTTTAGACTGGGACTAGTAAAACAACGAACCATATTTACTCTGTGTGTGTGTGTGTGTGTGTGTGTTTATAAGCATGTATATGTATGCCTGTGCACAGTTTGGCAGTCATAAAATGACTGACCTAAGGATAGTGGTTATCTTTCCAGTTATCTTTATTGATCCTCTGTTACCTCAGTTTCTACTCACCAGCTCATTCTTTATGGGTTTACCCTTTGATAGGTTTGGAGAGTTGTAAGTTAAAGTTGTAGTTCTTGTGTCAGTAAATAATTAGCTAATTCAACAACTATTTCTTGAGGGAGTGTTCCTTCTGAGGCTGGATAGTCTTTTAAAATTTTGCATCACATATTTTCAGGAGAGATGAATATGAAGTTGTTTATTAAAACTACAGACCTATAATTAAAAATCTCATTGTCTTTAATGACATAGAAGTGTATATCTTTCAGCTCTAACTGTTCTGAATTCAAAATATGCTTCCTTCAGCATCTCAAAATCTTTACTAGGGTATTGGCACCTGGGTATTACTTTTATAATATGTCACTAAATTTTGGATTATATTTAATATATTTAACATAGTTAATATAATTCTCTAATATTTAACTGAAGACAAATGTTTAGTTCTTTATTAGGTTATTATCTCTTATTTTATGTGTCTTAAAGAGTACCTCCTCAAAATATTTTAAGAATGTAAGAAAAATGAAATTACATGGAAGTTAAGCTGGTTTCCTCACCCTGTGTTACTTGCTTTAATATTGGTTCTTTTAATTTTATTCTCAAAGTTGGACTACTTATCCTTAATTTTTTTTTAAAGTTTTACCATCTGGTTTGTAACAAAGATATTCTGAGATATGTTGAAAGTTATGATCTTTATTCACCCCTCCATGCTGGATCATGTTGCTAGTAATTCTCATATACTTTTAGCTGTTATGGGAGAAAAACTGAATTCTGTCAAAGTATGCTAAAATGACAAATATTTATAGTTAATAACTTTTTCTTTATCTCATTGTCCAGAGACATTAACTTCTTTGGACCCTGTTATAAAGGGAGTACTCTAGGCTGATCATGCAGATATATGTGCTGCTTTCATAAGGGAACTATTCTGTACTTGTTCATTCTTTCCATTCTCAGATAAACAAACTAAACCCATGTAGTTTTTGTCTTCTTAAAATGAATTTTTCTCTTTAGAGACACTGGGGAATTGAAGGTATTGGAAGGTAGATTAAGGAAACATTCTATGTAGTACTGAGGTTAGAAAAAGTTATTTAAAGGGACTATAATTTTGTGTCTCATTTGCATTGTGATACTATATTAATTTACTCTTTTATATGGTGTTAAATTTAAATGATAATCATTTCTGTCATTCATTTATTCTTGCTATTGGGTTTGTATTTCTAGATTTTTATTTAGCAGTTATCTATAAAATAATGCAACGTCAGCAGATTTATCACAAAGTCCAAGATAGGACTTTCAACTTTTAACAATTTTTTTAAAAAATATAAATTTATTTATTTATTTATTTTTGGCTGCATTAGGTGTTCGTTGCTGCACACGGGCTTTCTCTAGTTGCGGCGAGCAGGGGCCACTCCTCGTTGCGGTGCGCGGGCCTCTCATTGCGGTGGCCTCTCCTGCCATGGAGCACAGGCTCTAGGTGCGTGGACTTCAGTAGTTGTGGCACGCGGGCTCAGTAGTTGTGGCGCATAGGCCCAGCTGCTCCGCAGCATGTGGGATCTTACCAGACCAGGGCTCGAACCCGTGTCCCCTGCATTGGCAGGCGGACTCACAACCACTGCGCCACCAGGGAAGTCCCAACTTTTAACATTTTTAAAGGAAAAAAATGTTTGATTGGCCTTGATTAGTTTTTTGAATATTGTCTTTCTCTCTTTTCTTCATTCTCCTCTTTTTCTATACCTTAAGTTTTAGTAGACTTAAGACTTTTGGTGCCAGTAAGCAAGTTTTTTGTTTTAATCTTAAAACTGGAGTATACCATAAATTGGTGATTTTCAAATCTGCTACACAATTAACTCAGTTTTCTTGTGTTTTGTTTGTATGTTTGTTTTACAAATACTGATACTTAGTACCCTTCTCAGGCCAATTAAAATAGGATATGGGGAGTGGAGCCCAGGCATTGATAGTTTTATAGTCTTTCTAGGTGATTCTAATAAAATAGCCAAAGTTGAGAACCCTTGCCATAAATAATCTTTTTTAAAAAAATAAATTTTATTTATTTATTTATTTATGGCTGCATTGGGTCTTTTGTTGCTGCATGCGGGCTTTCTCTAGTTGCGGCGAGCAGGGGCCACTCTTCGTTGCGGTTCGCGGGCTTCTCATTGCGGTGGCTTCTCTTGTTGCAGAGCACGGCTCTAGGTGCACGGGCTTCAGTCATTGTGTCACAGGGGCTCAGTAGTTGTGGCTTGTGGGCTCTAGAGTGCAGGCTCAGTAGTTGTTGCACACGGGCTTAGTTGCTCCGTGGCATGTGGGATCTTCCCGGACCAGGGCTTGGACCTGTGTCCTCTGTGTTGGCAGGTGGATTCTTAACCACTGCGCTACTAGGGAAGTCCTCAGCCATAATTAATCTTAAAGAATTTTAGACCAGTATTGTTAATGCTAAATTTTTTCAGGCAATAACTAGCCAGTAGGTTTATAGGCTTCTTAAGTTCATCTATAGTCTGATTATTCTATTAGCATTTATAGGATGTTTATTTTTTAAATGTTTATTGCATTGAATTGAATATAAGTAATAGCTGTACTGATTGTTTACATATATTAAATCGTTATAACTTAACATTGTTATTAGAATTAAAAAACATTTTTGTTGAATTATTACTTAAGATTAGTTATAGTAAAATAAGTAGCTTCATATTTTCACAGTACTTTTGTTTAAGATCGAGTGGATTTCTGATTATAGTGAAAGAAAGGTAACTTGAAATGGATTCTTAAAGAGTGAAGTGGTTTATTTGATAAAAGTAAATTAGATAAAAGGCACAGTATATGAAAGTTTTTGTTGATTAGAAGTTGACTACTATTTTTTACACTAGTGGATTATTTTCTTCTAATTTCAGGATAGTGCCTTTATTCTTCATAGATAAAGTGGTGCTTTTTTTCCCATTTAAAAGTAAACCAGGGCTTCCCTGGTGGCACAGTGGTTGAGTCCGCCTGCCGATGCAGGGGACACGGGTTCGTGCCCCGGTCCGGGAAGATCCCACATGCCACAGAGCGGCTGGGCCCGTGAGCCATGGCTGCTGAGCCTGCGCGTCCGGAGCCTGTGCTCCGCAACGGGAGAGGCCACAACAGTGAGAGGCCTGCGTACCGCAAAAAAAAAAAAAAAAAAAGTAAACCAACCAAACAAAATAATTTCAGTGTATTAAGATATCAAGGAGCATTTACTTAAAGTTGCTTTTATTATTCAAGTAAATAAACATTCAGATTCTTGGTTATTTTGCTTGGTTATTTTGCTTCATTCGTCCTTTGAGAGTGAATTTCATGAATCATTCATACATTGATTCATGAAAAATAAAGGGTCTCTACTTTTATTTAAAATAAATGTCTTATGGTTATAACTAGGAAATGCTCATATTCTGAAGTGATATATTTAAAGTGCTAACAGGCATTCCTTATCAATTTATATCTAATCTCCTTTGATATATATCATTACCTACGCTTCTGTGTAATCTTTGTTATTTTCGGTAGGCATTTACATTTAGAAATATGACTAAGAAGGCGAATTAAAATTCTATGTTAAAACTAACAATGCATTGATTTTTAAATAATGGCATAGATAATTAAGAATTTTACTATTTATTTTATCTTTTTCTGCAGAAAGAATTGCAGGGCATATGTGACAGTAGCATAAGGGTATTAAAGTGACTAAAATAGTGGATATATATTTTTTTATGTGGAGGAGCGGGCACACTTAGGACCCTTAGAGTCAGTGTTTAATGAAATAATGTTTTGAGGAATTTTTGGAAATAGATGCTAAAAACCTTTCAACTATATTGTGCTTTTATAGTTCCTACTGTCAATGTGGTATTTGGTATTTGGGTATTTGGGGCAGATTAAATTAAGCTGCCAACTGAAAGTCCCAGCATCAGTGAATCAGTCACATCTTGATAATCAGAATTGTTTCGAGGCAAGACAATTTATTATAGATATGACAACAGAACTCCTAATTGTGGTACCCATTTGACGTAGTCAAATTCTGTCAAATTTACTTAGGTAAATATTAACACCTGTTTTTGGGGAAACTTCCTCCTTCCTCAGGATATTTTTGATACATATGATTTTCATATATATATATAATATATAAACTTATACACTTCATATAATTTATACACTAAATTTATTTTAGTTTGTACTCTGAATTATTTTCAAGTAAAGCTTAAAACTTTATTTTGCCATCTTCTTTTTAAAATGTAGTATCTTTTGTTTAGAAGCATTAATGTTTTCCACTCTTGTGATACAAAACTATGAGAATCTGACAGTCAGCCTAGGTCACAGAATTAAGAAATCGACACTTCTAATTGAAAGAGACGTTAAAAGATCATTTTGCTTCACCCTCATCTTAGATTTGTACAATCAGAGACCATGTTAAGGTTGCATGGATCAGTAAGAACAATCAGGATTACTAATACTATATATGACAACAAAAGGAGAGAGAATTCAAGAGATTAATACTGAAACATAAAAATACTTTTTTAATATTGACTTTATATTTTTATCCAAACGATATCTTTGAGTAACATTTTTAATTGGACATTTCCTTGAGTCTCTGTATTTTTAAAAGATTTATAAAGCATTACCTACTTTGAATAATACTGAACTACTTGACTTGTTGGGCAAAAGCTAATTGTGTCTTTCAAGAAATCTCTTTCTACTAATTTTTTTATTGCTCCACATAATTCCTAGAATTTGGGAAAGGTTTATAGAATTAGATAAAATAATTAGACAACAGTAGTTATAGGGGTTAGAATAAGGGGAAAATAAAGATAAAATAGTGATATAAAGCTCCAGTAAATTTAATATATAGAATAGATACCATAAAGATCCTGGAAGAAAAAGCACATCAGGTAAAAATTAAGGAAATCTGAGTAAATTATGGACTTTAGTTAATAATAATGTATCATTATTGGCTCATTAATTGTGACAAATGTACCATACTCATCATGTAAGATGTTAATGACAGGGGAAACCGGGGGGTGGGGGGGAGTATATGGGAATCCTTTGTACTACTTTTGTAACTTTTCTGTAAATATAAAACTATTCTAAAATAAAAAGTTTATTAAAAAAATAGATGCCATAAGATTTATACAGTTGCCAGAAACTAATTGTAAATTTAGCCCTGACTTTGCTGGAGTTCAGAGGATAGAGGAGAGCATGATTAATTTCAGAATTCACATAAGGTAAATTTATACCAGTTACTCAGAAAAAGATCAGCTCTTACTGAACATGAGACCTGAGAGAAATTCTTCCTTTGCAGCTTCGTGAAGAGTATTTTGTTTGGTGTGGTGGATAGTATCCCCAGCAGCTATTTTACAAAAAGCATGACAGTAAGTTTCATGAGGCTGCTTCTTACAGTCCAAGGGTATAATGTAAAAATTTATTACTCTGACCTACAAGGCCCTAAATAATGTGGTCCTATGTCTGTGACCTCACCTTCTGCCATTTTTCCCCTTGTTTACTAGGCTCCAGTCACATTGCCTTTTGTTCTGTACCTAAATCAGCCCAAGCTTGCTCTTACAATAGGGCCTAAGCTCTTGCCTTTTGTTTCGTTAGATCGTTCCATTGCTGTCCTTCAAGAGGCCTTTTGAATACCCAATCTTATGTAGCCACACAGTCACTTTGTATTACATCACCCTATTTTATTTATTTATTTTTGCATACAGTTTTTTTATATCTTGTGTTTTTTCATTGATTTATTAATTTTGAGGTAAGTCCCTTGAGACCAGAGATTTTGTCTTTTTTTTGACCATTTTATACTTAGTATCTAAAATAGGCACATACCTTACATATTTACTGAGCACATCAATGAGTAGGAATAAAAATGAATCCTTTCTCTCAATCTTCCTTAAAGCCAAGGTACCATTTATTTTAAAATTCACCTAGTTTGCTTCTTTGTTTTTATTTATTTTTTTTTAATTTTTAACTTCTCTTGAATTTTAGATGCAGAATTTTACCTTCTGGTTAGATGGCTAAGCATACTGTTTGTTGTTGTCTTATAATGCTGACTGTAATTTCATAAGATATAGCCTGAGGTGACACACATAGCATTTCTTTAAAACTGAGCGAGAAGCAGATGATACGAGATCTTAGTTTATAAAGATTTTTTGGCATTGTGTTGTCTTGATGCCAAACATAGAGTTTCCTTTGATTGCTGAGAAATCATATTTTATAAGCTACTGGGTGACTGTATATTTTTTGTAAGACACTAAACCACTTCTTTTTGTTTTCCTATGTTTCCTTTCAAAGGTACATGAAATAGGCATAGATCTGAAAAATACCTATATGAATTGTTGGAGAATTTTTTCCATATATGTCTACTTAGTGGAATATATGTTTTATATTATTTGAATTAAAATGGAAAGACCTAGAGGTGCTTTGGTTGTTTTCCTTTCACATTTTGCCTCTTTTGTTATTTTATAAAGTATTCCTTTTGATGGGGAGTATATAGCTAATGTTAGCCTAATATAGCTCTCTGATTCAGTTAGCTTAATACAGCTATCTGACTTTCTAAAATGGAATGAATAGATATAGTTAAGGATATAAGTCACTGACCACTGCTGCATTAGTCTCTGGTTTTAGGCCAGTTCTTTTTAGTCCCCCATCCCCTTCCCCAATCTTATGAACAGGTTTGTTGGATCATTTTTGCTTAGGTCTCCTCTGCATATTCATCTTGGTTAGCAGATGTTTTACAGTCTCCCTAAGCTCCTTAGAATTCAGCTCTTAGTGGCACTGAAGATGAAAGTATGCTTGTAAATTATTCATTCTGATTATACGCTTGAACGGACAGAGTCCACTTCAGGCATCTTCTTCCACCTCACCTCTCTCCATAGGTCTTTGTTGTTTTAACAGATGTGAGCTTCAAGAGGATGGAAGACCGAATTGCATTTCTAAAATACATGAAGTAGTTTTCGCGTGTATAGGATTACTGTTAAATCTATGCATTCATAATACATTACTTTTCTTATGTTGTTTTTAATCTTGTGTCTCCCCTCCCCTTTTCCTTTTTGCTATCCTGTATCACTGTCTCTTTAAAAAAATTTTTTCTGACCTAGAAATAAAACCTTTTGATATTTGTAATAGGGAGAACTATATGTAATTTGTTACATTTTCAGCTGGGCAGTGGCAGGAGAGTACCTTTTCTAAGTTCCACTTTTCTATTAGTGTTGTTTTGTTTAGTCACTTACTGTCAATTTTCAGAAGTCCTTCTGCTAGTAGTAGGTTTATATTGAATGAGAAGACTATAGATGAGTAGAGAGTTTAACCTCCAGAATGAAATGCTGGATTCATTTGTAGCCACTGCAACCTTGTTTTGAAATAAAGAAATACAGATGGCTAAGAAGTGGAAGTTGAGAAAGGAGCCAAGCCAAAAAAATAATTGTCATCTCTTTAAGAATGATATATTTTCTATTCCCCATTAACTTCTTTTAGAAAGGATCAAAAGACCTGACTGATATTCAGAGACATATAATGGAGTTTTTTCTTCTGAAGGATGTGCTTATTTCATGTTTACTTTGGAAAAGGATTGCATATTCATTTGTACTGTGGAAATGACAACTTCTAGGTAAAAAATACTATCACCTTCAAAAATATACTTGTGTATTCTTTAAAGATGTCACTAACCTCAAACTAGTTCATGAATAGGAAAGATGTGCTTCTGGATAATAAATAGCATTACTATTCGAGTTGACAAAATATCTACTTCTCTTTCACAGAGAATTAAACATAATTTAATGCTCATTGTTAGGACATAAGATGACAATATAAATAGGTAGTAAATTATGTGATTAAAAATATGTATCAACTTTGAGTAGCATATAGGTAGGAAGCTAGAAGAAATGAAGAAGTGCTTTGAACAGGCTTTTAATCCTTTCTTTGCGACACTGCAGAGTATTTAAAATATTTTCAGTGTTTAAAATTTTCCTTTGCGTATAAAAGTCAATAACACATAAGGGCACTGTGTCATTTGTCACATAGTGGTATTTCTTTTTTTATTGGTAAGTTTGAGGGAAGGTCATAAAGTAGAGAAGGAATAAATATAAAACATTAAGTCATGAAGCAGAAATGTTCTGGGAATTATTGGTGTATACTCTACATTGTATATAAAGGGTACTGTAACACAGGAGTATTGAATATGATGATTTCAGATAGAATTTTCTAAACTAGTGTTAGAAAACTGGAACAACTGTTAAGACTTAAAGTTGGCAGAATTTAAAGTTAAGGGAAGTTTTTCTTTATGCTCTTATTTCTTTAGGTAGGACCACCTTAGATGTTTAGTAAAAGAACACCAATGAGAAAGGTAGAAAGAAGCATAAAAAGCTATGATCAGGGTCTTCCCAGGTGGTGCAGTGGTTGAGAGTCCGCCTGCCGATGCAGGGGACACGGGTTCGTGCCCTGGTCCGGGAAGATCCCACATGCCGCGGAGCGGCTGGTGCCATGAGCCATGGCCGCTGAGCCTGCGCGTCTGGAACCTGTGCTCCGCAGCGGGAGAGGCCACAACAGTGAGAGGCCCGCGTACTGCAAAAAAAAAAAAAAAGCTATGATCAGAGAGTAGTTTTCCAGCACTAGGTTACATCATTGAATAAAAGAAACAAAAATTCCTGACCTCAAAATGGAAAAGGTGCTCTAAAAATCATTTAGATTCTCAATAATGTTTAATTATTGAGGCAATATGAAGAAGGAATAAGGTATTCAATGGTTGAAAGAGTAGATAATCCCCTTTGTTAGTTTTCTGTGTCTGCTGTAACAATTTATCACAAACTTGGTGGCTTAAAGTAAGAGAAATTTGTTCTCTCACAGTTCTGGAGGCCACAGTGTGAATCAAGGTATTGGCAGGGCTGCACTCCTGGAATTTTGGGGGGATAATCTACCTCTTGCAGCCTCTGGTGGTTGCTGGCTTCCTTGGCTTGTGGCCACTTCAGTCCAATATCTGCCTCGTCACTTTGTTTTCTCCTCCATCTATTCTCTGTGTATCTAAGGACATTTCTCATTGGATTGAAGGCCATCTAGGTAATTCAGGATGATTTCATCTCAGGATCCTTAATTACATTGCAAAGACCCTTTTTCCAAATAAGATAACATCACAGGTTCCAGAGGTTTGACAAGGATAGCATTTGCCTCCGGTGGGGGTGGTCGTGGTCAGTTTTGGCCTACCATATCCCTAATCCAAATTGAAAAAAAAATACATTGTGATTAATGTCCTTCCTTCAAATTTTGTGCTAGAGCTAGAGCTACAACTGAGGCATTTGCATTCATATTCTAATCTACCCATGTTGAAAGGAGCAGTCAAATGATGTCAAAGAAAAGTTCAAGTATGATACCCAGAAAGTGAAAAGCTGTCCAGTAGATAGTCAGGCTTGAGTGTATAAAATATAGTATAGGACAGTTTATCTGCCTCTAACCAAACTATCTTTCTTAAGAATTTCTTTTATATTTCTGGTATCCTTCCTGGGGGAAACAGAAAGGCAAACCTCTTCCTAGCATGCAGGTTAAGTGTCCTCTCCTCCCCCCAAAATTTTTATTATGGAAAATTTCAAAGATATACAAAAGTAGAGAGAATGTATACAGAATCCCATTTATCCATCACCCAGCTTCAGTCCTTATCAATTCAATGCCTAGTCTTGTTTTATCCCCCTTGATTATTTTGAAGCAAATTCCAGAAATTATATCATTTCTCTGTAAATATTTCTTTCTTTTTTTAAGGTACATTAAAAAAATTGAAGAATAGTTGATTTACAATGTTGTGTTTCAGGTGTACAGCAAAGTGATTCAGTTATACATATATGTATGTACATATATATATTCTTTTTCAGATTCTTTTCCCTTATAGGTTATTACAAAATATTGAGTATAGTTCCCTGTGCCCTACAGTAGGTCCTTCTTAGTTATCTATTTTATACATAGCTGTGTGTATATGTTAATCCCAAACTCCTAATTTATCCCCCCGCTTCCCTGTTGGTTATCATCAGTTTGTTTTCTATGTCTGTGGGTCTATCTCTGTTTTGTATATAAGTTCATTTGTATCATTTTTTTTTTTTAGGTTCCACATATAAGCGATATCTGACTTACTTCACTCAGTATATTAATCTCTAGATCCATCCATGTTGCTGCAAATGGCCTAGTTTCATTCTTTTTTATGGCTGAGTAATATTCCATTGTGTATATATGTGTGTGTGTATGTATGTATGTGTGTGTGTGAATATATATATACACACACACACACATATACACAGCACGTCTTTATCTGTTCATCTGTTGATGAACATTTAGGTTGCCTCCATGTCTTGGCTGTTGTAAATAGTGCTGCTATGAACATTGGCGTGCGTGTATCTTTTCGAATTATGGTTTTCTCTGGTGTAAATATTTCTAAAGGATAGTTTCTGCCCTAATTACCAAAATACAGTTATCACACATAAAAAATATTAATAGTAATTTCTTAATATTATTAAGAATATCAGACAGATATTTAATACTATTAAGAAATTTCTAGTAATATATATTTTAAAAAATTTATTACTTTGACTAGAGATGCAAATAAGATCAATCACATGATATACTGTGATTAATAAGTCTCTTAATTCTCCATTGATCAATAGTGGTACCATCCAATATGGTAGCCACTAGCCACAAGTAGCTATTTAAATTTAAATTAATTACAATTAAAATGAAATAGTGTGATCTTCAGTTACACTGCCTACATATCAAGTGCCCAGGAGCCACATGAGATTAGGGGCTACCATACTGGACAGCATAGAGCATTTCACTCATTGAAGAATGTTTTATTGGTTAGAGCTGATCTATAGATTTCCCCTCCAACTCTTATTTTTCTTGTGTTTTCTATTTTCTTTAAAAAATGTTTATTATCATTATTACTTGATGGAACAAACTGGCTTGCTTGGTTTTTTTGGTCTCCCAGAGTCTGGATTTTACTGATTGTACTCCTGTGGTATACCTTAATATGGTATCTGTTCTCCGTATTTCCTGTAAATTTGTATTTAAATCTAGAGACTTGATCTAAATCAGGTTAAATATTATGTATATATACTTTTTCCCAAGAACACTTTATAGGTGCTGGTGTGTACCTCTTTTAGGAGGGATATATAATGTCAGATTGTTTCTCTTTGTAATCTTACTAGCTATTGATGATCATTGCCTAGCCCCAGATCCATGAATTTGTTAAGGTTTACAAAATGGTGATATGTATATTTTTTAATTTTATTATTATTTATTTTATTTATGTATTTTTGTCTGCATTGGGTCTTTGTTGCTGTGCGCGGGCTTTCTCTAGTTGCTGTGCGTGGGCTTTCTCTAGTTGCTGTGAGCAGGAACTATTCTTCGTTGCGGTGTGCGGGCTTCTCATTACGGTGGCTTCTCTTGTTGCAGAGCACGGGCTCCAGGAGTTGTGGCTCACAGGCTCTGGAGCGCAGGCTCAGTAGTTGTCGCACACGGGCTTAGTTGCTCCGCGGCATGTGGGATCTTCCCGGACCAGGGCTCAAATCCGTGTCCCCTGCATTGGCAGGCGGATTCTTAATCGCTGGCCGCCAGGGAAGCCTATGGTGATATCTTAATGCTCTTGTGTTTATTAGCCAGCCTTCTATAAAGAGAAACTTACCTTTGTTAACTCTTTGCGTAGGAAAGGTAGGATGATTGCCTAATTCTTTTATTTTATAGTTTTCAAAATAATATTGCTGCTCTAACATTTTCCAAAGATGACCAGTGAAATGTTTTTAAGTGTTTTAATGAATTAATATGTTTAAACCTGTTTAGTATGTTTTGGTCCATTGTAGTTTTTATCCGTATTAATGATCTGATTTTTAACTTTGACCCAGTAGGAGCCTTTTCAAGTGGTTTCCTCATTCCTTTTGATATGGCCCTCATAGTCTTTGATAGCTTCCTTTCTGTCTGATATGACAAAACTTTCCAGACTCATCTAACATATTTCCAGCCTAGGAGCTGGAATCAACCATTTTGCCAAGGAGTCTTGATTCTTTTCGTGATAACCAAGGAGTCTTAATTCCTTTAGAAGCCACATATAAGCACTTCTTTCAGAGTATCATTGCTACTGACTTATTCATTGTTTTAGACTTTGTTTTTCAGTGGGGAGAAATATATACATACATACCCACATATGCATAAATACATATATGTATATATATGTTTATATTTTAAGATAAAATACCTCATTCATTAAAACTTAGATTCTTAGTATACTTTAGACTTGAAAGTGTCTGCTACAGCTGAAAAGGTGAACTGTGATGAATTTTAGGATTGAATAATACTCTTTAGGCATGGGAACCACAAGTACACCTCTTTGGCGTTAGAGTGTTGGGGGTAGGGAATCTGCCTATACAGATTAAATTTTCATTTTCTTTATTGAAGTTTGAGAGGGAAAACATAGTTTATCACTATGAGACTGAGTGCCAATTTGTGGTTCCTGATGAGAAATTGATCAGCTATGTTCTTGTTACAAAAGGTGCAATCAGTGAGATTGGAAAAGGAAATTGAATTTATATTGGCGTGTTATCACATGCAATTAACTTTGCATATACTCCCGAGGCACATGAATCTTGAGGTTGAAATATCTATACTTTGAATCAGGGCATTGCAAATCTAGTGTGATTAAATATATTTAAGAGTTTCTGTTGTTCCACAATTGGTGTGCAATTCTAAAGTATGTTCTTATTAGGCTATTCAAAAAGGAATCTTTTGGTCATTATAATGGGAAAGTGAAATAGCTGAATTTGTGCATTTCTTTTATAAAGGATGGAACAGAATAAGGAAATTTATATTGTAAGATTTATTATTTTTATACTCTTTATTTTTTCTATATGACATCTCTGTCATCTTAGTAGAACGAGGTTGTTATCCTTTTAGAAGACTACGACTAGTCTTTCTACTTAAGGAAAAATATGATACCGTTCACTCATGATGTGGTAAATAAGTTGGGGTATTTATAGCAGAGAGGAACTTTAAACAATACAAGAATAGCACAGCATATTAGGTAGATATCCTCGGGAACAGTTTATCTATAATGTACACAAAATAATCTTCATAAACGAAGTAGTAAGGGAATGATTAATGGAGGAGTTGAGATTTGATTTGGGTCTTGAAGCATAGTTATAGCTGTAGGAGAGGGCCTTCTAGGCACAGAGAAGCGACAGGACAAAACCAAAGGGGTGCAAGTACATAAGACGTTAGGGGGGATTCAATAGAACACTTAAATGAAGCAGAGGGTTATTATAGGAGAATAATGAACTCTAAGGATGAGGCCAAATTTCCAAGAAGCTTAAATTTTTAAAAAAGTTGGACTTTATTTGGGAGACCAGTATATCTTAACGTTTGGGGCTGTTAGTCTAATGCAGGTGAGAATTTAGAGATCATTGTGAATGCTTTGTTCTAGTTTAGCAGTATCCAAAAATAGATAGAAGTCCAGAGGAATGCAGGCTTTAGGTATGGTACCATCCAGCCTTCAGCTCTGCTAAATATTTTTATGATTCCTGTAATTGTGTCCTCTTCCATGTTGGGAGTCTTCCAGCTGTCTGCCATCAACAATTAGGGTCAGGCTTCCCTGGTGGTGCAGTGGTTAGGAATCCACCTGCCAATGCAGGGGACATGGGTTCAAGCCATGGTCCAGGAAGATCCCACATGCCATGGAGCAACTAAGCCCATGAGCCACAACTGCTGAGCCCACGTGCCACAACTGCTGAAGCCCACGTGCCTAGAACCCGTGCTCCACAACAAGAGAAGCCACGACAATGAGAAGCCTGTGCACCGCAGTGAAGAGTAGCCCCCCCCACCACAACTAGAGAAAGCCCACGTGCAGCAGTGAAGACCCAAGGCGGCCAAAAATAAGTAATAAAATAAAATAAATTTATAAAAACAAAAAACAATTAGGGTTACATGCTCCCTTCAAGATATTGGAAAAAGCAGATTCATAATTAAAAAAAATTATTATTGAAATATAGTGATTTACAATATTGTTAGTTTCAGGTGTACAGCATAGTGATGCAGTATTTTTGCAGATTTTATTCTGTTATACATTATTACAAGGTAATGGGTATAATTCCCCATGCTATATAGTATATCCTTGTTGCTTGTCTATTTTGTATATAGTAGTTAGTATCTGTTAATCCCATATCCTAATTTGTCCCTCCCCCTTCCCTCTCCCCTTTGGTAACCACAGGTTTGTTTTCTATAGCAGATTCATAATTTTTAATTAGCTACATGACCCAGAATATGCACAGAAGCATTTTTTTTTTCTGAGATAAATTGACAAAAGATAAAATTAACCATTTTGAAGTGTACTGTCATCCAGTGGCATTTAATATGTTCACAGTGTTTTTCAACCATCACCTTTATCAAGACACAGAGCATTTTTAAATGGAATTTACTTAAACTGAAAACGAGGTTTACTACAAAGTAATTTTTGGCATATGTTTTTGCTTGCTAGTTCTTCAGTCAGTCTATATTACTTGTAGAAATATATTTCTTTTTAAATTCTCCCTTGCATTCATATTTAAGTTTTATAATTTAGGGGAATCAAAGAATTAACTGTTAAGGATAGAATTTTTCTCGTTTTGATAGTAGTTGGAAAATAAAGAAGGTCAGAAAACCTGAATAGAATTTTTGTTCACTTTTGAATAGAACGAAGTAGTTTAACTTAGAATTGTTTTTTCAAATTAGAACTATGAAGAGAGGCATTTAGAGTTGGTAAATTCTAGTTTTTTTTTTGCAATATGCGGGCCTCTCACTGTTGTGGCCTCTCCCGTTGCGGAGCACAGGCTCCGGACGCGCACGCTCAGTGGCCATGGCTCACGGACCCAGCCGCTCTGCGGCATGTGGGATCTTCCTGGACCAGGGCATGAACCCGTGTCCCCTGCATGGGCAGGCAGACTCTCAACCTCTGCGCCACCAAAGAAGCCCCGGTAAATTCTAGTGTTTAAAGTGCCTATACAACACCATCTGAATAGGGCTTGGGGATATAGGACCTCATTCTTCTCTGTTCTTACTTATACGTTGTGTGTTATGGACCTAGAAAGGTGAAGGTTGTGCTTCCTGATTTTAGTTTTCTTTTTCTGGTTCTTACCCTAACTCTCCAAAAACTCTATGCATTGTTAATTTGGAACATCCCAGTAGAAGCAGAGTGTTGATTGTTGCAAACATGAATTCTGGGCATTTATGCAAAATATTTTAGATTTTAACTTTTAATTCTTAGAAGAGGTCTTTCGGGGTTCTGATTTTGCTCATGAATGTCTTTAATCTGTATACTAATTTTTTCTCATGGTCACTTGTTCCTTCTGTGGAGGTGGTAGTGTTGGTGCTAAAGTAGTAACATGAGGATGGCAGTGATATTTCTAATTAGTGTTTCTTAGTTAGTTCTTTTAGGACCCCTAGTGAGAAACAATTAGGTCAAATTAATTTAGAAAAGCTAAGAAGACTATTTAAGGCACTATATTCAGTCAGTATGATACTATGCAGCTTAATTGAACATGTATTTACAAATATGAATTTACAGAATTATCAGATGGATTTAATAATTAGCCAGTAGTTTTTGCCTGCTGTTCCTATAAATAGTAGCATCTCAGTTTCACATCTTTTATGATTTAAAAGACTGAGTCTAAAGAAGTATCTTTAATTTCCTGCTTTTGTTTCACTTAACAAATACTTAGTGATTATGTACTGTGTTCATTTGAGGTAGTGCAAAGGATTGGAAATAGATAATGGTGATGGTTGCACAACATTGTAAATATACTTAATACCACTGAATTGTACACTTAAAATTGGTTAGAATGGTAAAATTTATGTTACCATATAAAGAAAAGGAAGAAAAATCTCATCAGTAAATATATATTTCTGGCATGATTTCTCTGTAGTTATGAAATTTTTTAGTGAAGATTTTATTACAAGATTATTTTTAATCCTATACTCCTGGTGTAACTGATTCCTACTTTTAGCCATAAGTATTTAGAAGAAGAACAGGAAAATATAATCTCGTTATGACTTTTCTTAGTTTTGAAAGTCCTAGCCATGGCAGTCAGAGAAGAAAAAGAAATAAAAGGAATCCAAATTGGAAAGAAGTAAAACTGTCACTGTTTGCAGATGACATGATACTATACATAGAGAATCCTAGAGATGCTACCAGAAAACTACTACAGCTAATCAGTGAATTTAGTAAAGTCACAGGATACAAAATTAATACACAGAAATCTCTTGCATTCCTATACACTAACAATGAAAAATCAGAAAGAGAAATTAAGGAAACAATCCCATTTACCATTGCAACAAAAAAAATAAAATACCTAGGAATAAACCTACCTAAGGAGGCAAAAGACACTGATGAAAGAAATCAAAGATGACACAAACAGATGGAGAGATATACCATGTTCTTGGATTGGAAGAATCAACATTGTGAAAATGATGATACTACCCAAAGCAATCTACAGATTCAATGCAATCCCTATCAAATTACCAGTGGCATTTTTCACAGCACTAGAACAAAAAGTTTTACAATTTGTATGGAAACACAAAAGACCCCAAAAAGCCAAAACAATCTTGAGAAAGAAAAATGGAGCTGGAGGAATCAGGCTCCCTGACTTCAGACTACAGTAATCAAGGCAGAATGGTACTGGCACAAAAACAGAAATATAGATCAATGGAACAGGATAGAAAGCCTAGAGATAAACCCACACACCTACGGTCACCTTATCTTTGACAAAGGAGGGAAGAATATACAATGGAGAAAAGACAGCCTCTTCAATAAGTGGTGCTGGGAAAACTGGACAGCTACATGTAAAAGAATGAAATTAGAACACTTCCTAACACCATACACAAAAACAAACTCAAAATGGATTAAAGACCTAAATGTAAGACCAGACACTATAAAACTCTTAGAAGAAAACATAGGCAGAACACTCTTGGACATAAATCACAGCAAGATCCTTTTTGATCCACCTCCTAGAGTAATGAAAATAAAAATAAAAATAAACAAATGGGACCTAATGAAACGTAAAAGCTTTTGCACAGCAAAGGAAACCATAAACAAGACAAAAAGACAGCCCTCAGAATGGGAGAAAATATTTGCAAACGAAGCAACTGATAAAGGATTAATCCCCCAAATATACAAGCAGCTCATGCAGCTCAATATCAAAGAAAACAACCCAATCAAAAAATGGGTGGAAGACCTAAATAGACATTTCTCCAGGGAAGACACACAGATTGCCAACAAACACATGAAAAGATGCTCAACATCACTAATTATTAGAGAAAAGGAAATCAAAACCACAGTGAGGTATCACCTCACACCAGTCAGAATGGCCATCATCAAAAAATCTACAAACAATAAATGCTGGAAAGAGTGTGGAGAAAAGGGAACCCTATTGCTCTGTTGGTGGGAATGTAAATTGATACAGCCACTTTGGAGAGCAATATGGAGGTTCCTTAAAAAACAAAAAATAGAACTACCATATGACCCAGCAGTCCCACTACTAGGCATATACTCTGAGAAAAACATAGTTCAAAAAGATACATGGGGGGCTTCCCTGATGGCGCAGTGGTTGAGAGTCCGCCTGCCGATGCAGGGGACACGGGTTCGTGCCCCGGTCCGGGAGGATCCCACATGCCGCGGAGTGGCTAGGCCCGTGAGCCATGGCCGCTGAGCCTGCGTGTCCGGAGCCTGTGCTCCGCAATGGGAAAGGCCACAGCAGTGAGAGGCCTGCGTACCGCAAAAAAAAAAAAAAGAAAAAAAAAGTATTAAAGAATAAAACACTTTGTTCCATAGGTATAAATAAAAGCTGTCTATTGATAAATGTAATGAAGTGAATTTGTAACTTTTTGAAGAACTTGTTAACTTGTTTTGTTACCTTACAAATTCATTTTTGTCAGTTGTGCTTTTTTATACCTTGTTAAAGTATGTTTGTGTTTATTTAAAAACAATTACACAGGGAGCTCAGCTCAGTGTTCTGTGATGACCTAGATGAGCAGCATGGGGTGGGGGAGGGGGTGTCGGAGAGAGGTCCAAGAGAGAGGGGATACATGTATGCATATAGCTGATTCACTTCGTGTACAGCAGAAACTAACACAACATTGTAAAGCGATTATAGTCCAATTTAAAAAAAATGTATAGGACAACCTAAAAAAAAAATTGTGCTTTTAGCATAGTTACTCCAATCTTTGGCTTCTATCCTGCTGTCGTATAGATTGTGAATGTAGTCGACACTTTAAAGATTATAGAGTAGGATTCCAGATTATTTTATGTGAATTGATAAAGTACTTATCGTGAATATTTCTTAAATTTTCTGTTATGGTAAATAGTTACAGATGTTATTCATATAAACTGAGCTTTTTGTGGGTCTTTAATAATTTTTAAAAGTGTGTAAGAGGTCGTGAGACTAAAACAGTTTTTAAATTATTGGTCTAAGCCACTGTTTGATTTAGGAATGAGCTTGTGACCATTTTGCCAAATAAAACCTGAGGTGAGGATTTCTACAATATGGATTTCTGTGTAGGTTTCCTTGCTTTTATAAAAAGAGATAGAAGGGAAGAAGTAAATTCTTTTCCACCTAGATATTTGTTGTGTGGTGATATTATGCCTGAAACTGCTGCAGCCATCTTCTTATTATGAGGGGGAGCAGCTGACATGCTGAGGGTGGCTGAGCAAAAAGATGGAAAGAATCTGAATCCTTGATGATGTGATGATGTTGACCTGAAATTAATCCTGGAATTGCCCTACTTCCAGATTTCTTGTGATGTGAGATAATGAATTTCTTTCCTGTTTAAGCCATTTCTTCTTTAAGTCTTATTTGCAGTTAAAAGCATTTATCTGAAATAGCTTCATTCTGACCCAACAAATTCACTAGTATTTCTATTTATAGCGTGTATGTTTTAAATACCTGAGACATATTTCTGTGTCAGAAACTTTATTTTCAGAGAGAGGAATAGGGATGTGGATATCTGGACAAACCAATTACTTTTGCCTTTTTGATTTTGTGCATCCTAGTTCTATGGTTTCGGAATGCCCTTTGTTTTGAAATGTAACAAAAAAACTCCTACCCCCAGCTAAATGTCATGTCTTTTTCTGATCTTTCTTCATTTGTCTTCTCATGAAACATTTATGTATAATTTTCTTATAGTACTGATAATATCATTATAATTATTTTTGTACTTTCTTCTAATAATTCAAGAGTTCCTGAAAGGTAGGGCTTTATTTTATTCAGCTTCATATTATGGTTTCCGATACATAGTAGATAGACCATTATAGAAAATGTTTTAATAAAATTGTGGGGTACTGTTGGGCAACTGGCTTGGCCACATCTCACTGAACCAATTAGGTTAATCCTTAAATAAAGTGACAAAGGCCAGGGAGTTTGAAACCATTGCCTGAATTTTTGTACTGGATTATCTCAGAAAAATCCTGAGGGATATACTCACATGTATGTCCTTAAACATGTAGAGGGAGATATGAGTGGTCAGCCATGGGCAGACAAACTTTATAGAGGAAGATGTAGGGAGATTTGAGCATATGTGAGAATACATAATTTATAAACATAATCAACATTATGAAAAAGGGTAAAATAATAGTATGGAGAGAATTTGTAGACTGGTAGATAAGAGAGTTAGTAGGAGGCATTGAGTGATATAGGTAGTGTGGTATAAGCAATTTTGTCTAAGAAATAGGAATAAAGAGAGTGAGCCAGGTTTGAAATAAGTCAAATAATAAATTTGGCTTTGTGTAACATGTATGTACCTGATTAAGATGAACTTTTGATAGTTCTTTATTTGTTGTTAAAGTTTAAAATAGTTTAAAGTTTAAAACCTCATGTTTATGTAAATGTTTCTATTTGTCTCTCTAAATAGATTATTAGCTTATTGAGACTGGCAGCAGTGCAACTTAAACTTCATTATGTCTCCTTTGCTTTGCTTTGAGGATTTAGTGAATGCCAACTGATTAATTTTGTTGATCAGCAAAGCACCTGATAACCTTTCACTCAGAGGCTAATAAGTACGCTTGGCCTCCCAAACGTCTTGTTAAGAGTGGAATCAGACTCGGTTTAGTTTCAGAATCTCAGAACATTTTTAAAAAGAGGTGTGAGCCAATAAGAAGGAAAAGAAGAAATTTATCAGGAGCTTACCTGTTATCAAGCCCTTATAATGAGCTTACTCCACAAATAAGGTAATGATACAGTTTGCAAAGTAAAATAGTATAATTCTAATTTATTGTTATAGTTACTACTGTTGCTGTTACACCCATTTTTAGATCTGTTGTAAACCTCCTGAATATCACTCTGAAGAAATAATTCTTTTCTTTTTTTTTTTCCAGAAAATCTTGAATTATTTTGTGTGTGTCCTCATGAAATGTGTAATACTTTGTGTGCTGTATGTTTTTTATAATTGAATTTATTTTATTTTTTTATTATTGGGGTATAGTTGTTTTACAATGTTGTATTAGTTTCTACTGTACAGAGAAGTGGAGTTACCTGTGCTATACAGCAGGTTCTTATTAGTTATCTATTTTATACATATTAGTGTATATATGTCAATCCCAACCTCCCAATTCATCCCACTGACACGCCCCCACCCCCAGCTTTCAATAAGTTTTCTTTTCTTTTCAATAAGTTTTAGAAGTAAGTATGGAGACAGTGGTGGAACGGGTTGCTGTAGATGTTTGTTGATAATCTAGTGTACTGAGAAAGTAGCCTTCCATTCCTAATTTACTGAGTGATTTTTATCAGCAATGAGTGTTGGAGTTTGTCAAAAATTTTTTCTGCATCAATTGAGATAATTGTACTTTTTTTCTTTTTTCTTTTTTTAATATGGTGAACTACATTGATTTATTTTTAAATGTTAAACCCAACCTTGCATTCCTGGGATAATCCTACTTTGTCATGGCATTATTTTTTAATATTTTGCTGCATCAGATTTGCTAAAATTTAGTGAAAGATTTTTGTGTCTGTGTCCATGAGGTATATTGGTCTATAGTTTTCTTTTTTTGTAATATCTTTGGTTTGGGGATCAGATAATGTTGGCCTCATAGAATGAATTGAGACTTGTTTCCTCTTCTTTTATGTTGTAGAAGAGTTTGTATATCTAGTCCTATAGTGTTCTGTATGAGAAATTTTTTTCTTTTTTTACTATAAGTTAAATTTTTTGCATAGGTATTATAGATATATTTCTTCTTGAGTGAGCTTTGGTAGTTTTTGTCTTTCAAGGGATTTGATCATTGCCTCTAAGTGGTCAGATTTATTTACAAAAGGTGTTCACAGTATTCCCCTTAGTAACGTTTTAATGTTTCCAGGATCTGTAGTTACAACTCCTCTTTAATTTTGATATTGGAAATTTGTATATTATCTTTTTTCCTGATCAGTATGAATAAAGGTTTATCAATTTTTTTGATGTCTTCAAAGTACCACATTTTGGTTTCATTGTTCGTCTTTATTGTTTGCCTGATTGTATTTTATTGATTTCTGCTCTTTATTTTCTTCCTTCTTCCCTGTTTGGGTTTAATGTATTCTTCTTTTCTTAGTTTCTTGAAATGTAAGCTTTTGTCTGCTAAAAACTTTGTTGCTTTATTTGGCTCCCAGAAGCAGTCCTCTGCATGTGTGAAGTCCAGGTTCTTGGCTTCATGCATGGAACATCAAATAACAAACGTACAAGGCTCAGCGGCTACAGAAGGTAAACTCACCTCTCTAAGGTTCTTCCCTCTCTGGAATTAGGTCCTTTTCCTTCAGTTTTTGCTTTTTCAGCAGCTGTTTGCTCCCTTGGTAGTGATTACTTATGCATATTATTCAGTTTACCAGTTTAATGTGAGGGTGCTAGTTGGCCTCTAGCTACTCTTCCAGCCCAGAAGTGGACCTTCCTTAAGTGGATTATGTTTGAGTGTTCAGTAATTTGGTCGTCTTCTAGGAGTGCATAATTGTTCACAAAAGAAAGTTATTCCAAGCTCACCTAATTTTCTTTTGAAGTTAGTTCTCATAATTGAATAGCAGAATGCCATAGGCACACAATCTCAGGAAGACAGTTTTTTAAACCTTTTATGCTATGCCTGTGGGCAGGATGGAAAAATATAAGATGAATGGTAATATATTTAGGGGGATTTGTAGCTGATTGAAGTACTTATAATAAAGACTATTGACAGATTTGTGCCAGTTGTAAGGGAAAGTTTTAGTTTAATATTTTTAGTAATTATTTTAATGAAAACAAGGCATGGTTTAAAATTTTTGTTTTGTGAAGGAATAAAAAAAATTTGTTTCTCTTGATGGAAGACACCTAAAAAAAGATCTCGATGAGTTAAAAAGATCTTGATTGTTTTTACCTGACTGTGTACTTCAGAACTACCTGATTTAAACTACAGATTGTTTAAAACAGGGGTCCCCAACCCCCGGGCCGCAGACTGGTACCAGTCCACACAGCAGGAGATGAGTGGCTGGTGAGTGAGTGAAGCTTCATCTGCCTTTCCCCATGGCTCGCATTACTGCCTGCACCATTCACCCCTCCCCCCACCCTACCCCCCACCCCCCGTGGAAAAAGTGTCTTCCAAGAAACTGACGAAACTGGTCCCTGGTGCCAAAAAAGTTGGGGAACGCTGTTTTAAAATATAGAAATACTTGGATCCCAGTCTGTATACATACTGCATCAAAATCTTAAGGATGGACTGGGTTGGGAAAAATTTTTTCAAAACAGGATTCTAAAGATTGTGATGGAGGGACTTCCCTGGTGGTCCAGTGGTTAAGAATCCTCCTTCCAGTGCAGGGAACGCGTGTTCAATCCCTGGCCTGGGAACTAAGATCCCACATGCTGTGGGGCAACTAAGCCCATGGGCCACAACTGCAGAGCCCACGTGCTCTGGAGCCCAAGCGCCACAACTAGAGAGAAGCCTGCATGCCACAACAAGAGATCCTGTGTGCCACAACTAAGACCCGATGCAGCCATAAATAAATATTTAAAAATGAACAACAAAAAATATTGTTTTTCCGTTGTTGCTTTTAATAATTTTTCTTTGTCTTTAATTTTTGTCAATTTGATTACTATGTGTCTCGGTGTGTTTCTCCCTGGGTTTATCCTGCCTGGGACTCTCTGTGCTTCCTGGACTTGGGTGGCTATTTCCTTTCTCATGTTAGGGAAGTTTTTGACTGTTAAAATCTCTTCAGACATTTTCTCGGGTCCTTTCTCTCTCTCTTCTCCTTCTGGGACCCCTATAATGTGAATGTTGTTGCGTTTAATGTTGTCCCAGAGGTCTCTTAGGCTGTCTTCATTTATTTTCATTCTTTTTTCTTTATTTTGTTCCATGGTAGTGAAATCCACCACCCTGTCTTCCAGGTCACTTATCCGTTCTTCTGCCTCAGTTATTCTGCTATTGATTCCTTCTCGTGTATTTTTCATTTCAGTTATTGTATTGTTCATCTCTGATTGTTTGTTCTTTTATTCTTCTAGGTATTTGTTCTTTAATTCTTCTGGGTCTTTGTCAAACATTTCTTGCATCTTCTCCATCTTTCCCTTCATTCTTTTTCCGAGGTCCTGGATCATCTTCACTATCAGTATTCTGAATTCTTCTGGAAGGTTGCCTGTCTCCACTTCATTTAGTTGTTTTTCTGGGGTTTTATCTTGTTCCTTCATCTGGTACATAGTCCTCTGCCTTTTCATTTTGTCTATCTTTCTGTGAATGTGGTTTTTGTTCCACAGGCTGCAGGATTGTAGTTATTCTTGCTTCTGCTGTCTGCCCTCTGGTGGATGAGGCTATCTCAAAAAAATAATAAAGATTGTGATGGAAACTTCCAGTTAAGAATTATGAATTATATTTAGTGGTATGCTGAAGCTGTCTCACATAGGCTTGTGATGATTATCTGCATCTCTTCCCAATCCTGTGTTCACTGTTGGTAGCTTGAAATTGGCCATGATGGGAGTATTTACATTATAGAAATTGGCAAATGCTACTGATTAGTCCCGTCAAATTGGAGAACATTTACCAACACACTACTAGTTAAATGTAATAGAATGGGTTAGATCTGAAGTTTAAAAAACCTGTAGGATGGAAGAATGGGAGCATAATTACAGTTAATATTAAAAAAAAAACCCTTAGGGATTTACCTGTTTCTTTGATTTGAGCCAGTAGTAAGATATAACTTTCAAAAAACGTTAATGCTTTATATTAAGTTGTGTAGAACAGACAAAAGTAATAATACTACTATGCAAAGCCCTAATCAGACCATCCTTTTCCTGGAGTATGAGGAATGATTATAGGTGCTATGTTTTTAAAAGGATATTGAACTTTTCTAGAAATGAACCACTAGTATATGGAAATGAGTTTGAAAACTGTTGTAGGGGTAAATGAATGAAGAAAAATTGAGCATAGAGTACTTAGAGTAGCTCTGATGATGAACAAGAATAAGAATTATTTTATATGACCTAGATAAGTTAGAACTTGGATTGGTGGGTATGGAGTGGCATATTTTGCTTGTTAGAACTTTCAAATAATTAAAATTACCCCAAAGTTAAACTGACTGAGATATAGTGAGTTGGGAATTGGTTGTCAGGTGGTTACTATACACAGTTATTGGAGGGAATTTTTGCATTTGGTAGGAAGCTGGACTAGATCAGTGATTTTTAACCATGGTTGCGTATTGGAATCACCTGGGGAACATTAAAAACAAAACAAAAAAAACCCTCAGTATACAGGCTGTATCCCAAATTGACTAAATCAGAATCTTGGGACTTGGGCATCTGTATATTTTAAAGCTCTTCAGGTCATTATTATGTGAAGCCAAGTGTGAGAATCCCTGGATTAGACAAACTGTAATATATTTTCCAACTTAATTTTCCAACATAATTTTGACCATTGGATGGTAACACTTTGTTTTCCTGGAATAGATTGTGAATAATCTACATTTATAAAATATTTAGAAGACCTGGGATATATAGGTATCTGGGAAATGTGTAGACATAGACTTATTGAATCTAAGAACAGAGGGTCTAATTCTGGAAACACTAGTGAAACATTTGTATGATAATTTCATAATGATTAGTATTAAAATAATTGATTTAAAGTCCAACATGTTTAAGTTGAAATGCATTTAAAAATTATGGAACGATAAAGGAAAAAGTTGAATATATTTAGAGTTTTATTTCCTATTTCACATTTTTAAATGTGATGATGATATTAGCAAGATGTTAATCATTGTTGAAGCTGGGCTTTGGGCATGTTGGGGCTTATATTATTCTCTACTTTCTGCTTTATTAATTTTGAAATTTCAATAAATAGTTTTTAAAAACCCAGACTAATGCTATTCTTATAATACATTGAAAGGGTATGCATAGCTGGTTTGTCCTGAAAACATAACACATTAGAATTCAGTAGTTTCCTCTTTTAAAATTGCTTCCTATGTAATTTTATGCTGTTACAGTCTTTCTAGGAAAAACGAATTATTGGTACATTAGATTGGTTGATTGGAGCAGAGACCTTTGGAAGCTCACAAAGCTCCATGAAATTCTGTCAATGAGAATATTAATACCTGAAGCAAGAAAGTAGATAATATTAGCTAATAATATGCAGAGAGAGAATGTTTCCCCTATGGCCAGAAAAACCTCTGGAGTGCAGAGCTCAGCGTTTAGAATGGTTGTGCTAATTCCTGCTTCTTTTTTATGCACTAGTAGACTGTAGGGATCATGCTTAAAGTAATGAATGAACTGATGAATAAAATCCCTGTTCCCCTGGGTGGAGGTGGTGTGAGGGGAAGACTCTTTTTCCTTCCCCTACCACCCTCTCTTGAGTTCCTTTCTTGATTTCCTTTTTCCTCTACTTCTGTGCCCACTGCCTCTCTGTATCTCTCTTTCTTAGTATTTTTCCCTTTTACCTGCCCCTTCTCTGTCCTGATATCTGGGTCTATCCTTGCCTTTCTTTCTCTTTCTTCCTGACAGTTTCTCCTTGTCTCTCTGACTCACTCTTTCCCCCTTTTTCTCTCCCTTTCTTTCTAATGCTGTCGTACCCTTTCTGATCCTCTCTTCTGTGTTTACCCCCATCTGTCCATCTGTTTCTGTCTGTTTCTCTCTCCCCCCATCAGTATCTCCCTGTCCTTGACTGTTCATCAGTCTGTTTCTCTGTCTGTCTGCCTTTTGGTCTTTCTCTTCATCTGACAGTTTGTCTCTTGTTCATCATTTTGTCTCTCCTTATTTGTCTTTCTCTCTTTGTGCATCTGTCTTCCTCTCACCATTTGTCTCTGTCTCTTCCTGTTTTTGTGGTTTTCTTTTTATTGTTCTCTCTGCTGTGTTCTGTTCTAAGCTCTCCTTGTTGCTCACGCTTGCTCTCCCAAACCTCCTGTCTGTGCCTCACTCTCTTTCTCTCCATTGCTTATTATCTGTTACTTGTTCACTGTCTATTAATAACCTTTTACTCATTCTTTTATAGAGTAGTCGTCGTTAATATTTTATGTACCTGAGGTGCCCAAACTGTGCACAGAGATATTTTACATTTCTGAGGGAAATACAGCATTACTTGATATCTGTTGGAAACTGCTCAAACTACTAGCACTAAGTAGTTCACAATTTCATTGTTAGATCTCACTACCTTCCTTTTGATGTTATATATTTGTGAAGATGAATTTTCAGTGGCTTTTGAGATAAAATGCAAGTACTGTATGAAAACTACTGAAATCAGGGAATGAAGATGGTGGTGTCCAATGTGATATCAGTGTTTGAGAAGGTAGGTAGTGCCCAACACGACACAAATACTTATTAACTTATTTTGACCTAACCATTTAGTAAATGGAAAGTATTAGGTGTTTTCCTGGGTCTGAGGTCACCATGATAAAATTACTGGGACAGATTGTGGTATGATTCAAGTAGATTCTGAAACCGTTTCCAAAGTGGATACAAACCGAGGTATATTATGTGACCCATGGTTATAATGGGGGACTTGATAAAAGCACAAATCCCTTGTATGGAACACACTTCAAGTTAAGAGGTGAGTGTAATTCCTGAATATAGTTCCTGAGTAGGAAAAACTCACTTCTCCTATGTGTCACTGCTTGCCCAGAACACTTCATTTCTGATGCTTCTGGTCACCAAATGTATGCCTCCCACCCCCCAGCAGTTCTCTGTGATACCAGCTAGTTGTCCTATAATTCCATTCAATTCTGACACTACCTATTTGGAGCTAGTGTCAGATCCCACAAGTTAAGGACTCAGTCCCATGAGACTGGCCCAACATTCCCCCACTTCAGACGCCAATGCCAGGTTGTCATCTGTTCTTCTGACTGAATGACTATAAATCAGGGTTCCCACAACCCCCTCCTTGGGTCCTATAATTTGCTAGAGTAGCTCACAGAACTTAGGGAAACACTTACTTAATGTTTACTGGTTTATTATAAAAGGATATGATAAAGGATACAGATGAACATCTAGATGGAAGAGATACATAGGGCAAGGTATGTGAGAAGGAGTGCAGAGCTTCCATGCCCTCTCCAAGCACACCAGTTTCCTAGCAACCTGGAAGCTTTCTGAACCTTGTACCTTTGGGATTTTTATACAGACTTCATATCATGTAGGCATGATCCATCACTGACTCAATTTCCAGCACTTCTCCCTTTCCTGAAGGGGAGGGAATGGGGCTGAAAATTCCAAGCTTCTAATCACAGCTTGGTCTTTCTGGTGATCAGTTGCCATCCAGGAGCCCACCAAACATTTCATCATTGGCAGAAAAGATGTTCCCATCACCCAGGAAATTCCAAGGGATTTAGGAGCTCTGTGTCAGGAACCAGGATCAAAGGCCAAACATTAGAACAGAAGATGCTCCTAATGCTCTTATCACTTAAGAGATTGCAAGGGTTTTAGGAGCTCTGTGCTAGGAACCAGGGAAAGAGATGTGTGTGTGTGTGTATGTATATATATTTTTTCTATTATTTCACAGTTCCCAAAATGTATCATCTTAAAGTTTTCCTATTGACCTAGAGTAGAACTTTGGTAATTATGTGATTCTAATCACTGTTAGTCCTTAGAGTACATCTCTTTTTTTGGTTCTGTGTGCAATTTACTACCCTCTATGCCCAAAGACTTAACAGCCACTTTTCTCCAGTAGTTGTCCTGGTATACTAACCATCAGCTGTAGGTCTCCTTGGATCAGCTGTAATCAGAGACCAAATTTAGGGATGTCACAGTGCCTGTGTGACTGTGGAATAAATATGTCTTACCACCATCGTTTCCTCTTGATTATAGTGTTAGACTGTCTTTGTTCAGGTGACTCTGCCAACTTATGTTCTATCTTTTTATGGCTGTCAGCCTGAGTACATCTATGTTGTATTTATAACAGTTCTTTAGTTTTATATCTGAAATCTTTCTCTCAGGATAAAAGGTTTCTACTGGACTTTTACTCCATCAAATTTTGTTAATTTTTGCAAGTTCACATCAACAATCATTTGTTTGGCTTTGAGATTATGCTTTATGTATTATAATTAACTCTGAGATGCTTTCCAGTTACATAATTTATGGTTTTATGATGGCAGATCTATAACGTTTGCATTTTTCCAGAAACTGATGCATATTAAATTCTTTTAACACTGGCAATTACAAAATGCATTCTTGAATTATTAACTCTATTACAAAATATTACTTTTATTCCCCAGTAGAACCTTAGGACCTTTATCTTTCACCCTCCACTTTTTATATGGTTGTTGCACATTTTGGTTCTACACATATTTTATAAATTTATTTATTTATTTATTATTTATTTTTGGCTGCATTGGGTCTTCTTTGCTGTGTGCAGGCTTTCTCTAGTTACGGTGAGTGGGGGCTACTCTTGGTTGTGGTGCGTAAGCTTCTCATTGTGGTGGCTTATCGTTGTGGAGCACGGGCTCTAGGCACATGGGCTTCAGTAGTTGTGGCTTGCGGGCTCTAGAGCGCAGACTCAGTAGTTGTGGCACACGGGCTTACTTACTCCGCGGCATGTGGGATCTTCCCGGACCAGGGCTCGAACCCGTGTCCCCTGCATTGGCAGGCAGATTCTTAACCACTATGCCACCAGGGAACTCCCATCTTGATATTCTTAAAAGGGTATTTAAAAGTCAAAATAATCCTTCTGAATACTTACTGTTTCATTTTCAATTCAAAAATGAAAGGATCTTTAAAATAGATTATTTATAAAGTCCTTCTCTTATAAATCCAATATCTGAATGATCAGTGAGTCTGCGTTATGGTTTGTTTTTTTTCTCTTGGTTATCATGTTTTCTTGCCTATTTCATTATATGCAGAACATTGTATTGATATATATAAAAGAAGCTTAGAGAATTCAGATGATGTCATCCTTGACTAGAGAGGATTCTCCCTTTTCTCTGTTAGGCAGATAGGTGAGTGGCTGAGTACCTCAATCCAGTCAGGGATTGAGCCAGGTTTGAGCTTGGGTGCACTTTTCATAGTTTCACTAAAACTATAGTTGGTCTTTTTCCTAAGCCCTGGTGATTTTGATTGAGAACCTGGCTTATCTCTGTCCCCTTGGCCCTGAAATGCTGTAGGAAATCAGCTCTGCTTTTCAGAGGTTCTCAGCCCTCCTGCCACCCATGTACCTTTAAAACCTGGCAGATGTCTTGAGGAGCAAGTGTACTGATGTGAGTTATGTACTTGAGGCAAGGCCCCTCCCTCTGTCAGGCTTTTGTGTCCTAAACTACTATACCCTCAAGTTTTATCCCATATAACTTACTAGAAGCTTTGTGGGTTTCTTTTTCCCCCATCACAGATTCCCTGTCTGGGTCAAACCCAATCCATAGCCCATGCCTAAGTCAGAAATTAGTGAGTTTGGAAACAAAAAAGCAACTGGTGATCATCAGCTCTACTCTGAACAGTTCTCCTTGGTCTATAAGTCTTTATGGCTCCCACAGCTCTCTGTTACTTGTACAAATAAGATTTTAAAACTTATCCAGCCTTTTCTAGTTGTTGCATTGTAAGTGTTTGTTTTGACCTACTACATTCTTATTGAAAGTAGGAGTTTGTAATTATTATTTTGAATTAAAAGGATGCTATAGTGAGTCATTTTTTTAAAATATAAGCTTATTTCTCACATATAATACGATTTAGATGAATCATTTATCTGTCCTCACATACATTTTTTGACCTTTACTCTAGTAAAATCAGTCATTTTTGTTACTCAAGATACAGAATATATTAATGATTGCAGAGGTGACTTCGGTAGGGAAGGGTAGCAGCAGATGTAACATAAATTTTGCAAAGGAGCTGTTGGACAGATATGATGAGAAAAGACAAGTAAGCGGGAATTGAAGATTGTGGTCACTGTAAAGTAAGCATTTTTGAAGATTTTTGAAGTCAGAATATTCTAAAGAATCAAAAGTTCCAGTAAGGCATAGTTTCTCTCCTCCAGATGCTTTATTCTAATTGGGAGATTTGAGTTTAGGACTGAGTATATTTTAAGTGCCATTTGAAAAAAGGACATGCAACAGGTAAGTTTATTGATAAGAAGATGGTAGGGAGAAACAGTATATATAATTGGTCTGGCTGAAAGGTCAAAAAATTATATTTTCTTATACTAGTTCTTTCTTAGTAGTTAAATCATTTTATTAGTCTTTCATTCTTTTAGCAGTATTTATTGAGTACTTGTCCTATGCGAGGAGATAAAATTGTAAGTAAGACAGATACCGTCCCTGTAATTGTAGAGTTTATAGTCTAATAGAGAAGCATCAGACTGGTACTCAACTTTGTTTGTAATAAGGAATCTGAGAAAGTACAGGGTTCTTTGTGAGTGTATGGTGGAAAATTTGATGAATTGGGGGGTGGATAATTTGAGAGGGTTTCTTTGAGGAAGTGGCCTTTGAATTGAGGGATGTAGAGGAATTAACTGGCAAGGAGTATAATTAAGGAGTTTTTATACATTGTAGGACTGGGTTCAAAGATATATCCCAAATGTGAGAATACCTAAAAATGCAGTCTACACTAATAAGAACCTGCTGTATATTAAAAAAAAAAATGCAGTCTAGACATCTCTCACAAAAGTCTCTGCTATGGAATTTAATCAATTAATTTACATTATTCTTGCATACTACAAAATGTACATTTCTTAAGTAGAGTATGTTACATGATTTTCATTGCAGCAGGCAATCTTGTGGGACATACACCTTTTTTTAGGTGTTTAACAAATTTCTTAGTAACTGGAAAAACAATGTAAAAATTTGACTTTAGCAGTTTACTCATTTATCAAATACATAATGCATATTATAAATTTGATACCATCTATTACAAAAGTTAAAATTTATTAGGATCTACACAGATAGGCCTTAATATTGGCAGCCATCAGTTAATTAGTCATCAAAATAAATATAGATTCCACTGGAGTTTTGGAAATTTATTTTGGTTCTAGCTCTACCTTGTAGAAACTTTCCCATATTAGGGAAAGTTTAGATTGTTAAATTTACTTTTTTTTGGTTTTGTTTTATTTGGCTAAGCAAAGGAAGCAGCTATAAACTTTTCTGCAGAAATAATTAAATAAACCTTTAGAAATCAAGATTAACCTGTTCAGTAGGCATTCTAGTATAAATTCTGTTGACTTTTATACGAACTTTGTTTCTGCCACCCTTGTAAATCACCTCGAATTGTATCCTCTTGAAAGTTGTGGGTTCCTTTGTTTTTTTAATTGATGTTGGCTACGTGTAAGCTTAATAGCATTGATGCTCTATGTGATTTTTATGACTGCCTAAGAATTGTATAATGAATTGATTTTTTTTTTTTTTTTTTGCTGTGCGCGGGCCTCTCACTGCTGTGGCCTCTCCCGTTGCGGAGCACAGGCTCCGGACACGCAGGCTCAGCGGCCATGGCCCACGGGCCCAGCCGCTCCGCGGCATGTGGGATCTTCCCGGACCAGGGCGCGAACCCGTGTCCCCTGCATCGGCAGGCGGACTCTCAACCACTGCGCCACCAGGGAAGCCCATGAATTGATATTTTATAGATAGTTAACTAATATGCCCAGAAGAGACAAAAGGAATATACAAATGATAGACATAAGATTAACTGATGTACAGTAGAAGCCTTATGCATCATTAACAGATAGATGGTAGTGTTTAAATATTAATCAGAAATATTTGTTGAGTGCCAGACATTTGGATGTTACTTCTCCCTTAAAGGATCTGTTTATTTCTTCAGGGAGATAAGGCTGTGTAATTAGATGATTACTTGGGCACTCCATGTTTTTGTAGTTCTCTGCCTGGAATGACCTATCAACATGGATATACAAATAGTAGTATTAAATCAGATTGAATACAGTGACTTATTTTCTTGGACTCTTATTTTTCCTTTTTTTCTGCTACATTCTTTCATTGTGCAGAAAAATTTGAAATATTCCTCATTTCATAACTTGATTCTTCCCCTCTGTGAGCACCCCAGAATTTATCTTCTAATTGCCATGTTCACCTTTACCACATTGTATTATAATTAGGTTTGATTATGTAAGATAATTCCATAAGATATCTCTGTGTAAGATAATTTTGGATGTTTTTTGCTTCTTTTATCTATAACACAATAATATAATATAATATTAATGATCGATTAATTTGATCAGATGCCTTTTCAGTATCTATTAATATGATCATATGGGTTTTCTATTTTAATTTGTTAGTATAATTGATTATTGATAGATTTATTGATGTTTTACTCGCCCCCCTTTACATTTCATGAAATTTTACATTTCATGCCTGGTAATAGTATATTAATTACTCTTTTGAACGTCTCTAGTTTTATTTTATGTGGGTTTTTCTACCTATATATGTAAGCAGCACACAAGTTACTTAGGCTCTCTGTGCCTCAGTTTCTTCACCTATAAAATATAGATTATAGTAGTTACTATTTCTAGTTTTGTATGAAGATTAATTGAGGTAACATATGAAAGTCCTTAGAACAGTGCCATGCCGATAACATGCTCAGATAAGTTTCAGCTATCATAACTATCATTTTTTCCCTAAGCGGGGGGTGAATGAGATGGTGAAGCCATCTGATCTTGAATGGTAACTTTCCAATCATCTTTTCAATCATTTCTATAGTAATTTGACTATTCAAATTTAGTACTTATTATTTAATCATTTTGGTGATTCATATTTTGTTGGAAAGTTATTCATATTGTTTAAGTTGACAAATAATGCCATACAATCACTTGGGGTATATGTTTTATGTCTTTTAAACTCTCCTCTATCTGTGCTTATGTGTCCTTTCTCCTTCTTTGTCTGTTTTGCTATCCCTGTTTTCCTAATAAGTCTTTTGGATTTATTTAACACCCCCTACACCTTGTTTTTTTGTTTTATTGGATTAATTTTACCTTTTATCTTTATTGTTTAGTCTTAATAGGTTTTGGTCCAAATTAGTCTCTTTTGTTTTTTATTGCTTTCTACATTCTTTGAAGTTTCCTTTTGATATCTTCTTTTAACCAAGGGTTACCCAAGAGTATATTTCTTTTTTTTTTAAAGATTTAATTTTATTTATTTTTGGCTTTGTTTGGTCTTTGTTGCTGCGCACAGGCTTTCTCTGGTTGTGGCGAGCAGGGGCTACTCTTCGTTGTGGTGCGCCAGCTTCTCATTGTGGTGGCTTCTCTTGTTGTGGAGCATGGGCTCTAGGCGTGCGGTCTTCAGTAGTTGTGGTGCCAGGGCTCAGTAGTTGTGGCACGCGGGTCTAGAGCGCAGGCTCAGTAGTTGTGGTGCACGGGCTTAGTTGCTCTGTGGCATGGGGGGTCTTCCCAGACCAGGGATTGAACCCGTGTCCCCTGCACTGGCAGGCGGATTCTTAACCACTGTGCCATCAGGGAAGTCCCAAGAGTATGTTTCTTAATTTCTAAGTAGTTAGGATTTTTTTAAAAATCACTTTGCTTTCAAGTATGTTTTTTATTTCTTTTAAGCATTTTTTTTTCTATTTCTTTTATTTGTTTGTCTTTTGCTCTATTAGCTCCTGATGTAGAGAGCAGGAATTTTACAGGTTATGTTCATGTGTGGGACTTTTTTCTCGTTAGTAGTGAGTCCTTTCAGTCTGGACATCTAGGTCTTTATATAATTTGTTTAAATTTGTTTATATATATGTGTGTGTGTGTGTGTGTATATATATATATATACACACATATATATGTGTTTAGATTTGTTTAAATTGTCTCTCCCTTTAGACTCCTACCATTTGCATTTTAGGTCTCCTGGATATGTCTTTAAAGTGTCATGTTTTTACTCATGTTTTCTGCTTCAGACTTTTTGTTCTGGGCTTAGAGAGATTTTTTCCACTGTCTCTTCCAGGATACAAATTTGGGTTTGAATGGTGAACATCAACTGAATCATTAATTAGGAAATCATGGTTTGTTTTTTTTTTTTTTTTTACAGATTGAAAGAATTTATTATTCCTTATACAGAATTTAGTTGTCTAATTATGTTATTCATTGTTTTATCTTTCTCCTCCAGCATTTAATTTCACTGAGTCTTCTTATTATTCTATATGCTGATTATTCTACTTGTTATTTGCTCTATTGGATCCCTTTGTCTTTGTTGGACCTTTTGAATTTAGGTCTAGCGGTTAGACAGTATGAATTAGTGGGAATCCTGTGGTTGGTTGAAAGCAAATGAGTTCCTACCCCCATGGATCTATAGGGGTATAGACAGGCAAGTTATTGTCAGTTTTCTTCTGATGCAACTAGAGGAATACTTTTATTTGCTGTTCTCTCTGTATTCTCTGTAGGGATACTCAATCCACCCATTTATTTTTGTGAGGTTAAGGAGGTGTGGACCACTAATACTAGGCTGATGTTGATCTTTTACGTTTCCACAGTGTTCTAAATGCTGAGGGCCTCCCAGAACGGCCTGATTTTTCTTCCTCTTCCTAAACGCCAGTGCTCTTCAACAATTGCATATCCAGCCCATGAGGGAGAAGACCACACCAGTTCTCTCTGCAAGGATCTCAACAGTTATCAAGTCCTGAGTTACACTCAATTGCCCATGGGTGACAACAGTCATATGTTTCAGGAAGGTCAAATTACTTGGAGTTAGTAGGGAGCAGAAGGAAGCCTGCATTCAGGTTATCCCTGTTCCCAGAATCAAATTGGCTAAAGTCTTGATTGCTGAAATCATCACTATCCATTCAGCTGCCCCACTCCCCACCTACCAAGGAGAAAATGACTTAACAGTGACCATAATACAAGTTTGGAAAGTTGAAAGTATCTTTCTTGAAAAGTATTTTATGTTTTCCAAAAGGTATGGCCTTGGATTGTCCAACTTACAAATACTTTTTTGATGTCCTTCCATCTTACTTAAAGTACTGATATATTGATAGTTACCATAGTTTCTCAGTGACAGGCCTACATATATGTAGTTATGTGTATGTTTTTACTCACAGGAACTGACAAACTATGGCCTGTCTGTTAAATGTTTAATGTCTTTAACATTAAACATACTTTAAAGTATCCACCATTCTTTAATAGACATTTTCTCAAAAATGAACAGAGTATCACTTCAAGAAAAGCAACTGACAATATTAGTTACCAATAAAAAATTTTGAGCTTTTAAGTGAAAATTAGAATTTGGAAAAACTTTTATCTGCCAGTGTAAGCTTGACAGCTTCCCACTACTTAACACTTTTCTTTTGAGACCAGACGTACTATTAACTGATGTCATTTTAAAATGAAATGTGTCAACTTTTGGAAGATCTGTATAACTCAGTGAACTAATATTTTCCAAATGACCAGTGCATGTTATTACACAATTATGATTGGATATAAGATCTATTCAAAGTAGAGGGTAGACAAATGGATTTTAATGTTAACAGTATGAAAAAAGATACTTACACATTGCAACTAACCTTTAAGACAAGTTACTACTTGCTGACTTTTGGTGTGGTGTCAGAAAAGAATATACACAATTATCTGAAAAGGATATTAAGATACTTTTCCAACTACATATGTGAGAGAATTAATTTTCTTTAATCATAATATATTGCAACTGACTGCATGCAGAAGCAGATAGGAGCATCCAGCTATCTTATATTAAGCCAGGCATTGCTTTTTTTTTTTCTTGTCCTTAACCTCTTAAGTCACGAGTTTAACATTATCTGTCTCAGCTTTGAGACTTATAAGTCACGTTATATGTGACTTTAACGTGCAACAGAAAAAATAAAACCAGCACATCATGAATTCATCGAGAGTTGTGTATTTTTTTTACAAACATGTTCCAGAAATTATTAATAGTTTTAATCTGGCTTATCCTTTTTTGGTATAATGAGGCTAAAGAAATTATGGCAAAGAAATAAGTATTTTATGATTATCATATTTTCTTTAGCATATCAGACACTTTAAAAAGTATAATGCATTGAAATGAAATAATGCAAACAAGGAAGAAATATTACCCTTTGTTTTAAAATGCTTGCTTATTATTATCATTATCATCCCTCTTTTATAGAGCAGAGAAACTGAAGGGAAAAAGTGGCATACTTCTCACAGTTTTACTCTTTCTTACCTGTATCAAGTACTTTGCTCTGTAAAACTTATTGCAACTTTTATTACCAAAGAATCAAATAGGACCATGGGTTTTTTTCAGCTCAGTGACTACAACACTTTCTTTATGATGTGTAATGCATTCAGTAACATACCAGAAATTGTTTCTTTGGTTTCTTTAATTCTTTACTAATGTGATTTAATTATCACTTTTTGCTCCATGAATTACAGACAATGTTCATATATGGACTACAGGGAACAGGTTAAACGTATCAGAAATAAGTGTATTAGCTCTGTTTTGTAACTTGATGCATTCCCATGTTCATTCTCTGGTCTTAATAGGTGACTGGAGTTTTACTCTCACCTCCTAAATGTCGTGAAAACTTAAGTATGTATCAGTATTACTCTTACTAGCTTTTCATGTTGAAGATGCTGTCATTCTTTTATTTTGTAAGGGGTTTTGGGCTTAGTTAGGTTTAGCTAGTTTGAAGACAATAAATCAAGAATTACATTACAGTCAAAAAGAATCCTTAGTTTAAACTCAGCTTTGCCTTGAACTAGCTATATGATTATCCGTGGGCCTCAGTTGCTTTATCTGTAAAATAAGAGAAATGGATTCGATGCTTGATAAAGTCCATTCTAGATTCAAAATCTTATGTTTTGACTGTTCAACCAGAAGAGTTGTGAGGGTTGTGAATGTGTAGTTCTAGACGTAAGCCTTGAAACTCTCAATCCATAGTAATTATAATGAGGACCCTCATTAAGACTGATTAGCTGTCTGCTAGCAGTGCACTGGCAAATACACACGTGGGCATAACATCTTATAATGGCCCATATAAATTAGCCATAATTTAGAGAAAATGATAAGATAATAATAGTAGTAATCCTAGCTTATATATTTAGTCATTCCATCACTTTGAGTTATTATAAACATTCTTCTCTGATGAGATAAAATAGGTTTATAAAAGACTGACAGGTCTATAAAGATTTGTTAAAGTTATTGTTTTTTATCCCCTTCCCATATACATTTTTTTTAATTTTAGAATTTTATTTATTTTTTTATACAGCAGGTTCTTATTAGTTATCCATTTTATACATATTAGTACATATACATATTTCTTTCTCCTAAATTTATTTTAAAAATAGTTTTCTCTTAGCCCTTAGATGACTTATCTGCCATGTACACCCTTAAATCAGTCATCCAAAACTAACTGAACTACAGTATCACAAATTTTGCTCTAAGGCTATTTCTTAGGTTTTAGTTAGCCAGTAGATGGTAGGACTTAACAAGTTTCCTGAATACATTCTGGATTTCTTCACCAACACTAATGTAATGGTTTTCATTAAAGTCTTTAACCACTATTTTCACTATTAGTATTAACTAACTGTTATGTAATAGATTATGGGGGTAAAAGTTTTGGGGAGGTGAAGCCCATTTTGAGACATGCCCTGCCTATTTAATAGAGCTTTATAGTTTTCTTTGCAGTAGGAAGTGACCTGTTAATTTTTAATTTCTTTACCTTCAGAAAGGCACATTTTGTTAGGAACATTTTATCTTGGTGATAACATTTATAAGGCCAGGCAGCTAATAAAACTGAGGGCTGTAACAAAAAAAGAAAGATAGAAAACCAGGAAAAAATGTTTTTCTTTTAAATTAAAAAATAGATGCACTCACTGAGCAGAAAGTAACAAAGGGAAAAATTTGGACTTTACATAAGATGCTGTGTTAGGATATCTTCCTGGTTTCCTTGCTGATACTTATACGTCTTAAGTAGTGTTTTAATTTTTTTACTTCAGGTGGTTTGTATATTTGAAAGTATTTTCCATTTGGGGGAAGTTTTTTTTAAACCAAGAGATTAAATAATTATGATGGTTTAAATTAGAATTCAATTGGAATTGTTCTTAGTTCAGTTTTTCTGTTATCTGTAACAAATGGTGTGTATGTGTGTTTGTGTGTGTGTGTTAGTATAATATAATTTTCAACAGTGGTACTTGGATGACTATTAAAGTGTTTTGACTATTTATTTTGGATCAGGATAGTATGATGGAACATGGTGACACAGGTAAATGTGGCTTAAAAGTTAAGACTTGTTCTCTGCTAAATGGAATCAACCTATTCTGGTCACAGTATTAGTTGTTTTTGTCGCTTTTATAATTGAAAAATTTACTTTGTCTGCATAGCTCTTAAAAGTAAAGCCCTCATGAGGGGTTCAGATATAGTGTAGTTCTGTTTCTAAGATGAATGAAATATTATAAGTGCTCTCTCTAGTAATAAATATTGTGTAAGAAATGATTTTCAAATAAATTTTAAATGTCACAACATATCATCTACTTCGTTATACTGTACATAATCTACTGTAATATTGAATATAGTGAAGGAACATTGATGAATGAATAAAGCCTGTTAATACTTTCACGTTGTACTTAGGACAATGTACAGTTTAGTTAAATTGCTGGGAAATTGTATAAAAGGATTTCTTTAATTTCCTAAACATTATAGTCCATGTTAATATCAGTAGTGCTAGTTTTGTATCAAATCAGTCCAAATTTCAGTATAACATAATGAAGGTCAATTCTCATTCACACAAAATCTAATATGGGTATGCCTGATCAGGACATTCTCCTAGATAAGTTTTTTCCAAAAAGTGATTTAAGGATCCAGGCTTCTTCATACGTATTTCTACCATTTTCAGTCTATGATTTCAGATGTCACCACAGAAACAGAGAATGTAGGATACTGTGTGGGAGATTTTAATTGCCCAGGCCTAGAGGTAGAATATATCACTCTTACCTGCATTCTGCTGACCAGAACTCGGTTATGTGACCCTGCCTAATTGCAGAGGAACTCAAAGATATTGTTTATTTGTGTGCCAGGCAGAAGAGAAGATACAGTTTATTGGGAAGCACTAACATTCCCTTCCACACTGATATTTAGTAAACTTGTTTATTTGTCAAAGTTGTGGTATTTAGTAAGCATATATTGCATGCCATCTGATATGGAATATAGTTTTCTTTAAATGAAGGAATCAAAAGAAATCAAAGAACTTCACAGTTTTGGGGACAAGAAAATACACACTGAATGATTGGAAAACAGTTTTTTGAAAGGTACAAAACAATATAGTTCAAACATAATGTGTGTTTGCCGATCAAAAATGATCAGAATGAATTGAATGCAGTCAGGGAAAAATGAATTAATACCTGATTCACACTGGTTTTAAAGGTGATATGAATTGAAAGAGGAGAACATAGAGCTTTACAGTTGAGAAGGATGAAATCTGGAGGAAAGTTAGCAGATAGACTTGCGAGAACAGGGATTGTGTAAGAGAATCTGAGTTGGAGAGGTATGTTAGGGTCTTGTCTAGTGGATTACAATGTTTGATTTTGATATTTAATAAATATTCATGTGTTTTAGCATCTTTCTAACAGTTTTATTTCTTAGAAGTCAATAGAGCCAATGTATGGTTTATGAAATGATAAGTGGTTCTGACAGAGAGGAGAGAGTGCTAGGAGATAGGAGAGAAGCTGCTTTTTTATATGGTATTAAAGTTTATTAGATTATCTTTCAAGAAATATTAAAAGGAAAACAAATTTAGTTATGTAAACCAAACCAAAGCATAGTGTCTTAGAGAATAAACCTGATTAATGACAAATGGCAAATGTAATTATGCAGTGACATAGGACAGAATTTCTGAAGCCTTTCAAGTTCCATTGTATTAAAGCAGTAGGTAGTGCGATAGCCCTTTAGCCTTTTTGGAAGCTTTTCTTTTTTGGTAGATGTGAAACATAAAAAAGACTTGAGGAAATAGGCCACCATGGTGATTATTTATCATCTAATAAAAGAAATTTGAAAACTGTTCACATAAAGTAACTTTTAAAAATTAATGAGTTAGAGCAATCTAAGGTATGATTTTGTGTGTAGGATATGAAAATGCATATTATGATTTAACATTATTAGATCAGTGATTTTCAGGTGTGGTCCCTGGACTAATAGCATCAGTATCACCTAGGCACTTGTTAGAAATGTATATTCTTAGACCTCACCTCAGACCTATTGAATCAGGAGGTGGGGCCTGGCCATCTGTGTTTTAATAAGCTCTTCATGGGATTCTGATGCATGCTAAAGTTTAAAAACCACACACTTAGAATGTTATTGTCCTTTTTTGTACTAGCCAGTAAGCAAAATTGTATACGTGTTATTCTGTTCAAGAGTTGTACCCTTCTAGAGTGCCTTATTAATCAGTTGTACTGTCCATTTCAGAATATTTAAAAGGTGGAATTGATCAGAGAGTAAAACCAGAGCATGTGGTAGTTAGATGTCATTAGAATTTAGAAGGAAATTACTCCATTTCAGTGCTGACACTGGAGAAATCTAGGTTGTAAGATTTCTTTGTTTTTTCTTTTTGGTACCATTTGTTGACATTTAGCCAACAAGTATCAGAGTGTTGAGTTTGCCAGACTGAGGGTAGACTTAGGTAGTTGTTAGTAATTGGTCTGGAATGTTACTTAGGACAGTATCAAAGTGGGTCTTTGAGAGAGGTGAGGAAAGAAGTTGTGCCTGTCTTGAGTTTGAGCAGGGATTGGAACAGTCATTTTGCTATTGGTTATGTGTGTCATAGTTTGAAAGTCATTGTCTTAATAAATTGTGTCTTTCTAAGACACATTATTAGGGCTTAGGGTTTTTTTGTTGTTGTTTTATTTTTTTTATATACAATGAGCATTTGAATAGGAACGCTTAGAGAAAGTTAAGCCTTAAACTAGAAACATTTATATTAAATTTATACATTCAGTTATATGTTTTAAATTATTTTAGAACTCTCATTTTAAGAAAGGACTAAAAAAAATTGTAGAAATTAGTTGAGAAATTGGCCAGTGGTGAAAATGATCTGATGTATAATGTAACTTAATTGAACAAAAATGTAATTTTATTGTTTTTAACTGAGAAATTCATTTATGCTTATTAATCTGGGATTTGACTGTTCTTTGAAAAATCCTGCCTGAGAAAGCAAAAAGTTTGACCCTCAGAACACTCGTCCCAAAATAGAGTTCAGACTGTTTTTCAACTTGACACAGTTGTCTCTCTTGCTTTGCTTTCCTCCTGAAATGATGTTTCCATTTTGGGGATGGGAAGAGCTATGATTATTTATAGACTAGTGTGTTTTGGACAGGTGGTGTGCTTACACACATCAGTGGAATTATCAAGTGTCCCCCAAGGCCTTTAATGTGAATACATTTTATTTTATCATCACTCTTTGTATTTTTAAGAACAAAATAATTATGTTGGGTGGGGAGAACATTCTCTTTAATTTTATATTTTAACACAGCAGTTGTCCTCTATATATTAGGGATTTTTCAGTTTTGGAATGATAAAGTTTCTGGTAAACCATAAAGCTTTGTCATTGAAAAATTTTAAAGGCTGCTTTGTATTTTCTTAAAGAGCATATAAATTATAAACATCTTTCCCCCTTTTCCAGTTTCTGCTATTTGACAGGAGTTTTTTAGGGAGTCAGACCCTGTAGGAACCTAAAGCATTAATAAGTTATTGAAGCTTTTCATATCATGTAATTCCAAAATTATAATAAAGTCATAAAGTATCTGTTGGCAATACTACATAACAAAAATGTTACAACTTAAAAAACTCCTGAAGTTTAGCATGTGGACATATTTTTCATCTCTAAAACCATCGTTATATCAATTAAGTAACCGTAGAGTCAATATTCCAATTATTGTACTAGGGCCATTTTGCCACAAAAGGCACCAAAGAAAATTCTTTCAGTCACTGTGTATATGATAGCTGTCTTCTCTAGTAAGAGTGCACATAAGGAACTGCTTTCACTTCCTCCTTGTAGTAGGCCAGGACTCCTTTCATTTTCTTCTGTTTTGAGAGTCCCTGCCTCTTGAGAACCTACTCCTATCTGCTTAGGGACTGGATGGTATAATATAGTCCCATTCAGAAAACTACTGATGGTAAAATAGTCTCCTCCTCTTTTCTTTCCCTTACCTGTCTTCAGTTCCTTTCTGGAATCTCTTTGTTCTCTATCCTTTTAAGCCCTGGTCATTTAAAACCATGTTTAAACGCAGTTTTCTGTATTCTTCATTATACTGAATTAACAACTCATTGTAGGATCATCCAGGTGCTTTGACTAGAGGTATTTAGCATGCCTCTTGAGGCATTTGGCTATTTCATGATTTGCATCACATGGTTAAAAACCTCTTTCCATCTGGATATTGTATGTGACCATAGTGTTTAACAGTCTTTTCTGTTCTTACAGTTCCTATTTTACCCTTCTTTCTACAAACAAAAGTGGAAAGAAGAGTGGATTCTTTCCTGAGTATGTTAACACTTAGTTTAATAAAAAAACAGAATTGTCTGCTAAATTTGGTGGTGAAAAAAAATGAGTAAGCCATGGTAGGTGAGAAGATTAAGTGTCTACTTTAATAAGATAAATATTATAAGAGGAAAGAGAACCAAGCGCTGTGAGAGTAAGAAGATGACATTCTGCCTTGAGCCAAGTTTGGAAGGAGATCAAAGAATGTCTAGAAGAGGTGACATTGAAGCAGGACCTTGAAAAAAGGCTGATTTATCCATTAAGCGCTGTTAAGTACAGTGCCTAGGGCCCACAGTTCTCTTAGGAGCCCACAAAAAATGTTTCCATTTTAATTTACTTGAAAATCAGAAGAAAAAGAAAGCAGTATAAGAATAATGAGGGACTTCCCTGGTGGCTTAGTGGTTAAGAATCCTCCTGCCAATGCAGGGGACACAGGTTCGAGCCTTGGCCTGGGAAGATCCCACATGCTGTGGAGCATCTAAGCCTGTGCGCCACAACTACTGAGCCTGCACTCTAGAGCCCGTGAGCCACAGCTGCTGAAGCCTGCACGCCCTAGAGCCCGCATGCTGCAACTACTGAGCCCACGCGCCGCAACTACTGAGCCCACATGCATAGAGCCCATAATCCACAACAAGAAAAGCCACTGCAGTGAGAAGCCCACACGCTGCAACAGAGTGGCCCCTGCTCACTGCAACTAGAGAAAGCCCGTTCGCAGCAACGAAGACCCAATGCAGCCAAAACTAAACTAAAAAAAAAAAAAAAAAAAAAAGAATGAATATGTAATAATAAATCCAGCCTGGTTTATATTCCTCTTTATACTAATGCAATTGTAAAATATAATTTTCAGTATTTTTTAAAATAGAGGTAGTGGCTTACGAAGGCAGAAGTGCCTGGGTGGGACTTGGAAAAATTAAAATGTGGCCTGCCTTGAAGGGTAAGTAAGGGTTTGTGGGTGCTAGAGGCTGAGATTAGCAAAATCCTGAGTAGGAAGTTGATAATTAAACCACAGATTCACTTTAAGGAACTTTAATAAATGTGGTATCTCTTACACATGCTGCTACTAGTTGAAGTGCAGTGATGACTAGAGAAATAAACAGTACTTAGCTAGAATAAACAACACTTGGTATGCTAAACCCCAAATAAAGATGCCATTAATTAGTCAAAGAGATAATCATTATGTTGAGAGGCAATATCTACTTTAATATTTCCTTAGTTATCAATTTAACGTCAGTTTTTCAAAAAATATTTTAAGATGTACACATCATTGGTAACAGAAATGTGGTTAAAATGTGGTGGTATGGAAAATACATCTTTGATTCTAAGAAGCACTGTAGTTTTTTGGTTTCACAAATGCATTGTCATGAAACTCACCTCTCAACATAGCATGAACCTCCATGGTGAAACAAGGATTGACCGTTTCAGACCTTGATTTTATTCACTGTCATAAACTATAACCTGTCAGTGTGGGATAGTTTTAATTAGTATTTCTATTTTACAGATGAGAGAAACAGTCAAAGAAATATTGGAGTATCTTTTCCAGGGTCAGACATTTAATAAGAAAGAGGCAGGGCCAGGATTTCAACTCAGGTAGTCTTCATTCCAGAACCTTTGCCTCCTAACCATTATACTTCCAAGTTGCTAAATTCAGTTTTGGACATGTTGAGTTCAAGGTGTTTGTGGGAGGGCCAATGGCAGATGTTCAGTATGGTGTATAAGTTTGGGGCTCAATAAGTAGTGAAATTGTTGTCGAACCCAAGTTCGTGTGCCCGACCCACAGTGAGGCCAAACAAACCAAAACGTGGAATTGGGAGCGGAGAAAGGTTTATTGCAAGGGCCATGCAAGGAGAACAGGGCAGCTTGTGCTCAAAAGACCTGAACTCCACAAAGGGTCTCAGGGAAGAGTTTTTAAGGGAAGGTGAAGGAGGGGAGTTGCAGGGTGTGTGATCAGCTTGTGCACAATTCTCTGATTGGTTGATGGTGAGGTAACAGGGCAGCGTCACAGGGGTTAACATTATTAGTTCTCAGGCTCCAGTAGGTCTGCTGTGTGCTCATGGTCATCAAGTAGTTAACTTCTTCCATTTGGTGGAGGTTTTAGCATCTGTAAAACAACAGTTCTACTGGCCCAACTTCTATTTTTTGTCACTACATGTTCATATCCTTTCACTCAATTCTTGAGCCAGGCTTATGTGACTCAGGGAAGGCCTGATAGACTACAGCTTTTCTACAAACAAGAGTCAGGCAGAGGATATGTGAGACGGGGGTCTGTTGCAGGAAGGCCCCACAGGGTCTTGCTGGTGACAGTATGGGCCAGAGATGAAGATTTTGGTGTCTTAATCACATAGGTGGTGGACTTTTAGTAGGAAGAACCAACCATGAAGATTAGTATCTTGGAAACCAAGATGGAGGGATAGGGTGTCAAGAACTATGAGTGGTCAGTATTGTGAAATGCCGTGGAGGGTGTCTCATAAGATAAGGACTGAAAAGTCTATTGCCTTAGCAGCAACAAGGATATCATTGGTGTCTGTGGAAAAAGTTAACATTTTATTTAATCAGCACTACCTCTTTCATATTAGAGGGGAAGTTGGAGCACAAAAAGATTAACTTCAGAGTGTGACCTTATTTGAAAATAGGGTCTTTGCAGATGTAATTAGTTAAGGATCTCGAGAATCTTGTCTATAGTGAGCCAGTGAGGAATGACAGAGATGCAGCTTAGTTCCCTTGACTACTCATGAGGGAGAGTTGATCTTTAATGTGTTTTTATTGTGGCTTCATTGAATAATGCCTGTTGCAGTGCAGAAACACACTTAAATTTGGAAGTACATGTTGTCAGACAGAATGTGTCTGTTCTGTATTTAATAGTCCAAGTCTGTTTGAAAACTAATCAAATAGTGTCTTTTTAAATGGTTTTAAACAGATTTGGGTATTGCATTATGTCTCTCTCTAGACATTAACTTGTTGAAACTTAAGAAAAATTGATTTCCAATTAACACCAGATTTCATAAGAAAGCAAATGTTAGCTAAATAATTAATTCCATGAAATGACATGTATTCCAAACAAAAACAGGCAACATCTGTTAATTCAATTGGGAGGACAAGATTGAGTTTTGTCCTTTAATTTTTAAGTTTTGTTCAGAATTTTTATTTCAAGCATCTTTTAAGGACTTTATTGATCAATACTGTGTCACACCAGAACTTGAATAGTATAGAATAGATTATACTCAGAATAGTTCAATTGTATTCTAATTATTTGAAAATTTGTAATTCACATTATAATAAAATATTTCAGAGGATTTTGAAGGTCCTCTAGTTTCAACTCCCATCCTTTGTGTGAATCTCTTTTACATTATTACTGAGAGGGTCCTATAACCTTCTTTTTATACCTCCAGGGATAGGGAGATTATTACCTCTGAGAGGCATGCAGCAACCAGTCATGTGTGTCTACCATATACTAGATGCCAGAGATATGATATGGCAGTGAACAAAATAGACACTTGCCCTGTCTTCATGGAGTCTGTAACCTAGCAGTGATTTCGAATAAGTAATTAGAAGTATGTAAGCGCTGCAAAGAAGAAATACAGAGTGCTAGAAGAATTTAACATAATCTGGGAGGGTCAGAGGATGTTGCCTTAAGTTATTAATGTTTTAGCTGACACTTGTAGGATGAATTAGCTAGGAAAAAGGTGGGGAAGTTCTTCAAGTTGAGGAAACAGCATGCACCAAGATCTTGAGTTGAGAGCATGGCACGGTCAAGGAGCCTGAAATAATTACGAGAGGGCATTCTCCTCATCTCTGCAAGAACCTAGCATGCCTCTTATGTATTGAGGACTAAAGGAATTCTTTAAGGAATTGCAGCTTTGGAAGGTCAGCATGAGAAATGGTGAAGCGCTTCTGTTAAATGAATTTGTAAGAGTCAGACCTCAACAAAATAGGGACAGGATGTGGAGAACATAAGAACACCTGTGAGACATCTGTGGCCTCCCATAAATAACTGGGGTCAGGGATGGGGTGGGGAATGGAGGCCAAAAGGAGATATGAGACATTATGCAAGTGAGGGCAACAAGCAGTAAATAGTGGAGTTAACACTAATACACTTCAAGCTGGTAAGGCTGGAGAAAATTTAGGTTATATATTACCTAACATAGCATTTTCTAAAACAAACGATTTGATTTAAGCTATTTTCTTTCTCTTTGTTTCATTTCCCTCTTGCAGTAGTGATAATATAAATTGATACTGTTATTTGATTGCTAAACAATTTTTTAAAATTAATTAATTAATTAATTAATTTAGGGCTGTATCGGGTCTTTGCTGCTGTGCACGGGCTTCTCATTGTGGTGGCTTCTCTTGTTGCAGAGCACAGGCTCTAGGCCCGCGGGCTTTAGTAGTTGTGGCTCGCAGGCTTTATAGCGCAGGCTCAGTAGTTGTGGCGCACGGGCTTAGTTGCTCTGCGGCATGTGGGATCTTCCTGGACCAGGGATCAGTTCCGTGTCCCCTTCATTGGCAGGCAGATTCTTAACCACTGCGCCACCAGGGAAGCCCTGATTGCTTAACATTTTAAATTTATTTTTTAAGTTAACATACATAAGGGTGTATGTATGTTTTTGGGGTGTACAGTTCTATGAATTTTAACACATGTATAAATCCATGTAACTACCACCACAATCAGGATAACAGAACAGCTCCATCACCCCCAAAAAACTCCTTGAGCTATCCCTTTATAGTCACACTCTCCTCCTACACATTATCCTCATCAACCACTGATCTGTTTCCATTACTATATTTTTGTCTTTTTGAGGATGTCATATAAATAGAATAATACAGTATATAATTTTTGATACTGGCTCCTTTCATACAGTGTAATTCCTTTGAGATTCATGCAAGTTGTTGCTTGTATCAATAATTTATTCCTTTTTATTGCTGAATAGTATTCCACTGTAATGGATATACTACAGTTTGTTTCCATTCACCTGCTGAAGGAAGTTAGGGTTGTTTCCAGTTTTTGGTGACTATGGAAAAAAGCTGCTTTAAACATTTGTGTACAGGTTTTTGTGTGAATGTAAGTTTTTATTTCTCTAGATACTCAGGAGTAGGATTGCTGGGTCATTTGGTAAGACTGCATTTAATTTTATAAGAAACTGTGAAGTTGTTTTCCAGAGTGGCTGTACCATTCTACATTCCTGCCAGCAACACATGAGGTCGAATTGTTCTACATCCTCACCAACGCTTGACATTGTTAGTATTTTTTATTTTTACATTTGAATACGTATGTAAATGGTATCTCGTGGTTTTATTTTTTAGTGTCTTTATTATAACTTATATAACATAAAATTTACTCATGTAAAGTGTATAATTTAGTGGTTTTTAGTATATTCATAGAGTTGTGCAACCATTACCGTAGTCTTAAGTTTAGAAAATTTTCATCACTGTGGTTTTATTTTGCATTCCTCTAATGGCTAATGGTGTTGAACATCTTTTTATGTGTTGTTTGCCATCTTTTCCTAGTCTTTTGCCCATTTTTTATTTGTATTGTTTATATTCTTACTATTGAGTTTTGAGAGTTCCTTATATGTGTATTCTGGATACAAGTCCTTTGTTGATTATGTGACTTGCAAATATTTTCTCCCAGTCTATAGCTTGTCTCTTTTTTAAATTCTCTTAACAGCATCTTTCGCACAGTAAAAGTTTTTAATTTTGTTGAAGTTCATTTTATCAGTTTTTTCATTTTTGGTATCATGCCTAATATCTTTTTGCCAAACCTCTGGTCACAAATATTTCCTCCTTTGTTTTCTTCTGAAAGATTTATAGTTTTATATTTAGTTCTGTTATCCTTTTGAGTTTATTTTTGTAGAAAGTGTGAGGTTTAGGCCAGTTCATTTTCTTAGGTATGGATGTCCAGTTGTTCTAATATGATTTGTTGGAAAGACACTCTTTTCTGTTTTGAATTGCCTTTGTACCTTTGTCAAGAAATCAATTGGCCATATTTGCTTGGGTCTATTTCTGGACTCTATTCTGTTTCCTTGTTCTGTGTGTGTATCCTTTTGCCAGTACCACACTGTCAACATATGATTATGTCTTAAAATTAGATAATGTGATTTCTCTGACTTTGTTATTCTTTTTCAAAAATTTAATACTTGTTTCAGTCCTTTGACCTTTCCATATAAAGTTTAGACTCAATTTATCTGTATTTATCTATCTACCAAGAAAGTCTCTTGGCATATTGATTGGAAGTGTGTTAAATCTATGGAGCAATTTAGGGAGAGTTGACATCTTTACTGTTTAGTCTTTCAATCCATGATCAATGGTAAGTCTCTCCATTTAGGTCTTCTTTTACATATTTTATCAGTGGTTTATAGTTGTCAGGATAAAGATCCTATACATACTTTGTTATATTTATGCCTAATTATTTCCTTTTGTTAAAGCTATTGTAAATGGTATTGGTTTTTTAATTTAATTTTACAGTTCATTGCTGGTGTATAAAAATATGCTTGATTTTTAAAAAGTGTTGACCTTGTGTCCTTGGAAACTCATTCTAGGGGTTTTTGGTAGATTCTTTGGCATTGTCTATATAAGCAATTATGTTATCTGAGAATAGGGGTAGTTTTATGTCTTCCTTTCCAATTCGTATGCCTCTTCTTTTTTTTTTTTTTTTTTTTTTACATTATTATATTGATCAGGACTTCTAATATGATGTCAAATAAGTGTGAGAGTGACCATCCTTTTTCCTTGTTCGCATCTTAGTCTTCACCATTAAGTATACTAGTATAATGTTAGCTACAGTTCACCCCTGCTCCACACCTCTCTGCCCTCCAGATGCCTTTTATTAGGTTGTGGAAGTTCCCTTCCATTTCTTGTTTGCTAGGAATTTTATTGTTGAAGGACATGAAATTTTGTCAGTTGCTTTTTCTGAATAAAATGATATGATCGTGTGGTTTTTATTTTTTATATTGTTAATATGGTGGACTACATTGCTTGATTTTCAGATATTGAGCTAGTTTTGCATTTTTGGTATCTACCCACTTGGTCATGGTCCTTCTGTACATTGCTAGGTTCAATTATCTAATATTTTGTTGAGGGTTTTTTATATCTCTATCCAAGAGAGATATTGGTCTGTAGTTTTCTTTGCTAAATGTTTTGTAGAATCCACCATTGAAACCATTTGGGTCTAGAGATTTCTTTTTTGGAAGGTTTTTAGTGATGATTCAATTTCTTTAGAAGTTAGAAGAGTCTTCAGGTTATCTAATTCCTTTAGGGTGAATTTTGGTAGTTCGTGATTTTTCAGGAATTGGTCCATTTCATATAAGTTGTTGAATTTACGTGCATATAGTTATTTGTATTATTCCTCTGTTAGCTTTTTAATGTTTGGGGTCTTTAGTTATATCCTCCATTTTATTTTAAATCTTGGTAATTTATCTTCTTTTTTCTGTTAGTCTTGCTTGAGGTGTTTTTGTTTTTTAATCAGTTTTATTACCCTTTACAAAGAGCTAGCTTTTGATTTTACTCAGTATTTCTGTTGAGTTTTTTGTTTTCAGTTTCAATGACTTCTGCTTTTCTTTTTTCTGATTGCTTTGGGTTTATTTTGTTCATTTTTAAAGTTACTTAATGTGGAAGTTTAGATTATTGATTTGAGACCTTTCTTTTCTCATATAAACATTTTATACCATAAATTTCCCTCTAAGCACTACTTTGCTGTATCCCAGAAATTTTGATATGTTGTATTTTCATTTTCATTCACTTCAAAATATTTTCTAATTTCCCTTGATGCTCCTTTTAGACCTGTGAGTTATCTGGAAATATGTTTAATTTCTAAGTGCTTGGAGATTTTACTGTTATCTTTTTATTATTGATTTCTAATTCTTTTATAGTTTAGAGGAACATATGTCATATAATTTCATTTCTTGTAAATTTGCTAAGGCTTATTTTATAACCCAGGATATGATCTATCTTGGTGAATGTTCCATGTGCATTTTGAAAAGAATAAAAATGTATAGTTGTTGGGTAGAGTGTTCTTTAAATTTCAAAGACCCAGTTGGTTGATGCTATTGTTCAGTTCTTCCATGTTCTTTTTTTTAAAAAATAAATTTATTTATTTTATGTTTGTTTTTATTTGTTTGTTTTGTTTTTTTTCAGTACGCGGGCCTCTCACTGTTGTGGCCTCTCCCGTTGTGGAGCACAGGCTCTGGACGCGCAGGCTCAGCGGCCATGGCTCACAGGCCTAGCCGCTCCACAGCATGTGGGATCTTCCCGGACCGGGGCACGAACTGGCGTCCCCTGCATCGGCAGGCGGACTCTCAACCACTGTGCCACCAGGGAAGCCCTATTTTATGTATTTTTATTTTTGGCTGCGTTGGTGTGTGCAGGCTTTCTCTGGTTGCGGCGAGCGGGGGCTACTCTTTGTTGCAGTGCACGGGCTTCTCATTGCAGTGGCTTCTCTTATTGCAGAGCACAGGCTCTAGGCGCGCGGGCTTCAGTAGTTGTGGCACACAAGCTTAGTTGCTCTGTGGCATGTGGGATCTTCCCAGGTCAGGGCTCGAACCCATGTCCCCTGCATTGACAGGCGGATTCTTAACCACCGTGCCACCAGGGAAGCCCAGTTCTTCCATATTCTTGCTGATTTTCTATCTGCTCATTTTATTGATTAGTGAAAGAGATCTGTTGAAGCCTCCAACTATAATTGTGGATTTGTCTATTTCTCCTTTCAGTTCTGTAAGTGTTTGCTTCATGTATTTTGAAGCTCTCTTGTTAGGTGCATACACATTTAGGAATTGATGAATTCTTGATGAATTGACTCATTTTTCTTTATATGGTGTCTCTTTTTGTCCCTGGTAATTTTCTTTGCTCTGAATTTTACTTTGATATGGCAACTTAATCTTCCTTTTGATTAGTGTTTGCATGGTGTATCTTTTTATATCCTTTTACTTTAAAACTATATCATTATATTTAAGGTGAGTTTCTTGTAGACAAAATATAGTTGGATCACTTTTTAAAACCCATTGTGACAATCTGTCTTTTAACTGATGTGTTTTAGATAGGTCATTTACACTTAATGGGATCATTGTTATGTTTGGATTTTGATCTACCATTTTATTATTTGATTTTTGGTTTTTCCCTATGCTTTTCATTCATTTTCCCTTTGCTGTTTTTTTTTGGGGGTGGTGGGTAAAGGGCAGGTTATTTGAATTTTTTTTTTTTTTTTTTGCGGTACTCAGGCCTCTCACTGTTGTGGCCTCTCCCGTTGCGGAGCACGGGCTCCGGACGCGCAGGCTCAGCGGCCATGGCTCACGGGCCCAGCCGCTCCACAGCATGTGGAATCTTCCCGGAGTAGGGCACGAACCCGCGTCCCCTGCATCGGCAGGTGGACTCTCAACCACTACGCCACCAGGGAAGCCCTATTTGAATATTTTTAGTATTTTATTTTATCTATGGTATTTTGTACTATATATATTTCTACAGTTTTGGATTTTTAAAAATGATTGCTCTATGAATTACAATATATAAACTTCACTTTTCACAGTCTACTTAGAATCAGTATTTTACAATTTTATTTGGAATGTAGAAACCTTAACACCAAATAGGTCTCTTTCCCTTTTCCCCTTTATGCTGTAGTTGTCTTATTTATTACATCAACATACATTGAAAACCCCTTCAGACAAGGTTATAATTTTTTCTTTCAACTGTCAAACATTTTAAGGAACTCAAGAGAAGTATAGTTCATTACGTGTATCCAGATACTATCATGTCTGTTCCTTTTTCTTCATTCCTGAGTTTCCCATTTTCCTGATGGTATTATTTAATCTTCTATCCAAAGAACTCTCTTTAGCATTTTTTTTTAAGAGTAGTCTGCTGCTGACAAATTCTCTTAGGTTTTCTCCTGTTGATATTACTTTTATTCCACTTTCATTCCTAAAGGATATATATGCTAGATATATTTTCTGAGTTGACAGATCTCTTCTTGGTGTATTTGAAAATATTACTCCCTCTCCATGGCTGGTCTCTCTGATTTCTGATAAGAAATCTGCAGTCATTAAAATTATTGTTAGTCTCTAAGTAATCAGTTGTTTTTTCTCTTGCTACTTTCAGGAGTTTATTTTAATCTTTAGTTTTCTGCAGTTTGATTATGGTCTGTCTGGGCATGAATTTGTTTGGATTTATCCCATTTGAGTTTAAAGGAAAACTTTTTCTACTCATAACTCTTCTGACACCAAGGGTTTTCCACATCAAGCAATTTTCTAATTCTTTGTGAACACCACCTGGTTTCCTACAGTTGAATTAAGTTCTAACACTACCTTCCTGGTGTTAGCACAAAACCCATACGTAGGTTAAGGCCTTAGTCCCACAAGACTGTCCCCACTTTAGATATCAATAGCAAGTAGTGGGTCCCCAGGTTACCCACACTTCTGTCTGATTTGAATACAAATCAGGGGTCTCCACAATCCCCTCGTCAAGTTCAGTTATTTGCTATAACAGCTTATAGAACTCAGGGAAACACTACTTACCACCACCAGTTTATTATAAAGGGTACAGATGAACAGCCAGATGAAGTGGTATATATAAGCAAGGTCTGGAAGCATCCTGAGCACAGGAATTCCCATGGGATAGGGGTGCACCGCTCTCTTGGCATGTAGATGCACTCACCAATCTGAAGCTTGCTGAACCCCTTCATTTGGGTTTTTTTAAGGAGGTTCCATTATGATGACACGTTTAATTAAATCATTGGCCATTGGTGATGAGTACCCAGTCTCTTCCCATCTTGGAGGTTGGGGGTGGGGTGGAGTGTGACTGAAAGTTATAACCCTCTAATCACATGGTTGGTTCCTTTGGCAACCAGCCCTAATCCTTAAGCTATCTGGGGTCTTCCAGCCACCAGTCATTTAAAGTGTTTTGTTATATATATACACTAATATGTATAAAATAGATAGCTAATAAGAACCTGCTGTATAGCACAGGGACCTCTACTTCACTTTGCTGTACAGTAGAAACTAACACAACATTGTAAAACAACTATACTCCAATTAAAAATAAATAAATTAAACAAAAGAGAGTTGGGGGACATGGTGGGGAGCTAGGGGTATATTCCCAGGAAGGCCCCACAGGATTCTGCTCAGTTTCAATATCACCCCTCTCTAGCCATGGGACTCTCCTTACTGATGCTTCTTGCATTAACCACAACATAAAAGAAAACTTACAATCCTTATTGTCAAGAAAAACTCAATTCATCTGGACTCTTGATATTATTTTAATATGTATGTGGTGTTATTTTATAATGATTTCTGAAGATATTTTCTCTTGATTATATATTTTTGTTTTGTTATCCAACTTTATTAGTTTATCTACACAGTTTTACCATTGAATGAGAAAATAAGCTGACATTGTTAAATGCACACCCAGGGAAATTCTCTATGCTAGATGTTCATATTGTATTCCTTTAATCCTCTAAACAACCCTGTGAGGTCAATATTATTATCTCTGAATTGTATCTGAAGAAACTTATATCTATAGATTAATAAATTGCCTAGGTTCACACAGGGAATACATTGTGGCACTGAAATTTTATATAGACGTATATGAATTCATAGTCTGAAGTGGAAAAGACAAAGAATTCACCTTGGATATCAGGAGAAATGATGGAACAAGGTCAATATTGGATTTTATAGGGGTAAAAGACTTATTTGGGCAGCAACAATGGAGGCACTGAGGCAAGATGTATATTACCAAATCTATAGGAAAAGTGGGTCATGACTATATCACAAAAAACATTTAATTTCACATACAATATTAATACTAGACTACTTACTAAAATAGGAAAGTGACTGCATAGGGGCTAGACAACAAAAGTAATAACACTGTGGCAAAGAAAATAAGATGTAGCTATCCATTCCCCCACCCCGCGCCCCAAGTATCCTACCCCAGAGGCTTAAGTGGACAAACAGAAGAGGTTGGGGCTATCCAAAAATAAAGTGGTTTGTTATAAATTACAAAAGATGCTCCTCTCACCCCTGTCACTCAGGAAATTACAAGAGTTTTAGGAGCTCTGTGCCAGGAACGAGGAAGGAAGACTAAATATATATTTCTTAGTTATATCACAACATCATATATTTGTTTTTGTAACATAATTTCAACATCTGTGTCATCTTGGAGTTGATGTCTGTTGTCTTTCTTATGAGTATTGAGATTTTCCTGGTTATTTATATGCAAGGTAATTTTGGATTGTTTCTTCGGCATTTTGAATATTATGTTATAAGATGCAGGATCATGCTTACATCCTGTGTGCGTGCGTGTGTGTGTGTGCGCGTGTGTGTGTGTATTTTTAAGATTACTGGTAATCTTAACAATTTATTCTCATGGGGTTATTGTTGTAGCCTATAAAGAGCTTTTATCTTAGTTTTTGTCTTCACTGACTATTAGGATATGCATTGATTTTTACGAGATGTTAAGAGTATAGGGGAAAAAAGGAAACTGATTTTAAGGCTCTTATTGTTCAAAGCTCTTATCCATTAATTTGTTAATGAATTGCTTATTTGTACTTTTTAGCCCATAAAAGTTCACAGGTGAATCCACTGTTTAGTTTGTAATTTACTTTAATTGTTGTATTTTTAATGTTCTTAAATATAGGGATTATTTGCTGTTTCTTTAGTATTGATACATACTATTTCCCACTCAGTAAATACTCAGTGAATAAGTTATCTAGAATTTGGATAGTGAAGGGTTTTTTTTTTTAAAGGTAATAGTGGAAGCTTTATTACTAATTAAATATGATGTAATACAGAAATATTCTGATTTTAATTGAACCCTACAAGGCAGAAACAATGAGCATATGTACCCAGAAAAGTTGAGACCATATAACCATAAGAGATAAGAAGACTGGCCAGTCCCTCAGTTGCCATGACTTTCCAATTCCCATGAGGCACACCTCTATCAAGATTTTTATGGGTGGGTCCCTAGCTTTTCAACCCAAATCCTTATGTCCATGCAGCAGACCTTCCCTTATTTAAAGTTATGAGACTCTCTGTTCTTCCAAATCAGAAGAGCATACCAAAACCAGGTTTCCACTTAAAATTTGCAAAGAAAAACATCCTTGTTTGAATTTTAATATTAAAGTTTGGTATAAAGTATATCTTTGATAACCTAGTATAATAGAGCACAGGTTTAGAGTCAGTCATACCCCAGCTTGGAGCACAGTATTACCATTTACCAACTGTGGGATCTTTTTTTTTTTTTAATTTTTTTCAAATTTGTTTATTTTATTTTTGGCTACATCAGGTCTTAGTTGCGGCATGTGAGATCTTTCGTTGTGGCACAGGGGCTCCTCTCTACGTGTGGTGCATGGACTCCAGAGTGCATGGGCTCTGTAGTTTGCAGCATGTGAGCTCTCTAGTTGAGGCGCATGTGCTCAGTAGTTGTGGCATGTGGGCTTAGTTGCCCCACAGCATGTAAAATATTAGTTCACTGACCAGGGATTGAACCCGCATCCCCTGCATTGGAAGGCGGATTCCCAACCACTGGACCATCAGAGAAGTCCCTAACTGTGGGATCTTGAATGAACCACTGCTGAATTTCAGTTCCTTCGTCTGTGAAACATTTATATGGTATCCAGCCAATGCTCTACTGGAGCTGGCTTGTACCAGCTCATAAGAGCTGATTAAGTTTTTAAAAATCTTATGAGCTGATTGTTAAATACAATCATCATTAAAAATTAAATTATGTAAACTTATAATTAAATAACTTATGTTAAAAGCAATGTCATATAAATGCTCAAAACTCATCACTTCCTAATTATTTTGCTATACTGTACTATTATTTATGTCGGCTGTATCTGTATGGTGAAATATATAATGATGTGCTATTGCATATCTCTTCCCAGCTTTGTGTTTGGTGCTTTCACATTGGTAGCTTGACAGAAATCTGTCACGGTAGTATTTATACCATGGAAATTGGTAAATACTATAAATCAGAGCTTGGTTTATTGTTTTGTTGATTGTCTGGATTTAAGAAAGTGACAGAGAAAATGCCAGTAAAGCAGATTAAACTTAAACAGTCTGTTGCCTGTTGTTGTGAGTAACACAAAAAGAAATTAAAGAAATATTCTAAATTACTATCTAATTCAGGAAAGAAGTTGCTCATTTCATTGATGAACAAGTGTGAGGTTATGACATATGTCTTTGTTGTTTTACTTTCCTCTTATTCTTTCACATAAATGAAAATATGAAACAACATTAAGGTTGGAACTACACTCATTCATAAGTTGCAACCCTAGGTTGGCTTCTTATGACATTTGCAAAATCAACAAGAGCATTTTGTCAGAATCACTTGGCTGTATGGAATTTATAATAAAGAGTATTACATATTTTATTGATATTATAATTGTAAATTGTGTCCTATACGTCCTTTATATTGGTAAAATTTATAACAAACACATATAAATTTCACACACATACACGCACACATTGAGAACTGATTATTAGACATTTATTAGTGAAACACTGTGTCTGGCACAGAGCAGACATTCATTAAATACTTTCCCCTTTCCTTTTCTCCCCTTTGGCCTTTTCAAACAAAATACCTGCCATAATTAGAGTAAGCAGGGTTGGTGAAAGAAAATCTTAACACTAGCTTTAACTTCAAGGTTAGTATATCCTCCAGCATTATCATTTTCACCATTATTAAAAACATACCTTAGTTTGAAGGAAAAATGTGGGGTGAGGGAGTATGGCTTTCTTTTGAATTCCATATCCTGGGAGCTTTCAGGTCTAAAAATACCAATACTTCATTTTATTTCAAAGAGGGACATTAGAAGCTTAAAGAATATATTTACTGAATATTGAAAAACAACTATGAATTGTAGCACTTATCAACGTTTGCTTGAAAATGTTTTCCCAAGAAATGGGAATAATTTAACTTTTGGTTTTAATTTTGAAACTTTTCATTCTTTTTCATCCTTTGTCCCCCTTCCAGTATTAATAAGGAAATGATTTTATAAAAAGCATTTCAGCATTGGGTACAGCACAGACTGATTCTCATTTTCAATCACTCCAAAGATATATTATGGATTCTTTGACATTACATTTTCCATCATTATGATGGCTTTTCTTCCCATTTTTAATCTGGAATAAAACATTTTTTTAAGGCTCCTGTTTTGTTTTTTGTATGCATTCAGAATATATTCTAAGAGTCATGTAGTCAGTGTTCTCACTTCTGTCCCTTGATCTAGTTTAGATAAGAGAAAAGCAGCTGTATTTCTGTAGTGCATAGCTGATTGTGTTCCAGCTCCCAAAGGAGAGGAACTAATTGCTGAACGTAGAGAAGATAAAACATTGAGATACCTTTCTGTGTGTATTTAATATGCTACTAATCAGGGGAAAGTAAGCCTTTACACGTTTTAATCCTATTATTTCCAAAAGAATAACATGGAGTAATAGTGTTTCCGCCTCACGTATGTTTGAAAATATATACAGGAAGGGTTGAATTATATTTGTATCTTTATGGAAAACCAATTAACCACGCATATGTGGGTCTATTTCTGGGCTATTGTATTCCATAGGGTTTATCCTTATGCCAGTGTAGTATTTGTTTTCATGATTATAGCTTCATAGTAAGTCCTCAAAATTGGACAGTATAGGGCTTCCCTGGTGGTGGCAGTGGTTAAGAAACCGCCTGCCAATGCAGGGGACACAGGTTCAATCCCTGGACCGGGAAGATCCCACATGCGGCGGAGCGACTAAGCCCGAGTGCCACAACTACTGACCCTGTGCTCTAGAGCCCGTGAGCCACAACTACTGAAGCCCATGCGCCTAGAGCCCGTGCGCTCCACAATAAGAGAAGCCACCACAATGAGAAGCCCACACACCGCAACAAAGAGCAGCCCCTGCTCACTGCAACTAGAGAAAGCCCACGCACAGCAACAAAGACCTAACACAGCCAAAAATAAATAAATGAATAAATAAAAATTTAAAAATTGGACAGTATAAATCTTCCAGCTTTTATTTTCATTTTCAAAATTGTTTGGCTATTCTAGGTTTTTTGGCACTCCCAAATAAATTTTAAAACCTACTTGTCAAGTTTTGCAAAACAGCCTGCAGGGATTTTGTTTGGGATTGCATTGAATCTGTAAGCCATTTTGGTGAGAATTGACATATTAACAGTGTTGAATATTGTAATCAATGAACGTGATATAGTTCTCCACTTACTTAGGTCTTCCTTACTTAGTCTTTGCGGTGTTTTTAGTTTTCCATGTAGTTTTAGTTTTCCATATTTGTATGTACAGGTCTTGAACGTATTTCACTAAATTTATCCCTAAGTATTTCATGTTTTTGATGCTATCATAGAGAGTAATGTTTTAAAATTTTATTTTCTAATCATTTGTTGCTAGTATATAGAGATATAGTTAAATTTTGTATATTGTCCTTATAATCTGAAACCTAGTTCAGTTCAGTTATTAGTTCTAGCAGTGCTTTTGTAGATTTCTTAGGATGTGGTACATACACATTGTGTTGTCTGTGAATAAGAACAGTTTTAAGTTTTTTCATTTCTCATCCATATGCTTTATATTTTTAAATTGTTAACCCACAGTTACAAGGCATTTCTTACTCATTTATGTATCTTGCCTAATCATTGGTAAGTTCCTTAATTTGAAAGCATATGACCAAATTTTCTCGATGTTAGTAACTAGAGGAACTCTGGTATAGCTTTTCTAATGAGACCAGTCATTCAAAACATGCCTTTCATATCAGTACCTAATAAATAATACTTGGAATGAATTTATTAGAAAATGAGAGTTTCTAATTTTTACAGAAAACTGAGGTTCTTTTGAGCTATGTCTTTTACCTGCTACTGTTTTAAAAATTAATACATTTTATATTAGATTTACTTTGTGAGCATTAACATTAGTTTTATATATAAAATAGCAATAAAAGGGAAGCCAAATCTGCTGATAGCATTTAAAAATTTTGTGTGTTCCTCCATGGTATTATAGTTGTCAGAATGCATTACTGTTTTATACATTTCCTAGAAAATTAAATATAGGTCACTTTCAGAGGTAGAATAATTTAAATGAACCAGTAGTTCAATTTGTAGTGGCAGTCCCTCTTTCCTGTAGAATAGAAAGAGCAGATGGCAATAGTCATTGAAATAAATCTCACCAACATGTCTATAATTTTAAGTGTGTAAGGGATGGTGAGCTCATCTTTCACATAGACCGTTGAAAATTGTTTCCCTCAAGAGGAAGAAGAAAGGAAGAGTTAATGTCTAAAGGGAATAAATGTGTCGCCCATAAGTCTGGGGATATGAGCTTCGACCCTTATAAATACAGAAAGCAATGTAATGATAGCATCATCTATGACACTCAGTAATGGAAAAAGAGGAAGGAGATAGTATGAGTATGCGTGAAAATAAGATTGAAGCTTCAAGTGAAAGTTGAATGTTTATGACATTAATATTTACTTGCAGACTCAATTGCTAACCGTGGATGGCAGAAGATACAATGAATTGGAAAAGGAACTTTGGTTATAAATAAGAACAGAAGAAATGTGACAAAATAAAGGGTAGTAGTTAGATTAGAAGATGACAAAATTTTTTAAAAGATTATTCTTTTCTCTTTTTGGAATTATATGGCTAAATTTGTTGTTCTCTTTGGTATACTTCTGTTGTAGATGCTAAAATTATTTGGATATTGAAACTTTACCATAAAACATTAGATGATATTGGTATCTCCCTATTCTTATCTTGATCTTTTCAGAGGGTTTTAGAAATAGCAGTTTTTACCAAAGTCTTACGTGCTTGATTTTTGGCATTTGAAACTTGCCTGATTTTCATCTTCTATAGTAACTATTACTGTCATTTTTCTTTGAAGACTTCAGGAATTTCCCCATTGCTTGACCACACACCTTGGTTAAACAGCTAGATTGTGGTGAAGACGCTTGATTGACGATAATTTTAACCAAAGATTAACCAATTTTGATTTAACAGATCCCAGAGGAAGAATGCTCTTCCACATACTGCCTCTGAAATGTCTGATTGTGTAGGAAAATTGAACATTCAGTAATTACATTTTTTAGAAATATAACAATTTCCAAATCACAGATCTTCTGGCTTGTCACTGGATCATCACAGACATTATCAATGTACTTTTAAAGAGTGCTCGAATATATAAAGATAAGGTTACTGATAATGATCTTAAATAGGCACAGTGAATCATAGAACTAAAAATTAGTTCTCCAATTTGCTATTGAAACATTAAGTTTTAGAAGTTGATAGGCGTACCACATAGAAAAGAAGTAGCAGGTATCTAAACGTTGCTTTTAATGATTTAAAAAACAAAAGTAGGAGTTAGTTTAGCTGTACCTTACTTAGAAAGAATACTGTGGTTAGCAGTAGAATCTGAGTTTGAATCCAAACTCTGCTACTTAGTTGACTTTTGGCAGATCTCTTTGAACCTAACTTTGCTCTGTACAAAATAGTAATTGGAGTTCTGACAGTTCAAGATTGCTGTGTGCACAGGACCTAGCAAATTGTAGACACTGAAAAATTATAGTTGAATCTCTCCTGAAAAAAAAGTAGAACAAATAGAACATGTAAAGGTAATCAACTTTAAAAAGGCAGTACTGAAAATGTAGAATTGTCACTTCAGTTGTACTACTAATAAATAAGCTCAGAGGAAAACTAATTTTCTTCTTTATTTTGTAGTAACATAGTCTTCATTTCATCACTTAATTTTATATCATTTGTATTGCTATCAATTTGATACATCTATAAAATCAACATAACCGTATTTTGGCTGAGAGAATGTAATGTCTTCTACTTTTAGTTTAGTTCTAGCTAGCACAGTCCTAAGTGTATGTTCATATGTGTGGTTAACAAATGGGTGAATATGTATTTGAAATTACACTATTATTTCCTCAAATTGCACGTTATTTCCTCAACTTTTATTGTGGTTCCTGTAGTTCTCTTACTATTTCCCACCACTGAAATCTGTCTGTCCTCAAATCTGTCTGCCACTCTTGCTTTAGAGCCTTTGTCTTTTCTATTCCCTTTGTTCTCACATCTTTGCAAGGTTAACTCCTTTTGTCATTCAGGTCTCAACTCAAATGCCACTTCTTCAGAAAGGTATTCTCTGACCATCCATTCTAAAGTCATTCTCCCTGCATGTGTTATACTATCATATTACTCAGTTTCATTTTCCTCATAACCATTATAGTATTCTGAAAGTATCTTTTTTAATTTAATTACTTATTTATCCTTTGTATAGAATATGAGTTCCATAAGAGCAGGGCCCTAGTATGTCTTACACTATGTCAGTGACCCCTTGTGGAAAAGTTAATATCATTTATTTTGACTATTAGTTTCTTTATGTCCAATATACTTGTTGTATTCCTGTTAATTGATAGGTCTGTAAGAGCTTGTTTTATATATTGTTCTCTCTTGTTTTGTATACGTTTGAAATTTTCTACAATATAAAGTGTTATAAAGCATATTTATATTACAGAAAAATACTTAATGTTATGGAACCCAATTTTGTCCTTTACTCTTCTCCTTTCTTATATTTTAAAATAACTTTGTAATAGCAGGCTCTTCTCCTCCCTCAAAATTTTTCAGGGCTCTTTTTTCTTTAAAAAGTCTTTTGTTTTCTCCTCCTCTCCCATACTCCCCATCTCCCCAATATTTTAGTCCAAAAGTCCAGTGCATGGTATTGGAGCCTGAATGGAATGAGGAGGACACCTGCATGGACAGGAGTGGATTGCTGTAGCCGTAGAATACTGGTTACACACAGGGGATTGATCAAATAAGCAAATATGTTGAAGGTAATAGGAGCCAGGTATCTAACTTATAGGGAAGGAAATTTCAGATATGGAGAAGAGTAAAACTAGAATGAACCTTATGGTTTTGGGTTGGCATTGGAGATATTATGATGAACTCATGGTTTTCAGCATCTATAGTTAGACATGGTGGGTGGATGTGTATACATATATACCTTAGTTCTGTCTACTGAGCGGGCCTGGAAATCAACACCCCAATAACAGTGAGTACGCTGAGCATCCAGATGTTAGTTTCTAAGTATAATTAGTTCTACTCTAACACTTGTTTTGAAATTATGCGTTTGTTCCAATGCAGTTAATATATTAGGGAACAGGTAGAAAATGAAGTGAATTTTGTGTTTATTTTTGTGTGATTTTGCCTTAGGTGAACTCAGAATACTACACACAGCTGAACCAAGCTGTGTAGAGATACACAAGATGCACGCATGTGCACACCTCAAACATTTACCAGCTATCTCATTTTACCACTTGTGTTATCCACCACACCAGTCCACATCTGTTATAAACTTTCCCTAATTTCATACAGCTAGCCCTCTTCAGCAGTTCACAATAATTCAAAAACTATAGCCCTTCAGACAACCACTTCCACGAGCAAATTTGAGATCTTTTTTTTCTAGGTAAAATGCTGTGTTTACTGCAGCATTTATGTATTTCTTAGCCATTTAACATATATAAAACTGTGATACTATTTTTATTAGGTTCCTGTTTTTTAAATGTGCCCTGATGAAGGTTTTGAGTTTTGTGCTCCTAATCCCACTTTACCCATCAGCCTTGTGGTTGTTACTGAACAACTTTGCATAGTGTAGTGATTTTGGGGAACTTGTATATCACCCTGCAGAAGTGACTGAACCTTTCTTCACTAAGACAAACCAGAATTCCTTGGAGAAGTGGTTGATTCCAAGGCTGGGAGAGAGGAGAGTGTACAAGATGAGCCTAGAATACCCTGTTGTGCCAGAAAGTAAGGAAGTGCTTGAAGAATGATGGGGACATGTCAAAGTGACAGAGAAGCCTGGCCCAAGAGGCTTCCACTGGCCAAATCTAGGACATTTTAGGCGTCAAAGTGAATATCGATAGTAATGAATAGAGATCCATAAGTGCACACTGATATAAATTTTAGACTGAATACATTTGATTCTGATGAAGAATAGGATATTTACACGGTCTCAAACTACCTCTCTATAAAATACTTTATTGATTACAAAGGGGGAAAATGAAAATAAATCAGTAAATTTAAATTTTGATTAGGAATAGGATATTAATGTAGTCTCAAAGTACATGCTTCACAAAATGCTTATTAATTACAAAGGGGAAAAAGAATTCATTTACAGCGGAGAAGCCTACCACTTAAGGCACCACCTTAAGTAATCAGTTAACATTACCCGTAATTGGACAAACCTAAGTCATGTGCCATCTGATCAAATGCAATAAGAAGAACACAGCATCAGTTCTGTGAGGTTCCTGCTGAAGATGCATAACTTGAATCTAATCATGAGGAATCGCCAGATAAACCCAAATTGAGAGACATTTTATAAAATAACTGCGTGCAATCTTCTAAAGTGTAAAGGTCATTGAAGTCCGGGAAAGACTGAAGGGTTGTTTCAGATCAAAGGAATCTTAAGAGACATGGCAACTAAATGTAATTCTGGACTGGATCTTTGGAGAAACTTGAATAGGATCTGAGGATTAAATGATAGTATGTATCATTATTAACTTTCTGATTTTGTTGTTTACATTGTGGTTATGCAGGAAACGGTATTATTAGTAGAAATACATTCTAAATTATATGAGGATGATGTCATCATTTTGAAACTTATTCTCAGATGGTTCAGGGAAATAAATCATTTTTCTATTTGTTTGGTTTTTTTAAGCATATTCACAGAGTTGTACAGCCAGCACCATAGTCAATTTTGGAACATTTTCATCACTCCCCCCAAATCCCTGTACCATTAGCACTCACTCTTCCCTCCTCTTCATCTCTGTCAATCCTAGATAACACTAATCTGCTTTCTGTCTCTGGATTTGCCCGTTCTGGACATTTAATACAAATGCAGTCATACACTATGTGGTCTTTTGTGACTAGCTTCTTTCACTTAGCAAAACGTTTTCCTACTTCATCGATGTTGTAGCATGTATCAGTACTTCATTCTTTTTAATTGCCAAATAATATTCTATCAGTTGATGGACATTTGGGTTGCTTCCACCTTTTGACCATTATAAATAATGCTGCTATGAACATTTGCCTACAAATTTTTGCATGCCTTTAAGTTTTCAGTTCTCTTGCATATATGCCTAGATGTGGAATATTTCTGGGTCATAAGGTAACTGTGTTTAAGCAGCTGTACCATTCTACATTCCCATCAGCAGCATATGAGGGTTCCAATTTCTCATATCCTTGCCACTTGTTGTTTTCCAAATTTTTGATTATCGCCATCTTAGGGATGTGAAGTAGTATATGTCATTGTGGGTTTTTTTCTGTACAGGTCAGTGCTGATGGGAAGGATTGAAATTTAAATTAGCAAGAATGAGATAGTTTTGGTAAATCACATTACTTTTCTGATACACACAGTATATTATGATATCATGAAGGAAAGGAACACTGAACCTGGTGTGTAATAAACATGCACTAGTTGGGTATGTTTAGTTGTCAAATATAATTCTAAGTAGGAGATAAACTTTTGTGCTTCTGGTCCAGGTAATGAAATATACTTTCAAAAAATTTTTTTAAAGAAATTACACTCAGAAGTTAGTTGCAAAGTATTTCCAGCAGTTAAAAAAAAACTTTTTAGTGAAATTGTTATCTGAAAATAAGTGTGGTAAATAGGTTTACAGTGCTGGTGGCTTAAAACTAAGAACACATTTGTTCTGGAGGGAGGAAGTGATTTCAGGGGGAAAAATGTAAGTAAAAATTACCAGTAAGTTTTCATTTTGTATCCCCAAATTAACATGTTTATATCTTACACCTTTTATTTCTTATTTTGGGGTGAAAAAATGAAGGAATGAACAATGATCTACAAATTTATTGGCTACTTTTATTTCCTAATAGCCTTTAACAAAAGCTTTATTTGTAGCCCTGTTTAATATAGGTTTTATTTGTTATCAAATAAATTTGTCCCCTATACATGGTGGCCCAAGAGTCATGACGCTCTATATAGTTTCTAATAGTTTCTATGTTCTAAGGAAATTGTGTATATTATCTCCCTTAACATTTACAAACACAGGGCAGGTAATATTTTTATTCCCAGTTTAAAAATGGGGAAACAAGCCTAAAGAAATTAGGAAATTTGTACGTGGGCACAAGGCTAACAAGGGGCAGGGCTAGGGTTAGAGCCTAGGTCTTGAGCCCAAACTTTTAGCTGCTACAATAACCTGTTTCTCAGTGTTCTTAATGAGGTGATGAATGTAAAAGCATTTTTTATCACAAGAAACTTAAAAAAATTTTTTTTCATCTAAACTGAGTGTGTAGAGGTTTGGCTTAAGACTCAGGTTTACCTATGAAGTTTTATTTAGTTTGAGTACTACATAAACACTAGAGATTGTACATTATGTTTTGTTCATAGCTTTCTAGGAGGATCTCCTTCATTCATAGAAGATTCATAGGTCTGTTTCCGGATTCTATGTGCCAAAAATAAATGGTCAGAATTGATGTTTCTTTATGAAACCCTCAAGCCCTATAATTCTGTTATAACCTTCTTTTGGGGAATGCCACCTGAGTTTAGATTGGAAACATGACCAAGATTATATTTGTGCAGTTCCTTGTGACTCTGAGGACAAAAGATGAAGAGGATATTGCACAATTAAATCATAATCAGGTATTTCCCTCTGCAGGATTTATGCACATTACCCTTTAACAGAATTAAACAGAAAATATTAGATGTAAGTCTGAAGAGTATATAAACTTTGCTACAAGAATTAAAGGCTTCTCATTTCACTGAATATATTCCAGCCTATTAGACATTTCAGATTCCTTCCTTTAGTAACTAGAGCCATTTCTCAGTGTCCTTAAGGCTCTAAGCTGTTATTGTTCATAATGATTCTCAGAATATTGCCCAATAAAAGAACTTTATTTCCCTCTATGTGAATAAAAATTCTATGACTAAAGATTTCAGTAAGTTCAGAAAAAAGCAGTGCTTTTCACTGTCTAACATTCAGTAAGCTCAGTCAACTGCAGTCTACTTGGACTAATTTGTTCCAAGCATCCTGGAACAGGGATGAATTGCTGCTGTATTCTCTTCTCTTTACTTCAGAGATTTTAGCATTCTGAAGCAGTAAGTCTTAACTTTCTTTAAGGTAAATAAATCACTTTACATATTTTATGAAAAATGTAGATGTCTCCTGGAATCTCTAACATTTTACATCTAGTTTTAGAAGGAATTCTTTATGGTTTATCTGTGAACTTCTGGTTAAGAATGCCAGTTTTAGGAGTGTCTTTGACTTTCTTTGTGTCTTTATTTTTATGTCTTGGGAACTCATTTTGAATATTGTTTGTCCCTTTCTAAAGGAGAATTCCCACCCTGTTGCTTCTTAGTAATATTGTATTATTTATATTTTAATACCAATTTTCCTTAATTTGATGCTTTCCAAATGTTAAACAAAAGGTCTCATTTTCTTATGAGTCAGTGAAGTACTAATGCATGTTCAGAATTTAACATGGAGATTATAGAGTTAAAACACTGTACGCACAAAGCATGTCCTCCTGTTTTGCAGAGGAGCAAATCATTACTTTGAGGTTGACAAAGCAAAGGTAGGATTAATACCTCTTACTCTCAAATTAAGTGTAATCTTATTGGAATAATTATTCCAATATCTTTATTGGAATAATTATTATATAATAATAATTATCTCTCCTAATACTTATTGAGCAACAAGTATATGCTAACATCAGGCCCCTGGAAGAAATATGGCAGCCAAGACACAAAAGTGGCCTTGGCATAAGACACAAAAGAAAGCTAAAAGATGTTTAGATGAATTGAGTTTATAATAAATAAGTCACCTGAAGACAATTGCTAAAGAGTTTACTCATTTGTTTTAATATCTAAATTGTATAATAAAGTTGCCTAAACTTTAGTAGTAGAAGTAGTAGTAATAGAAGTTAAGCTTATACTGTCTTGACTCCCCTAAACATGTGCTGTGATTCACCTGGTAACAGATATCCTAAATGTAGGTAGAAATTATTCATCTCCATGGATGTATGATATGTTCTACTTTAAGTGTAGAAATGATTATCAGTTGAGTTCTTTCATTGCAAGCAATTGAAGTTGAATGAATGAATAAAATGGGAATTTATTGAAAGCTGTTATGGTGGTGCATAGAATTGAAAGAACAGAATAGCTGGATCAACTAGAAAGAAAAAACAGGTCAGCTTTTGGTGCTTCCAGCACTAGGCTGTGGACTTTGAGAGCTTGTCTCTCAAATTATCTATGGTGAAGGACATCTATATCTGTTGGTTTTTTAATTCAGTATTCTTTCTTTTAAATAATTATTTTGGTTTTGAGCTTATTACTGTGTTTATATGTAAATACTGTTTAATTTAGATAGTTTATTACTTCATTAATCAGCTTCTCTCTACAGATGTCCTTGGGATAGCTTTTTGCTTCAGTGTTCAGTTCCTTCATGGATTTGTGTTTTCTCTTAGGTTTTTGGCTTCTGAGGATGTCTCTTACTTTCTTTCAGCTATGCATGTAAATAAATGGTTTTTAAATTTTATTCAACATTTTTAGGTGTTCTGTACTGTCAAAGGTTCTCAGCATGTCTAATCTGCTTTGCTTCTAGAAATACATCTCAGTCTCTTCATCTGCACCTTCTTGTTAAAAGTTCATCAGACTATACTACTCCCCTACTTGTTATCTTTTATAGGTCTCACCTAGCCCTACTCTTATCTGCTCCCTGCCTTTGCCTTCAGGTTTATTTTAGATTACTTTCACTTGGTGTGGTCCAGCAGTACTGGATATTTTTCTCAAGTCAGCCATACTCTCAACTCTTGCATATATACTATGACTTCTTCCTGCCCCACATCCTTTAGTTTCTTCTTTATATCTCATCTGAAGTGTCATTTCCTCAGAAAGACTTGCTTGATCACTTTACACTGGCTTAGTGCCCGTTGTCATGCTCCCCTAGCATCCTGTGCTTTCCTTTTTATTATGTACTTTGCTCTTCTAATTACTTAATTAGTATCAGTTTTCTCTCAAAGTGTAGAGACTGTGTTAGCCTTCTTGATCACTATATTCCTAGTCAATAGCACATTGCCTGGCACATAGTAGATATTTTAAAAATATTTACTGTTTAATATATAACATTGATATTTAACACTTGTTATTGGACTGTCTTATTAATTAAATAGTATGGGGAATGCTATTACAATTAAATCATTCTCTTGACTAGGTTTAGTTGTTTTTTATTTTTTAATTGGTTTGCCTTCAAACCCTAGACATTTTGAATTAATCTTTTTTATTTTGAAATAATTTTAAACTTCCAGAAACATTGCAAGAAGAGTACAGAGAGTTCATGTATACCCTTCATCTAGTTTTCCCTGATGTTGACAGCTTCCTTAACCATAGTGCAATTATCAAAACCAGGAAATTAACAAGTTGGTACAATACTGTTGAATAAACTACAGACCTTACTGGAATTCTACCAGATTTTCTTTTTGTGTCCTTTTCTGTACAAGAATCCAATTCAGGATCCCACATTACACTGAGTTGTTTGTCTCTTTAGTCTCCTTCAATCTGTAGCATTTCTTTAGTCATGACTTTGACACTTTGATGAATACTGTACTTTGATGAGTTATGTTTTTTTTTTTTACAATATCTCTAGGTTTACTTTTGTCAGATGTTTTTTCGTTAATAGGTTCAGATTATGCCTTTTTGTCAAGAATACCACAGAAGTGATATGTCCTTCAACAGTACATGATGTTGATATGTCGTATTTTATTGGTGATATTAACGCTGATTACTTGCTTAAAGTGTCACCCAGTTTCTGCACTGTAAAGCTACTATTTCCCCCTTTGTATTGATAAATATCTTCCTGCTCCTCAAACTTTTGCCCACTGATCTTAGCGTCTGTGGGTGGGTCTTGCCTGCAACAGTTTAATACTGTGGTATTTGCCTGATGGTGAGTTTGTATTTTTCTCATTCCTTCTACCTTTATTAATTAAAATTCTTCTATAAGGGAGAGTTGCCCTTTCTCCCACATTTATTTACTTATTCAATTATTTATATCAATATGGACCTGTGGATATTTGTTTTAGTCTATGAATTATCATTTATTCTATCATTTACTTTATTGCTTTGGTCATTGGGAACTTCTTCAGGATGGTTTCTGTGTCATTTTGACATCCCCCAATCCTTTTGTGAGAATTTCTTATTTTTTATCACAAGATATTCCAAGGTCATCTTGTATTTTCTGTGCTCCAGCCCCGGAATCAACCTCCTTTCCTAAGAGCCCTGACTCCTATTAATTGGGGAATGGTACTTAGAAGTCAAGATCTGAGTGCTGGGTGTTCTCATTGTCATTAGAGTATCGTTTTCCTATACTCTGACAGCAGATAGAGCCAGGAAGTGTGTGTGTGTGTGTGTTAACCCTTGCATATATACGTATCTATACTGCTATATCTATCTGTGTATATATTAACAACCATGAGTTCACACTGATACCTCTGATTCTACTCTAACCCATAAGGTTCATTGTAGCTTTTTCCCTTTTCTAGCCCCCTAAGACTTAGTTCCCTTATATCCTTTCTCCTATTCTGTGCCTGAAATTTACCTGATACTCCTTGTCCCAAGAGATATAGACTATTTACGGTCAATAATTTAATGTGTTAAATATGCTCATGAGATTGCAGCAATTCAGTCACATCTTTTAGGTTCCACTTTTAATTCTAGTTCTTTTGCTGCTTCCATTATAGCTGTTAGTTACTTCCTCCACTGAAGTCTTGAACGCCTCAAGTCATCCCTGAGGGTTGGAATCAACTTCTTCCAAATTCATGTTAATGTTGATATTTTGACCTCTTTCCATTAATCACGAAGAATGGTGAATCGTTTCCAGGTTTTCAATTTACTTTGCCCGTATCCATCAAATGAATCACTATCTATAACAGCTGTAGCCTTACAAAATGTTATTTCTTAATACTAAGACCTGAAAGTCAAAATTACTCTTGATCCATGGGCTACAGAATGAATGTTGTGTCAGCAGGCATGAAAACAACATTGATCTCATTGCACATCTCCTTCAGAGCTCTTGGGTGCCCAGGTGCATTGTCAGTGAGCAGTAATATTTTGAAAGAAATCTTTTTTTTTTTACTGAGCAATAGGTCTCAATAGTGTGCTTAAAATATTTAGTAAACTATGTTGTAAACAGATGTCCTGTCATCCAGGCTTCGGTTGTTCCATTTACAGAGCACAGGCAGAGTAGATTTAACATAATTTTTAAGGGCCCTAGGATTTTTGAAATGGTGAATAATCATTGCTTCAACTTCAAGTATTCTGCTGCATTCACCCCTAATGAGAGAGTCCTCCCATCCCTTGAAGCTTTGAAGCCAGGCATTGACTTCTCTCTAGCTGTGAAAGTCCTAGATGGCATCTTCTTCCAATAGAAGGTTGTTTCTTCATCTACACTGAAAATCTGTTGTATAGTATAGCCACTTTCATTCGTTATCTTAGCTAGATCTTCTGGATAACTTGCTGCAACTTCTACATCAGCACTTGCTACTTCACCTTGTACTTTAATGTTATGGAGATGGCTTCTTTCCTTAAACCTCTTGAACCAAAACCTCTGCTAGCTTCAAACTTCTGCAGTTTCTTCACCCCTCAGCCTTCATAGAGTTGAAGAGACTTAGGGTCTTCCTCTGGAGTAGGCTTCGGCTTAAGGGAGGGTTGTGGCTGGTTTGACCTTCTTTCCAGACGAGTGAAACTTTCTCCATATCAGCAATAAGCTGTTTTGCTTTCTTATCATTCATGTGCTCACTGGAGTAGTACTTTTCATTTCCTTCCAGAATTTTTCCTTTGCATTACAGTTTGGCTAACTGGCACAAGAGGCCTAGCTTTCGGCCTTTCTTGGCTTTTGACAAGCCTTCTTCACTAAACTTAATTATTTCTAGCTTTTAATTTAAAGTGAGATGTGTGACTCTTTCACCTGAGCACTTAGAGGCCATTGTAGGGTTATTAATTGGCATATTTTCAACATGGTTGTGTCTCAGGGAATAGTACAGCCTGAGGAGAAGGAGAGAGACTGGGGAACAGCCAGTTGCTTGAGCAGTCAGAACACAAGCAACATTTTTTTTTTAATTTAATTTAATTTATTTTTTATACAGCACGTTCTTATTAGTTATCCATTTTATACACATCAGTGTATACATGTGAATCCCAATCTCCCAGTTCATCCCACCACCCCACCCCCCGCCATTTTCCCCGCTTGGCGTCCATACGTTTGTTTTCTACATCTGTATCTCTGTTTCTGCCCTGCAAACCGTATACACAACATTTAATGGTAAAATTTGCTGTCTTATATGGGTGCAGTTCATAGTGCCCCAAAACAATTACAACAGTAACATCAAACATCACAGATCACTGTAACAAATATAATAATACTGAAAAAGTTTGAAATATTGTGAGAATTACCAAAATGTGACACAGAAACATGAGAGCAAACGCTGTTGGAAAAATGGCACCAATAGACTTGCTCAATGCAAGGTTGCCACAAACTTTCAATTTGTAAAAATGAACTATCTGCAAAGTACAGTAAAGCTAAAATGAGGTATGCCTGTATTCTGCTGCTGTTGGATGGGATGTTCTGTAAGTCTGGTTTGACTTGTTCAAATCCAATGTTTCCTTCTTGATGTTCTGTCTGGATGACCTGTGCATTGTTGGAAGTGAGTTATTGAAGTACCCTACTGTTATTGTATTGCTTTCTGTTTCTCCCTTAGATGTGGGGTCCAACCCCTTCTCTACTCTGGGTGAAGCTGGGAATTGGAGTTGGGAGTTCCCTCCCCATTGTCTGGTGCTTGACCAGGGGTGGGGTTTATGGCGAGAGTGTGTCTCAGCCTTTCCTAACGATTTCAAGTGGGTGATGTGGGCATTTTCTCCTTCACTTGGTATGTGAGAGTCACTCAACTAGTTTCTGGATTTCTTTCAGAGGAAATTGCTCTGTGAGTAGCTATAGATTCAGTGTGTCTGTGGGAGGAGGTGAATTCAAGAGTTGCCTATGTTGCAGTCTTGGACTAGAACCCTCAATCCATGTTTTCTTTTAAGACAGATGCAGCTATAAAGTATGCTTTAGTTGTTTAGGTGGTAAATTTGTCTATATGTAATTAAGAGCCCAAACTGTGATTTTTGGATCAGAAATTAGGTAAGGATGTTTCTTTAATTGAATATGTTCTTTTCTCCTCAAGAAAATAGAAACTTTACCACCTTCCATTACCAAGCCTTCTATTTAAACATATAAAATCACTAACCTTTTTAAAAAATTGATTTTAGTAGCCAGTTTATTTCCTTAATTTAATTGCTTTATATATTTTTCCTTTGTTATCTCATCTTAGTGTGATTCTGGAATGCATTTTAAAAAAATTTTCTGTCAGTCATTGGAATAGTCTTTATCAGTGGCTATTTTTCTGTTCTAATTTGAAGAATACTAAACGGTCTCAGAATATAGAAGAGGAGGGAAGCATATAAAATTCTGGCTTTGAGTTAATTGGAGCTAAGAATTTAATTTTTTTTAGTTGATATGTTGCTATGAAATCAATAAAATTTGGGAATATTAGGGAAGCTTTTCAACAAAGATGTAATTTATGGATCTTAAAAGATTAACAAAGAGTACAACATACTTGATTTTTCAATAATTTTTTGTTAGAAAGCTGTGTGGCCTAGCTTTTTATATCTGACTGGAATATTGATGTTATGTCATTATAAATGCATTCTATCTTTAGCTACCTGCCTGCCACTTCAGAGGGAAATGAGATAGCTACATAACTGTCGTTCTTTGAAAGCTTTATTCTTGGAATAAGTAACCAGAGTGGTTATAATTCTCATGGTTCCTTCTTGTATTCATCTTTGTAAAAAAAAAAAGAAGACTGAAAATTCAGTTAAACTAATACTTCTCAGGTAATCATCAATCATCAGATATCTTGTATTTGGTTTGTTTATAGTAAACCCAGTCTTAATAATATATATGACCTGTTCATTGCTTTACAGAAGTGAAAAAACTATGATTAGTAATAATTCAGCTAAAGGTAGATTTAAACTACATAGATTTGATTAATAAAGTGGCTTTAAATAATGGCATATACTTTCTAGTTATGTGAAATAATTAGGCTAACAGAATTAGCAAGTGGAAGTCATTCAGTAAAGAATAGATAATTCTCTTAAAAATATTATCTATATACAAATTAGCATTTTGTCATGTTGGTTAAATGAAGGAACAGTGCTGGAAAAAAGTTATTTTTTATTGCCTTTTAGGGGAATCCATTTCCAGATCTTCCATATATACTAATTCCTGAAATTGACTTGCCTAAGTAATTGCCAGGCAGTTGTCCAGGATTTCCCTTTCAAATGGTCTTTCTCTGATTTTATAAAAGAAAGGCTTGTTTATTATTAAATCTGAATAGCCTCTCTGGCCCCCAAACAAAGGGAATAGTCTGAACTACTCAAATGGTGTAGATGTTGAGAAAGTGAGTGATTAACAGGGAAACAAATCTTTTTGAACTCAAATTGTTTTCATTGAAATTGAAGAATGACCTATTTGTTACCTTATATATTATTAAAACTAATTTTTAACAATAGATCCCTATGCAGTTTTTGGAAAACACTTGGAAGGAGTTCAAAGAATTGACATTGCTACAACATACTTTTATTCCAGTCTACTTATTTATGTGAACAAGATTTCTCAGAACTTACATCTATAAAATGAAGAATAAGGATAGCAATGCCTCTTAATTGTCTCACTCTACAATATTCTTAATATTCTAGCAAATAATGTAATATTCATCATTTTAGCAAATAATGTAATATTTATCTTTCTAGCAATGAAGTAACATTTATCAATGGATATGTGAACTAATTGGGAGAAAAAGCTTTATCCAATTAAAGATGAAATTTATTTGCAAATTGCCAATAGCATTTTACTTTTTATATCTAATGTTTACCAAGCTTATTACATGTTTATGTTGTATTGATGTAGTATGTTCTAATAATAGTAATAATAGCCCAATCCAGAAGAAATTTTAATATTTGAGCTTTATGGTTCAGAAAGTTTTTGTATTTAAATTTTCATTTATATACATTTAACGGCTAGGAACTATAATAAGATAATCAATAAATGACTTTCAAATCCAAAAATATATTAGGATAAATTTTGTAATCTAAATAGAATGGAAATACAAGTTCAAGAAGAAAACGAAATGATATAAAATTTCCAAATGTTAAAGAAGAGCTTATTTATGTTTTTGATAATGAATGGATGATAGTTATCATATTGCTATGGCATTTAAATTCCATTAGCTATATTTAAAACAATGTCATATTAATTTAAAAGGCAAATAATTATAATGTGTCACAAATTTCATTGTTTATAACATTTAAATGTGTTCAAAATCTTTCGTCATAACTTTAAAATATTCAAGATAGTGTTTCAAAAAAGTTTTGCTTTACCACTGAATTATGCCCTTGTTGGAATTATTTATTGCTATTTCATATATTGGTGTTTTTTGACTAGCAGACATTAGGTAAGCATTCATTGGGGTTGATAAATAGTTCCAATTATATCAAAGCTAGTGCTAATGAGATTAATTTCATCTCAATTATATGTCACTAATGTGAATTAAAAGAATTTTTTGTTGTTGTTCTACCAGGACTATTTAAAGAGCACATTTAGTTAGATCTTATATGATGAAATGTCAAGGTAGCTCAGAAAATCTTGTTTAGGACCACTTCAGCTTAGTGGGATTCAGAATCATTTTGCAGAAATTAACAACTTTAATTGCAGAATATGAAATTTGGAACTTGAGGATGACTTAGAGATTTCCTATTGAAATGCCCTCATTTGTCAAAGAGAAAACACAGAGCCAGAGAGTCACTTACTCAAGCTAATACAGGGAGTACGCAACAGAGTACGCAACAGAACCATATCCAATCTGTCAGTAAAACCTATAGATTTTATCTCCAGTATCTCTACTGAGTTTCTGTACTTCTTCTCAGGCTCCAGTGCCCTCACCCTTGTTCAGGCAATCATGATCTCTCATTTGATACCCACTGTACTAGATCTGATTAGTCTCCCCACATCACCTCATTTACAAACCATATCTGATCACAATTATTCCTCTGCTTAAAATCCTTCAAAGATGTCTCATTGGTCATAGGAAGAAGGCTAGTCCTTTGTTCTGCAAGGCCTGACTGATCAGGCCTCTGCTTGCCTGTCTAGCCTTAACTGCCACTACTGTCCCCTTTGCTCCCTGGATTCCAGTCACACAGGCCTCTTCAGTTTCTCAAAAGTACCATGCTCGTTTCTTTTTACAGTATCATGTTATATGCTGTTCCTGCTGCTTGGAGTGCTTCTGCTGCTCTAGCGAATGCTTACTTATCTGTCAGATTTCATCTCAAATGACACTTTCAGAGACTCCCACACTGCCCCTCCCCCAGTCCTTGCAGACTAGACTGGTCCCACTGCTGTTTTTTTCTCATCTTTACTTTTTTCTTCAAAACCCATACTACACTTTGTATATTTGTGTGAGTATTTGATTAAAGTCTGTTTCCTTGGGTAGAGTGAGGGCAGAGTTTATGTGTATTTTGCTTATCATTATATCCCTAGCACCTGCCTCATTGCCTGGTACATGCAAGGAACTTAATGCTTGTTGAATGAATGATGCCCGATTAGTTCTATTTCTACTTCACCAATGATTTTAGAGTAACATTTTAGTGTTTGAAATCTTCTTTGCCATATGCTTTATATAACTTACCCATCTGTTGATGAAGTAGCATTTGGGAAAAAATAGAATTTCAAGTTATTTATTCCTAATTTGTAAATCACACTTTAAAAAAAAAACTCAGAACACCTTTTTTTTTCTTAAAAGCATGAAACCAATAGTGCTAAATGTTCTTCCTATATTTGATGGAACCTAGTCACATGTTAATTTTTATTTATTAGCTGTCTTCATTTATGTGTAGTTTTTGAGAAACTAAGAAGCCATAGAAACTATTGCATATGGAGTGTAATAAAAATGCAAAGAGATGGTGGTAATATTAAAGTTTGTGCCTCTCAACCACAGAATCATATTACTGGAAATTGTAATAGATATTCTTCACCCCCTTCCCCATCCTCCCCCAGCCATTCCCCCTCCACCCCCAAGAAGGATTGTGTTCTTGTAAATAACTTTAGAAACACAGTATACTACTTCTCCTTCTTGAAGAATAATAACAATGTTTGTTAGCATAGTAAAGCTTCTTTTGCCTTAAAGCAAAGTTTCTCACCTTTGGTGGCGGTGACATTTTGGGTTGGATAATTCTTTGTTGAGGAAAAGGGGAGAAAGAAGATGATATACTGAGTATTATAGGGTGTTTAGCAGCATCCATGGCCTCTATCCACTAGACTCCAGTAACACCCTCTCAGTTTTGACAACCAAAAATGCCTCCAGACATTGCCAGATGACCCCCAGGAGACAAAATCATCCCCAGTTGAGAACTACTACATTAAAGGGATCAGTTTAACTCTAGACTCATATTTCCAAACTTATTTGAATTCCTTGAAATTCTTCTCCTTCTCCTTCATCTACATACCTAATGTCCTGGGAAATGCTATTTTAAATTATCTTTTAGTAAAGCTAAACTAATTCTACCTTTTTCTTCTACTTTTTTAGACTCCCCCTTAAAACTCTTCAAAACTTTCCATTGCACTTTGAATAAAATTCAGACTCCTTAACATGGCCTTTCTGCATGTAAAGGCCTTTGCCTACTTCCCTAACCTTATTTCCTATCACATCATGCTGTCAGTCTCATTGTGACCTGCTTTCAGGTCCTCAGGCACCCGAGTTTCTTTCCTAATGTGCTGTTCCTTCTGTTGGTAATCATTTTGCCCTTGCTCTTCCTTATCTTTTAGGTTCAGGTTTCAGATTAAATGTCATCTCCTATGGAGAGGTCTTTTCTGACCATCTCTTACCCTGCCAAAAAGGATAGTCATCCATCCCAATACCTACCTTCTATCTCAATACCCTGTTTGTTGCCTTCACAATACTTTACAGTTTGTAATTATTTGTTTATTTGTGTGGATTTTTTTTTTTTCTGCCTTAGTCATTAGAATGCAAACTCTGTGAGGGCAGGAACCACATCTATCTTGTTCATCATTATATATTTAGCATTTAGCACAGAGCCTGTCATCTAACAGGCACAATAATTATTTGTTGAATAAATAAATAAATATGCTTTAATTTATCAGTGTGTTTCTTTTATAAGGTTAACCTTGGAGTTAAATTATTTTTATTGAGATATAATTCAGATACCATAAAATTTCACCCTTTGAAAGTGTGTAATTTAGTGGTTTCTAATATATTCTAATATATTCACAAGCTTGCACAACCATCACCACTATCTAATTCCAAGGCATTTTCATCACTCCCCATTCCCCCTTCCCCCAGCCCGTGCCAACCACTAGTCTACTTTCTGTATTTATGGATTTGCCTGTTCTGGACATACCATATAAGTGGAATTTTATAATATGTGGTCTTTAGTGTCTAGCTTCTTTTCCTTTGCATAATATTTTCAAGGTTCATCCATGCTGTAGCATGAAATACTGCTACATTCTATCTTATGGCTGAATAATATTTTTTTATATGGATATGCCATGTTTTGTGTATCCATTCATCAGTTGCTAGACACTTGGATTGTTTCCACTTTTTGTCTATTATGAATAATGCTGCCATGGGCATTCATGTATAAGTTTTTGTTTTCACTTCTCTTAGGTATATACCTAGAAGTGGAATTGCTGGATCATATGGTAGCTCTATTTTTAATTTTATGAGGAACTCCCAGACTGTTTTCCCAAGTGCCTGCAGCATTTTACATTCCTACCAGCAGTATATGAGGGTTCCAATTTCTCTTCACCCTTGCCAACACTTAATATTGTCTTTTATTATAGCCATCCTACTGGGTATGAAGTGGCATTTTTGTTTTGATTTGCATTTCCCCAATGACTGATGATGTTGAAATGTGCTATTGGTCATTTGTATATCTTTTTTTGAGAAATGTCTATTCAGATCCTTTGCCCATTTTTTAATTGGGTTCTTTGTCTTTTAATTGTTGAGTTTTAAGAGTTCTTTATGTATTCTGGGTATTAGATTCTTATCTGACATATGGTTTGCACATATTTTCTCCCAGTCTGTGGTTGTCTTTTCACTTTCTTGATAGTGCCCTTTTATACACAAAAGTTTTTAATTTTGATGAACTCCAATTTAATCAATATTTTCTTTTATCACTTATGCTTTAGGTGTTTTATCTAAGAAACCATTGCCTCATCTAAGGACATGAAGATTTATGCCTGTTTTCCTTTGAGAGTTTTAATACTTTTCAATTTTATATTTAAATCTTTGATCCATTCAGACAGTTTTTGTATATGATGTGAGGTGGGGGTGCAACTTCATTCCTTTGTGTACAAATATTTAATTGTTGGAGTTTTGTCTTTTTAAACTTTAATAAACAATCATAATTTTCTCAAAATTATTATGAAACAAATATGTTTCATTTTTACAGTTAAAAAAAGTAATGTATGGAGCACATACTATGTACCAGACATTATGTTGGGCATAGGATCTGTAAAGATAAAAAAGATAATTCTTACCTTCAGTCTCTCACAGATCTGGAAATTAAGAAACTTGAAAGTATTGATAGTAATAAAAATGTGAATGGAACATATAAGATATTTGAAGAAGTTACTAGTGGTTTTAAAGAATTGGTTTTTGAGAGATTGCATGTGAAAATAAGATGACATGGTAAAAAATAAAAATATTCCTGAAAATTGCTGTAAAAAGCACTTGATGGTGGTTGCTATGCAGTAGGAATATTTTACCTTGATTAGTACTCATCCATAAATGCAAGGTAAAGATAAGACCATAACAGAAATGACAAAGAAATCTCTCACTCATTCTCTCTCCCCCTCCTCTCTCTCTCTCTTTAGTATAACTGAATGAATTAATATTTATTTAGCTAAGAGCAAAGGGTTCTTTACAGCAGTGCTCTCTGAGTCATTCTTTGCCAGTTCTGTGTTTTTTCTCACCCCTTTGTCTTCCTTTTTTTTCCTCTTGATGCTAATCTTATATTTGTTGATATATCTTGCTAAGCTTTGCACTTATTTACAACAGCTTTCTTTGAACTGAGTTTAGTCTTTTGTGACTAATTATTGAGTTAATAGTTTTGTGACTAATTGACATTAGGACATGTTAGATTCGTTGTATTAGTCTGCACGGGCTACCATAACAGAATACCAAAGACTGGGGGCCTTAAACAACAGAAATTTATGTTCTTAAAGTTCTAGAGGCTTGAAATGCAATATCAAGGTACCAGCTCTTCTGGTAAGGCCCTTCCAGGCTTGCAGAGGGCCTTTTCGCTGTTTCTCACATGGCCTTTACTCAGTGTGCACGTGCAGGGGAGAGAGGTGGGGAGGGAGGGAGAGGGACATCTCTGATGTCTCTTCCTCTTCTTATAAGGGCAGGAGTCCTTTTGGAATAAAGCCCCACCCTTATGACCTCATTTAACCTTAATTACCTCCTCAGTGTCCTATCTCCATATCCAGTCATATTGGGATAATTTGCGTGGAGAGCACAATTCAGTTCGTAACACCCATGTAACACATTGTAGTCACTTTGATATTCTTTATTTTACAATAAGAAAGTACAGTTAGTCTCTGTAAAACTTACATTGTTGCTGGAGGGGGTGAAAAAAAACCCTTACATTATCTAGGCTCTCTACACCTATATTTCCTCACCTATACAACAAGAAACTTGGACGAGTTGATTTCTGAATGCTGAAATTCTCTGTTCCTTCAATTTAGTTACTGATTTCTAATATTACTCAGCAGATAGGTTTTAGGAAGCATCTTATAATAGAAATTCATGTTCTGTAAATCAGCATTCTACCAACTCATTACTGAAGTGAAAGTCTTAGTCATTCTATGTACCTCTAAATTCTGACATAGATATTTTTTTCAACAAGCTATGCTGGTTAGGTTTTTACTATATTCTTTTAAACTAGCTATGCTGGTTAGGTATAATTTAAAGAATTGAATGTGACATGTTTCTTTTTTCTTCCAGCTAATAATACCTTTTATTTATACAATAAAGTTTATCCTTCATAAATACATTTCATTGTAATGGATACAATAAATACAACATAATAAGTGTAGACAGTAAAATGTGAGAATCCCTCTCATACTTACTCCTCTTTCAAAGGAGTTAACCACAATTAACAGTTTAGTATGCATCCTTCTAATCTTCTTTCTATGAATGTACATATGAATATTAATTTATATTTTTTCATAAATGAGATCATACTGTATATATTCTGTTATTTAAATTTTTTCCTCAGCATTGTGTCTTGGGATTTTCATAAATACCAAGATATATGCATATCATATTTAAAATGGCTGCATGGTGTTATATAATGTTATTGTAATTTATGTAACTGTTCCCCTTTTGTTGGATATCACTTTGTTTTCTTGATCACTATTAAAAGTAATGTGCAGAGATTCCTTTAGAATATACTTCCTACGTGTGGGATTAAACACATTGAAAATTTTGATAGTTACTGTCTTCCTAAAAGGCTTTACAGATTTACATTCCACCAACTGGGAGTGATAGTGTTCATTTACTTTCACCACTGCCAAAATAATACTACTATTTTAAAATTGCTTCCAATCCGATGGTTGAAAAATTATATTTCATTGTTTTAAAGTTGCATTTATCTGATACCTGGAATGTTGAACATCCTTTCACTTGTACACTGTATATTTTTCCATAAATTGCTCTAGTTTACCCATTTTTCTTATGGAGTATCTTTTTAATATTGATTTGTAAGAGTTTTGTAAAATATATTTTGCATGTGAATTCTTTATTTTAAATGTTGCAGGTATGTTTTCCCTGTCTGTTGTTCATCTTTTAACTTTGCTTGTGGTATCTTTTGATATGGAGATTTTTCATTTTGTGAGAATATCAGTCATTCTCTTTATCCTCTCTGTTTTGTGTACTGTGTAGGAAGCTTCTTCATGTAGAGTTATTTAATTTTTTGTAGTATTTTATGTTTCTTTAACTCCATTTGGAGTTTATTTAAGTGGGTAGCCAATTCACCCAACCTTACTTGCTATGTAATCCATTCTTACTGATTTGATACCATTTTATCTCAATCTAAATTTCTGTGTTATGCCGATCTATTTCTGGACTCTCTATTCTCTTCTTTTTGTTGTGTTTTCCTAATTTCTTTACCAATAGTGTACTTCTAATTACAGTAGATTACTGTGTCTTTTGAAATCTGAGATGACAAGAACATTTTCCTTCATTTAATTTATTTTACACAGCTATTCTTGCTACTTTTATCTATAGTTTTTTTCCTCTTCTCTCTCTGTTTACTATTACTTCTTAGTGTTGGTGTAATCTTACTCTACCCTCTTCTGATTTGTGGCTATTAAGTTATATGTGAACTAGAAAACTAGATAACAGACTGCTGGTATTTTAGATAAAATAGTCTCTAGATCGAGGAAATGAAGAATTCATATGACATTGATTCGTGGGTAGAATGTTCATGCTTTAATACATAAAATTTATTGCACGCGTTTTAGTTTCTCAGAGTCTTAGATTTTTTGTTGTTTCTAGGTTCTTAGTAATATTTTGAATAGTTGATGTTGCTGAATATGCAACATCATATAGAAACATTCATATATGTTAAAATTATTTTTTTAATTGAAGTATATAGTTAATTTACAATACTGTGTTACTTTCAGATATACAGCAAAGTAATTTAGTTATATATGCGTATATTCTTTTTCAGATTCTTTTCCATTATAGGTTATTACAAGATATCGAATATAGTTCCCTGTGCTATACAGTAAATCTTTGTTGTTTATCTGTTTTATATATAGTAGTGTGTATCTGTTAAGCCCATACTCCTAATTTATTCCTCCCCTGCAGAATTATTTTTTAAACAGAAACTACATTTAAATCACTTTGAGGGACAACTTTCTTTATTTCCATCATTTTATGGTAATGAAAGTTGTCTGTTAATAGGGAAACAAAGTAAATATGACCAAGCCCACTTTTTGCTTTGGGGTTTTCTTCTCTAACAATATAATAGAGAACAAAATTAAAATTAAAAAAAAAAGAGTAGGTAAAGTAGAGTAAGATTTACTCTTATTCTATATCAACTAGAACCAGATGTATTATAAGAGCAGCATCTGGAGAATTTCCTGGCTGTCCAGTTGTTAGGACTCTGTGCTTTCTCTGTGGGGGCCCGAGTTCAATCCCTGGTCTGGGAACGAAGATCCTGCAAGCCACACAGCGTGGTCCCCCAGCCCCACCCTGCCACCAAAAAACAAGAGCAGCATATGTTACCATGGAGCATCTTTAACTCAAGGTCAGCTTTAAAAAAAGCTTTGACCTGCTTTATGGTTTGGAAAAATAATTCTCACTGGCCTTGGGCAATTATAGCCTTTATTGTACCTAAATTGCTAAGCTTACATGAGGTACTTAAAGTAGCTGTCCCTTCTTTACTGCACAATCAGTAGAATCCTGCATTAGCTGTTCAGTTCTAAAGCATAAGAAATAGAGAAGTAGTAGTACTATTTTTTTTTACATTTGTATATTCAAATTAAATGAATAGATTCAACATGCTTTTTTAAACTTCGTTTTAAGCTTTTGTTTTCTTTAAAATATCTCTGGTACTATGAGTTTGTGTGTACGTGTGTTACATATTACTTAGGGAAATACTGTTTCTCTTATTACTGGACAGGTGAATTATTTAAGGGTTTCCAGGATTGCACTAAGATTTGGAGCATCTGAGGGTTGTAAAAGAACCTGTACTTTTTGTAGACATTTCAAGCTTAGAGTGCCCCAGAGATCCAGAAATAAGGTAGTTCTAAATTATGATTAGCATCTGGAGTCTAGTCAGAGCTTACTTGGGCAAGAAACATACCCTTTTTAGGCTTGGGGTTCCTGAAGCTATATGTATCTATACTATGAGATTCAGTAAATCAATATGCTATATGACAGCTCACAAAGTGGATCCTGCCTGCAAAGATATATATTGATTGGCCCACACAGTGTTTTTAAAATACCTAGATTTATGGCTTCTGACTGAAAAATTGGAAGATCTGACAACCTGAGCAGCAACTAGCTAGATGGACTTGTGCTCTCCGCTTCACCAGAATCCATACCACTACTTATCCTGAATGTGTCAGTTGCCATTTGTCACCATACTTGTACAATTACCCACTTACTTAACTCATTTATGTTCCTACCCAGCAACTGAAGGTTTGGAATATCTAATTTATAACTATCAGTCTACATCTCTTTCTCTGTGTCTGGTGCAGCTAAGGTAAAAATGAGTAGATAGCAATTTAATATAGTTAGAACAATCAACTCATTTTTTCCAGAAACACATTACATATTCATGTCTTCATTATCTGTTGCATTTTGTGAATGCAGTACTTAATCCTGAGATACTTTATTTACTCTCTGCTGAATCCTACTCACTTCACCTCCCAGCACCTAGTCTCCCTTGATCACCTCTGCAGTAGTGTCTTCTGAAGTCTTCTGAACACGTATTTTGTCCACCACTATAAGTTTATTATAGTAGAGATTTAGAAAACTTCATTCAATTAAAAAATAATTGTGTTCCTGTGAAGAGGCCTTTGACAGCCTTTTCTTAATATAGTTCACAGTTCATTTTTTTCAAAGAAATACATATATTGACATTCGAAGACTAAGAAAGTAGTAATTTAAATTTTTATTTCCATAGTTTTCCTAGTTGGCCTTTGGACACTAAATTTTAATACTGTTTTCCTTGCTTTCAGTTACAGATGAGGACACAGTAAAGAGGTATTTTGCCAAGTTTGAAGAAAAATTTTTCCAAACCTGTGAAAAAGAACTTGCCAAAATCAACACATTTTATTCAGGTAAGTAGTTGTTTGGTACAATATATAAGAGACAATTTCTGCTGCTAAGGAAGTAGGAACTCTACCATGTCATCGTTGAAACTTCTGATCATTTTAAAATTGGGGCTTTTCTTACTATATTGCAATTAAAGAATATTTTCTTTAGCTGAGGTAGGAATGCATCTGGTACTTCACTGTTTGAGCCTTATATGGTCATTGCCTAGTTCTCTTGCAGTTGCAAGGATTTCAGGACCTCATTATGACTCAATACCTTGAGCTTCACTGTGGCCCAGTCCAAAGCATTAATGAGTCAGAAACTTGGTTTTATCATTTCTCTCAGAGCTGAATGACACAGTTGCAGCTTATTAATTATGTCACTTTTATGCCTTTCCGTTGTGTGGAACACTCATATCTGTCTCTCTAGGGTATGGTCTCCAGAGTAGCATCTACAAGATGCTCTTGAGAAGAAAAGAAAATATTAGAAGAAAATATTAGAACTTCTGTTTATTTATGTCTGACCCTTTAAATTGTTGTTTTTTATATATGTTTACTCCCCTACTCCTTTAACATCTGTTTTTTCATTTCATAGAGCTCACATTTTTTGACTACCTCATTCTGTTCCATTTGACCAGGCCCCTCCCAGAATTACTTTCATTTCCATCAGTCCTTGAGCTTTTAATCCCTTTACCCTCATTGCCTTGTGTTGATTGCCTCTGCCTGGCAAAACTCCAACCGTGGACCAGTCCAGCCTTTTACCTTCTTCATGCCTACCCCCAGGCTGCTTAGGACAGCCGGGGGAAAAAAAATCACAGCAGAACAAATTTGAACCACTGTAAATTCATTGTTGCATTCTTAACTATGTTCTCAAAGCTGCCTGTGGATCCTGATCAGTGCCCTTTTTCATATTTCAAAGTGCTTTTCTAAACCCTATGCCATTCTCTTGAATTCTCTGACCCAAGCATCTTCCCCATCATGTTCATTATACCTCCTACTTTACAAATAAATATAAAGGCCTTCAATTCCTGTTGGTGTGTAATACTTATGCAGATCTGTGCCACTCCCCTCCCACCAAATACCTATAGATATTCTTACCCTTATTTATTTTCCTCCAATATTTGTAGAAAAGATATACCTCTTCAGTCTATGGCAAATTCTATAACTACTGACTGAATTTCAGCTCCTGGAGACTTTGTTCCAGAAATTATTTCCTCTAAGAAAATAACTTTCCTCTAACTTCCCTTTTGTTTCCTTAGCAAGTCACTCCCTTTAAACAGAAAATAAGTAAATAAAAAAGGAAGCAAGGACTTCCCTGGTGGTGCAGTGGTTAAGAATCCGCTTGCCAGTGCAGGGGGACGTGGGTTCGAGCCCTGGTCCAGGGAGATCCCACATGACGCGGAGCAGCTAAGCCCGTGCGCCGCAACTGCTGAGCCTGCACTCTAGAGCCCGCAAGCCACAACTGCTGAGCCCGCATGCCACAACTACCGAAGCCTGCGCACCTAGCGCCTGTGCTCCGCAACAAGAGAAGTCACCGCAGTGAAGAGTAACCCCCACTCGCCACAACTAGAGAAAGCCCACGCGCAGCACCAAAGACCCAACACGGCCAAAAATAAATAAATTAATTAATTTTAAAAAAATTTAAAAAAATAAATGGGATCACCTTATCTTGAAAAAAAGGGAAGCAAATATTTTAACTCTGTGTTCTTCTTCTCATCTTTCATTTATGGCTGGATTTCTTCCTAGGCAGAGGAAGTAGTTTATGCAAAGGCACAGAGCTGTGAAAGGGCATAGCATATATGCATGTCCTTTTCACTATGTTACAAGCACCTAGAAGGCAGAGACAAAACAGAAATATTATTTGAAACCATGCAAATGCATAGATTTTCAGCAAGGGAAAAATGTACAGAAGGAATTAACAGTGTTCAAGGACAAAAATAATTTCGACAATTAGGAGGTAAGAGGATAAAGAGGAACCAGCAATGTAGACAGAGGAGAGGGCAGCCATATAATGTAGAATGAGGAAGAGGAGACTAAAAGAGGAAGGCATTTGCAGTGGAAAGAGTATTTCGACTGAGAAAAGTCTATTGGGTATGATCTAAGGTTGTAAATGAGAAATATAAAGGTCAAGTTTATTAGCATTTTTCTTTTACTATGATTGTTCTGGGAAGGATCTCTGAACCCAACTCTAATTGGATAAATTCGATTACAAAAAGTAGATAAAGCTTCTTGATTTACAAAGAAAAATATCTGCTCTTAACAATAGATACATACTTTATATATTTTGAGTTAACAGTAAAAAATACATACAAATTATGACCTCATTACACAGACAGATGTGTGTGTTTTATATGTTTGCATGCATCTGTATATGTGTGTATGTGCAATATATTTGATTAAAAATACTTTCTCATGAAACAATACTTATTCTTACTACTTATAATATATTCTGTATTCTCTAATTGTTACTATTTGATTTTTTAAATGCTGATTTATGATACACTAAATTGCTTTCATGATCTCATATTGAGTTACAACCCTCAGTTTGCAAAATGGTATTTTAGACTTGGTTACTTTTCAAAGATAATTTTAGGCTTTCTACTATTAAAAATTTGGGGGCTATGATTTAATGACTTCCTTTCTCTGTGCTTATTGGCAGAGCCATTAGGGCATGTCTCTTGATGTCATCAAGGAGTAGGTACAAATTGGTAGTCTTCAGACTGACTTTTTGCCAGGTCAGGAAATGATGGGTAATATGAAGACATGATTGACAGAAGTAGAATTGGTGCTTGTCCTAGATTGTGTCATTTTTCTCCTTATTTAGCCACTTTCTCCATGGCAGATTGTCTTGTATACTACAATCCTCAGATACTAGGGCGCATGAAGAACTATAAATAATATAGGGGTGAGTTCATCTTATAAACCCTACCTCCACCCAGTTACATCTCACAGATTATTTAATGGTCAGTTAAAAATGGTTATTTTTTAGGTGAGATATAGTATTGACTGAAACCTTGAAGTACCCCCTGCCCAAATGCTATAAAAGCTAAACCAACAAAACAGAATGAATACTACTAAAATATGGATGTATTTATTTTCATAAAAGTCTATTACCTATCAATTACATTTTGGATTTTTGAACCTTATTATTTTTTTTGAAAACGTTTACCATGTAACCTTCCTTGGCCTCTACGTACTTACTTGTAAAATGAGCAAATTGATTCCCAGCCCTCTGGGATTTCACATGTAAGGAGTCAGAAGCTATTTTCAATATTTCACAAAACCTAATGTAAGTTATTTTATTGTTCTTTTTTTATTACATATTTTTTGGCTAATAAGATATAGGTATTTATTTAGATTTATAGATAAAATCTTCAAACATTTGAAGACCATGGGAAGAGAGGGAAATTTTTTAAAGGAGGTATCCTTTTGGTGATAACATTGCTGATCACTGACCTAGAGTTCTCCCAGGTGTCTTCTCGCACTGAAAATGGTATCAGACAATACAAACTGAAGGTTGTAGTGCTAGAAACTATTTTTTATGATGACCAGTAATGTCCTTTTCCATTGGGAGTACAAATTACTTCATGTCACATCTTTCTCTTTTTTCGAACCAGTTTGCTTTCTCCCTCCATTCAAAATACTTGGCTTCTAAGCAGTATCTCTATGCACCTACATTTTTTTTTTTTTTTTTTTTTTTTATTGTGGTACGCGGGCCTCTCACCTTTGTGGCCTTTCCCGTCGTGGAGCACAGGCTCCGGACACGCAGGCTCAGCGGCCATGGCTCACGGGCCCAGCCGCTCCGCAGCATGTGCGATCTTCCCAGACCGGGGCACGAACCCATGTCCCCTGCATCGGCAGGTGGACTCTCAACCACTGCACCACCAGGGAAGCCCCAATGCACCTACATTTAAAAAAAAATCTTAGACTACATCTGTTGCTTTTAATATTCCACAATTAAAACAGGCAAGCCCTTTTTATTGGTTGGAATATTTTAAATATCTAAATGCTTTTTCCTTTGTTTCTAAAGGAAATAATTTCAGGGTTTTTATCTGGCTTGTCCTAATTTTTGACCTCAGTTTTTATGTTAGGAACTCATAACACTGTTATGTGCTTTTCCTTTCTTTACCAAAAAGGAGGGAGGAAAGGAAGGAAATCACAGTAGTGTTATTCATAAGTAGGAAAATAATGGTAATAGAAACAGATTTATTTCTTGGCTGTAAAATATTTTCAGTCTCCATGTAAATGTAAGACCAATTGGATAATAGTTACTCAAAACTATTCCTATTATACAGTTATTCCTGTAATCCTATTATACAGTATCTTGCTATATGTTTACTTTTCTTTATTCTTATTGAATTTGAGGCACTGTATAATAATGAAACATAAGAAACTCTCTCACTGAAATACTAAATGTTCATTTCACAAGTGATTATATGTATCTGGTACCCACAACTGTGACTTAATGGCTAGTTTTGTTCTTTGCTTATTCATGTGTTAAAATGTGGATTAAATACATTTAGTTAAGTAGGGTGACCATAGGTTTGTAATATTGTTTAAAATTCTATTGTCTTAGCGTTTCTTCCTACATCATTACAACAAAATCAGTTACTTTTTTTTAAAAAATATTTATTTATTTTTTTGGCTGCATCGGGTCTTAGTTGTGGCGTGTGGGATCTTCATTGTGGCATATGGGATCCTCTGCTGCGGTGCCTGGGCTCCTCTCTAGTTGTGGCGTGCGGGCTCCAGAGTGTGCGGGCTCAGTAGTTGTGGCGTGCGGGCTCTCTAGTTGTGGCATGCGGGCAGCATGTAGGATCTTTGTTCCCCAACCAGGGATCGAACCCACATCCCTGCATTGGAAGGTGTATTCCCAGCCACTGGACCACCAGGGATGTCCCCAGAATAAGTTACTTAAAAGCTATTAAAGGATGGGAGGTTAGGGGAAGTTGGGGAAGTGAATTAAAGCAGCTAGAGTGGCTTGCTTTCTTTCTAACACATCTGATGAAAATTAAAATTACAATTATTTACGTTCTATGCACAATAAATGTTGCTTTCTTCATTTTCTTTAAAAAAGTGATTGGGGCTTCCCTGGTGGTGCAGTGGTTGAGAGTCCACCTGCCGATGCAGGGGACGCGGGTTCGTGCCCCGGTCTGGGGGGATCCCGCATGCCGCGGAGCGGCTGGGCCCGTGAGCCATGGCCGCTGCGCCTGCGCGTCCGGAGCCTGTGCTCTGCAACGGGAGAAGCCGCAGTGGTGAGAGGCCCACGTACCACAAAAAACCCCCAAACAAACAAAAACACAAAAACAAGCCATGGGAAACCAACCTTTTCTTTGTCTTTTCTTCTTTCTTTCCTCCTCCTTCCCTCCTAGCTTTTCTTTTCGTTTCTTTCTTTCTAAGACTGAAAGCATGGGCAATGCCCATAGTCATGGGGTAACAGGTTTTTAGGATGGCATCTTCACAAAAAAGCAGACTATCATCTAAATTAGTGTTCTTTTAAACAATTGTAGGTTGCAACCCAATAAATGACTCACAGGGTCAATAAGTGACCCACAGGGGTCAGCACATTTTTTTAAAATATGAATAGAATATAGTAGAATGGAAAATATCAGAGTACATCTAATATATTTCTTTACTAATTGTATCTTTAAAAAAATTTATTTATTTGTTATTGTAGAGTTGTACAACGTACTGTGGAAGCGAACATGAAGAAGCATAAATGGAAACATTTAAATTTGCCATATCCTCTTGGAGGAGTGTGTTCGGGAATGGCTGTGTGGGGAGTAGGGAGAGCTGGAGTATGGTGTTCTAGGACAAGGGAAAAACCTACCCAGATGTGTAATGCATTAAAGCCCATGACATATTTGGGGGTGAGGAGGATAACAAATAGTCAGCTGAGGCTGGAGTTGTAAGAAAATAAGGAGTGTTATTGATTAGAGAGAAAAGTGGAATGGAAGAATAGGATGCTATTTTCACACATGGAGGTTTTAGACTTAAGTATTTGAGGTTGTCAGAATTTCAGGTAAGAACTCCAGAAAAAGCTGTGTAAAAATAGGATGTAATGCAACAAGATTAACTATCTTGAATCACCTATAATGGGTCAACATTCTTATAAACTTACTTTGTATTTCAGGTAACAGTGAAATCCATAAATTGAATCAGAAAGATGATAACATTGAAAGACAATAAAAGTATTCTAAGACATTAACTTTATCAAGAAATGTTCTTCAGTTGCATAACATGATAGCTTTACTATTTTGAAGATACCTTGTATTTCTAGAATAACTTTTCTAAAAGTAAAAATATGTATACAAATCTCGTTAAAATTAACTAAAAAAGATCTTGATAATCTTTTTTTAGCTCTTTGAGGGACACATAGGTACTTTGAAAGTCATGAATTGTTATTGGAAATTTTTATCAAATATTTTATTATCAGTGTATGAGAGCTTATGGCATTAAACAAATATTATTAAGATAATAATCTGTTCATATTTAGAGTGACTTGATTCACTGGCATGAATAGAAATTGGAATTTATTGCCAAAATAGGCTGTTTTCATCAGTATTTATAAAATTGCTTAGGAATATTCATTTTTATTTTTTATAACTGTATTTGTAGATTTTCATTCATAGACCAAAATATGTTTTATATACACATTTAATACCTCTTTTTAGGTTCTGTGCTGTTCCATGTATTTGAGCTTTTTGGAGATCTAACTTTAGAAAACTGAGGTATCATTGCAAAATAGACTTGGACACTTGGTGTCAAAAGCAGTGTTTCTCATCCTTTTTAAACCTATGCCCCTTTGATAAGTTAAAAAGTCTCACACCATAACTGTAGTAATATTGAATTTTTTTTTCAAGTAACATATGCGTTATCCTCGACACTCCCACATAGAGATTCTCTTTCATTATGCTCTTCTAGACAGTCGTGCCTTAAGGAAGAGAATCACTAGTTTAAAGAAAATAGCAAAATACCCTTGAAAGTTTTATTTTTCCTTATTTCTACATAGGAACTTGGATTACTAGAGAGAACTTTTTTCCTACATATCCATTCATTCATTCATTCAGCAAACATGGATTGAACCTGCTATTGCAAAGATGAAGATGATAGTCCACACAAAAAAAGTGTATGTGAATGTTAATAGCCGCATAATTTATATAGTAAAAAGACTAAAAACAATCCAAATGTCCATGAACTGATGAACATTTAAACAAAATGTGGTGTATCCATACAGTGAAAAACAGTTCATCAATGAAAGGAACAAACTACTGATATGAAAAGTAGTTTCATACAAAATGAATGAACCTCAAAATCATGCTAAGTTAAAGAAGCCAGACAGACACATAAGACTACATATTGTATGATTCCTTTATATAAGGTGTCCAGAAAAGGCAAATCTGTAGACAGAGAAAGCAGATCAGTGGTTACCTCGGGGTGGGAGTGAGGATCAACAGCCAGCAACCATGACAGAAGTGTACGAGGTAATGGAAATGTTCTAAAATTGGATTGTGGTGATGATTGTACAACTCTACAAATTTACGAAAAAATCAACAAACTTTATGCTTACAGTGGGTGAATTTTATGGTATGTAAAACATACCTGAAGAAAAGATATTAGGGGCTTCCCTGGTGGCGCAGTGGTTGAGAGTCTGCTTGCTAATGCAGGGGACACGGCTTCGAGCCCTGGTCTGGGAGGATCCCACATGCCGTGGAGCAACTAGGCCCGTGAGCCACAACTACTGAGCCTGCGCATCTGGAGCTTGTGCTCCGCAACGAGGGAGCCCGCGATAGCGAGAGGTCCGCGCACCGCGACGAAGAGTGGCCCCCTCTTGCCACAACTTGGAGAAAGCCCTCGCATAGAGGCGAAGACCCAACACAGCAAAAATAAATAAATTAATTGATGGACTTCTACCCCCAACATCTAAAAAAAAAAAAGGATTTAAAAAAAAAGATTAAAAAAATTGTTCATCATGAAAGATGAGGATTATAGAACCATTGCCCTCAGAGAGCTCACAGTTAGTAAATAAAGCAAAAATATAAACAAAGAATTATATGCAGTGTTCTATGTATGCATATATGTAGTCCCATGAGAGCCTCAAGGAGGGAGCTTCAAATTGTGACTGAGAGTTGTTAGACAAGAAGAATTTTACATAGAAAATGGTATTTATGATTAGCCATGTAAAATGAGTAAGGAGTTTGCCAGACGGAGAGGCTGTTTGTTGGCTTATTGATGGCATACAGGTTATTTTTCTATCCATTTTTTGGGGCTTCTTACATTTTTAATATCCTTGTACTGAAAGATGTAAATAATTACAAAATTTATGTATTGACAACTCTGGCTAAGGAAGCTAAACAAATAGCAAACTCATGTATTAATGTTTTAACAACAAAAGTTGATCATTCATGCTACTTAGGATATCCTGGCTTTTCGATCTTACTAAATTACCTGAGGCTTTTAATTAGCATAGTAATTTATAGTGGACTTTGGATAAACCTTCACATTCTTTCATTATATATGTGTTTGTATTTGTGTATAATATTTTTGCAAATAGCTATGAAGTGGTTGGGACGTAAATACTTAAGTTGTTTGAACCTAACTACTTAATAGAAGTGTTTGGTATATTTTTCGGCCTAGGAGCATCATGAAAAAATTGCTGAGATGTAAAGTGCACTGTGAACCAAGAAGTTCTGTACTGTTTTTGATCATGAGGATAATAAGACAAACACATATGCAATAGAAATGCTTAACTTGTATTTAAAAAAAAACCCTAGATTCATTTTCCCTTTGACTTAAATGTGAAATTTGAATATAGGTGAATAGTTCCATTTCTTACAATTATGGAAGACTACAAAACACTTAAAAGCTGTATAGCAGTGGTCCCCAACCTATTTTGGCACCAGGGACCGGTTTCACAGAAGACAGTTTTTCCACGGACTGGGGTGGCAGGGGATGGTTTGGGGATGATTCAAGCATATTACATTTATTGTGCACTTTATTTCATTATATATTACAACATAATAATAATAGAAATAATTATACAACTCACCGTAACGCAGAACCAGTGGGAGCCCTGAGCTTGTTTTCACTTGACACTCACTGATAGGGTTTTGATATGAGTCTGCAAGCAGTTGATTTTTTATGGTCTCTGTGCAGTCAAACCTCTCTGCTAATGATAATCTGTATTTGCTGCCGCTCCCCAGCACTAGCATCACTGCCTCAGCTCCACCTCAGATCATCAGGCATTAGATTCTCATAAGGAGCACGCAACCTAGATCCCTCGCTTGTGTAGTTCACAGTAGGGTTTGCACTTCTATGAGAATCTAATGCCGCCACTGATCTGACAGGAGGCGCAGCTCAGGCAGTAATGCGAGTGATGGGGAGCGGCTGTAAATACAGATGAAGCTTTGCTGGCTTGCTCGCTGCTCACCTCCTGCTGTGTGGCCCAGTTCCCTGGGGGTTGGGGACTCCTGCTGTATAGGATATGCAAATTATCAGGTACAAAATAAAACATATACTTAATATGGCTATAGACATAAAAGAAAGTATCAAAACCATGAGCAAAGAATAAGAAACTATCAAAATTGACTTTTAAAAATAACCAATTAGAAATTTTTAAATGACAATATAATTACTTAAATTAATATCTTAATCAATTAAACTGTAAGTTAGCTAGACCTTAAAAGAGAATTTATAAACTGGTAGTGTTGAAGTAGTAACTCAGAATGCAGCACAGAGATAGAGAGGAAAATACAAGGTATGTAAAAGACAGAACAAGAAGGTCAAGAAGTGATAGTTGATATCTGTTATTTGCTTTTTCCACTGCCCATTCCATATTTCCTTTGCCCTCAGCCAGTACCTTAGTTGGTGAGGGTTCTTTACTGGGTGGGATAACCGAAACTTTAATTCCTGAAGGGGCTGAATCCTTAGTAATTCTGTCTTTTTTTGATTGCTTTAGTTTTCCATTAACTTCTGTTATTGGTCATGGAAGTACTAGGATGTGTTCCAGGAAGTCTCCTGGGTGGCAGACACAATGCTCATTGCTACTGTTGTGTTATCTATTCCCCTTGGTAATCAGAATCACTTTAACCAGTAAACACCTTCTTTGCCTACTGGTTCAATGGTATGATGAGTCCAGAAAAGGCCAGGTGGCAGTCTCATCTTCCAATTCAACAGAACCATTGTTGTATTCCTATGAAAGAAGCATTTCCTCTTGAGGACTAACCAACAGGCAGAGCTCAAGTTGCAGGTTGAGTGGATTATTAGATATAATAGTGAAAGGAGCCACTCCTACTTCCACCCCTTCATTCCTAGACTGAATTTTGGCTGTGGTTAGGATAGAACCAAATAATGGTCTCAATACTGCATTCTGAAAGACAGAACCCCAACCTTTGAGAGTTTTGTCTCCCAACTCATTTCAGTAAGCCTTTATGTTAGGCCAGCTATTTCTGGGTATGTGATAAAACCATTTTATTCCATAGATATGCTCATTGCTCTACCACCTTGAAAATGGATAAGGCATTCCAGTTGATAGTGGTGCTAGCAGAAGCATTATAAGCAGGGAAGGCACATCCATTTAAAGAAAGCACTTGTTCCAAAGAGGACAAATCTCTGCCCCCTGCATCCAGTGCATGCAACCTGCCGCTAGGTGGTTAGTCAGTTCCAATGAGGAATGATATCATTTCTGGAGCTCATTGCTAGCCTCTGCTGCCAGGTAAGTAGCTGCATTATTTGATGCATAGTTTCATACCGGGTGCTAGAGGCTGTGTTGATTTGCACCAGTGATAGTACCACATCTAGAATAGCAGCTGCCTTCAGGGTGACCATTATTGATTAAGCTTAACAATAATCCACACTCATTCTTCAAGATTCGTCCAACTTCTGCACAGACTAACCAGATGAGTTAAATGGAGATGTGATAGATAACATCATCCCTGGTGGTGGCACTAACCTCTGAAGTTCCCCTAGGGATATGTTTGTGCTTTTGGCTTACTATCTTGATAGGGAGAAATTCCAGAGCTTCCACTAGCCCTTCCTCTCCTGGGTCAGAGTCAAATGTGGAGATTCCACCAGTAGCCCAGTATTTCTATTCCAGTTATACATTCCAGAACTGGAAATATAATCGTAGTGTGAGCCTGTGAACCAACTGGGTCCACTGAGTTAAACCTGGGCTAATATTCCATCTATCACTTGAACAACTGTAAATCTCCATTTTGACTGCGGGACCAAATGGCATTTGGAGTCTTCAGAAATTTGCATCAGTTCAAAGTATGTGGTGGGCATAATTCTAAGGTGCCCTCCAAAATCCCTTCCCCCTGATATACACATACTTTCTCTCAGTTATTCAATCAAACAATAACCTAGGTGCTGCTATAAAGGATTTTGCAGGTATAATTAAGGTCTCAAATCAATTGACTTTAAGAAAGTGAGATTATTCCAGGTAAGCCTGACTTACTCATGTGAGCCCTTAAAAGGGAATGAGCTATTCCTGAGGAGAGAGATTTAAAGCATAAATACTCACAAGGTTGTACAACCATCACCACTATCTAATTCCAGAACATTCATCACCCCAAAAAGACCCTGTACCCATTAGCAGTCACTCCTCATTCCTTCCTCCCCCCAGGCCCTGCCAACCGCTCATCTGCTTTCTGTCTCTGTGGACTTGTCTGTTCTAGACATTTCCTATAAGTGGAATCACACAATTTTGTGGCATTTTATGTCTGGTGTCTTTCACTTAGAGCATTATATCTTCAATATTCATCCATGTTTTAGCATGTATCAATACTTCATTCTTTTTTTATGGCTGAACAATATTCCATTGTACATATATACCATATTTTGCTTATCCATTCATCAGTTAATGGACATTGGGTTTGTTGCCACTTTTTTGACTATTATGAGTCCCAGTTTGTGTTATGTGTACAAGTTTTTGTGTACATGTATATTTTCAGTTTTCTTGGTTATATACCTAGGAGTGGAATTGCTGGATCTTAAGGTAACTCTATGTTTAACTTTTTAAGAACTGCCAGACTGTTTTCCAAATTACAGTGCGGCTGTACCATTTTGTATTCTCACTCTTCACGGCTTTTAAATTCTGTGTCTTCAATCTTCATCTGTAAAAAGAAAGGGTACACTTGAGGTTTTGCTGAGGGGAAGTGTGGGGTAGAATGAAAGGAGGGTATTACACTGAAACATGTTTTTCCTATCTAGTTCTAAATATTAAATGTAGCATTTTTTTCCCTAGAAATTTTAGGGAAACAGACTAATTAGTAAAAATTCAGACGTCAGTGAGAACTTTTACCAGCTTTTTTATCTTGATGATTTGACAGTTCTGTTTTACTTCTTACAGAAAAGCTCGCAGAGGCTCAGCGCAGGTTTGCTACACTTCAGAATGAACTTCAGTCATCACTGGATGCACAGAAAGAAAGCACTGGTGTTACTACACTGCGACAACGCAGAAAGCCAGTCTTCCACCTGTCCCATGAGGAACGTGTCCAACATAGGAATCTTAAAGACCTTAAACTGGCCTTCAGCGAGTTCTACCTCAGTCTTATCCTGCTGCAGAACTATCAGGTACTTCAGTTCTTACCGTGGAGGATAGAACCTTTAAATGATTGAGAAATTAAAATAAATGGAATTTCCTTGAGCTCTACTAATGGGTCAATCCAAAAAGGGAAATTCGTAGCATGTCATTATTCTTTCTGTTCTTATTGGGATTTCAAATGTTCTTAATTGGCTAAAAACCAGGTTATCAGAGATGGTAAAATAATGTTAACAAGACTTCTGTTTTTGAAGATCAGTTTTCCAAAACCTTTTTGTACAGTATTCAGGAGTAGCCCTTGACTCAAAGAGTAATAGTTTGCTTCCTATTTTTAGAGGCATCTCTAAGTAATGAGTAGAAATAAGAAATAATGTACGTCTACCCAACCGCTGCTGGCTATGTAAGAACTTTTATATTCCACCACAGCAAAATTTCCATGAAAGCAGCTGTATAGTTAACTTTCCTGCAACTAACACTAATAGTGTAAAAGATACTGACTTTTCAACTTTCCACTGAGAACCCTTTCAGTTTTATTATCCACAGGCTGCAATATGACTGTATTTAAAACAAAAACTAAAACAAAACTTGGGAAAGAAAAGAAATTTTAAAACCCAACCTAAAAAGTTGAATTACCATGTATGCTAAATTATGGAAATGCTTGGCATTTATTCATTTGTAATTCTTTATAGATTTGTTCACATAGTTAAATCTATAAAGAATATATTGAAAAACAGATTATTCGTTAAATAATAAACATTTAAATAGGCAAAAGCATCTCCCTAATCTTTAAAGAGACCTTATGTGCTATTATTTTTCCATTTTATTCTTTTGATTATTACTTCTAATCTGGTTAAGATCATCACAGGATCATACACTATATAAAAACTAGAGGTTATATAATACAAGTATTACCATGGGTAAATATTGGAATTTTAAAATAAAAAGTAATTATAGGGCTTCCCTGGTGGCACAGTGGTTGAGAGTCCGCCTGCCGATGCAGGAGACACGGGTTTGTGCCCCGGTCTGGGAAGATCTGACATGCCGCAGAGCGGCTGGGCCCGTGAGCCATGGCCGCTCACCTTGCACGTCCGGAGCCTGTGCTCCGCAACGGGAGAGGCCACAACAGTGAGAGGCCTGCGTACCGCCAAAAAAAAAAAAAAAAAAAAGTAATTGTAGTGCCTTATCTGTAGTAATCTAAGTTTAATGCATGTACTTATTTCCATCTTTCCCTTTCATAATTCTGCTTTCTTTTTTGGTGATTTAATATTTTAACATTCAAAGAAGAACTCAGAAAATAACTTTAGAAGAATAGGAAAGTAATTATATAAGATATATATGATGGGAAATTCCTTTCCTTTGAAATTTACCCATAGCTTTATAATTTATCTTTAAAAAGAAACAAATGTGTTTCTTCTTGCTTATAGTGATATAAAATATTAACATTTCATATTTTATTAATTATGCTTATGCATTACAGGGAAATACCCTTATTAAATTTTACTTTATTAACTTTGCCAGAAGTTTTTGTTTTGGGTCATTATAAAAAGCTTCTTGAAAATAATTGTTAATTATAAAAGTTCTGATCTGTCCTTTATCCTTTGAGACTGTCTATCCTGTAAGAATACATTTATTTTGAAAATGATGAGAAAGGAAAATGAATGGAAAGCAGTCTCCAAATCATGGTGTATACACGCAAGGAGAGTTTAAGATGACCCATTAAAGTATGAAAAAAAATATTAACAAACAGGCAAGCAAGCAAAACCTAATTTGGAGTGACTGCTCAATTTTTTTTTTTTACTGATGGTGATATATGATCAAATTTGGGAGACCTCTGATTTAAAGAACCTTGCAAATCCACAGTTTCGTGCTTTTTTGTCTGTTGATTAAAGAACAACAGGATTTGAGAATATAGAAAAGTATAGTATTTTGATATTGTAGAAATGCAGGAAAAGTACAGGCTCCTACCCGTTATCAGCAAAACCCTGTAAGTATGATCACTTCTTCTTTTCCACTGACTCTTTGCACACCCATCCCCAAACAGAATGGATGGAAACAAAATAAAAGTTAAGAAAAATAGATGATTATCCATTTCCTGTGCTTGTTCATACATGCTTGCATAGCAGGGGGAAATACATAGCTATACCAGGCCTGCAAAAAGCAAAGAACTAATAAATGTATTCAGTTCATGATAAATCCAGAGGATTTTCTGAATATATGCTTTTGATCAAAGAAGCAAAATAACATAAATTAACTATTTTGAAAACAGTTGTACATAGGAAAATGGAAATAAAAATGTTTTGAGTTTAAGACTTCCATTAATTTACATGAAATAGAAATAATAGGGTTCATAATCCAGAGTTTATTTGTATTACTGATAGCATACTACCTTGAAATGAATAAATGAAATAAGAAAGAAGAGTCTTATTTTTATAGTACATGCTTTTATGAAAGCATTGCCATTTCCCTCGGTACTCAATCTTCAGTCAACTCAGTCAACACAAAGGGCTTATTATTTTTCATCTTCTCTCATGGTGGTGGAAATTATAGTAGTGTTTCTCATTTCTTTCTGTAGAATCTGAATTTTACAGGGTTCCGAAAAATCCTTAAAAAGCATGACAAGATCCTGGAAACATCTCGTGGAGCAGATTGGCGAGTGGCTCATGTAGAAGTAGCCCCGTTTTATACATGCAAGAAAATCAACCAGCTCATCTCTGAAACTGAGGTACGGGAATCTCACTTATATACCACATATTTTCAATAATATTAATGTCTTATTTTTAATGAAATAACTCCTCATTTTTATTCTCCTTTTGTTATTAGTTGCTTGCTTTAAATACATACATTCTTACTCATGATTTTTTCTTTTGCTTTATTCAGTATATATTCACCAGGGGGTTATCAGAATACCATATGTATAAATGGTTCAGAATTATTTATGCAATACTCAAGTTCAGTATAACCTGTGTCAAAAGTTAACAATGTGTCTTTTAGGCTGTAGTGACCAATGAACTTGAAGATGGTGACAGACAAAAAGCTATGAAGCGTTTACGTGTTCCCCCTTTGGGAGCTGCTCAGGTTCGTATTTGTTTCCAGTTGTTTGGTTGGTTCATTTTACCTATTTAATAATCAACATGATCTGTTAGCTGATAAAATATACTAGTTTCATTACTTTAAAAACGGTTTCAGCCAAAGTTTATAAGTGTTTATTACTATTGCTATTTTCACTTTAAAAAATTAGTTGCCAGATCTCACTTCATAATAAATTGTAATGTCTTCCCACCTTTCTCTTCTTATCCTGTACTACTTCTCTTGTTTATTCTTACTGACATGCTAACTTCGTCAGACCAAATGATTAAGATGAGATATTTATCTGATGATATACGAGTGGGAGGGCTTCAGATAGTCTGGGCTACTACATACTTTCCTCTAAAATGCAATAGTTGTGCCTAAAAAAGCATTTGTTAAATGATATCTACATAGTAGTTATACCAAAAGGCATTTAAGTGATATCTTCTGTGTCATAAACTAAATCTCAGTAAATTTAAAAGGATTTAAATCATAGAAAATATGTTCTGTGACGGAATGGAAATGAATAACAGAAAGATCTTCCTCATCCCAATAAAAGGTATTTATGAAAAACCTAAAACTAATATCATACTTAATGATGAAACACTGAATGCTTTCTCCCTAACTAGGGACAAAAAAGTGTATTCACTCTTACCACTTCTATTCAGCATTGTACTGGAGATTATGGCCAGTGTAGTAAGGTAAGAAAAAGAAATAAAAGGCATTTAGATTAGAAAGAAAGAAGTAAAACTGGTGGGGTTTGTTTCGTTTGTTTTTTTTTGCCGATGACATGATGACCTATTTAGAAAATCCAGTGACTCTATAGAATAGCTACTAGAGCTAATTACTGACTTTATTAGCAAGGTTGCAGAATACAAGATCAATACATAGATATTTAGGGTTAAATCTGACAAAAGATGTACAATACTTTTACATTGAAAACTATAAAACACTATTGAGAAATTAAAGAAGACAGATACATGAGAGAAGTTAGAAAACCCAGTATTTTTAAAATATCATTTCTTCCTAAATGGATTCATAGATACAACACAAACTAACTCAAAATCTCAACAGGGCTTTTAAAAAATAATTATTAAGCAAATTTTTAAATTTATATGAAAGTACAAAGGACCAAGAATAGCCAGAACAACTTTGGAACAACTAAGTTGAAGGATTAACACTATGTGGTATCAATCTTATTAAAGCTATGGTAATCAAGACAGTGTGTTATTAGTGTCAGGATAGGCAGATAGATTAATGGAACAGAATAGAGAATCCAAAAGTAGACCAATAAATATATGAACAATTAATTTTCAATAAATATGCAAAGGCAGTTCACTGGAGAAAGGATAGTCTTTTCAACAGATGGGGCTGGAGCAATTGGCTTTCATATGCTAAAAAAAAAACCAAACGCACAACTTCCATACATTCTTCATACCATGTATAGAAATTAATTTTACATGTACCATTGACCTAAATGAAAATCTAAAACTACAAATTTTTGAAGAAAATATAGGAGAAAGTCCTGGTGACTTTGGGTTATGCAAAGATTTTTTAGAAATGACACCAAAAGCACTTCACCAAGATTAAAAACTCCTGCTCTTCAAAAGACAACGTTAAGAGAATGAAAAGCAACAGACTAGGAGAAAATATTTTAAAAATATATCTGATAAAAGACTTGTACCCAGAACATATAAAGAACTCTAGTACTCAATAATAAGAAAACAAACAACCCAACTTAAAAATGGTCAGAAGATCTTAACCAAAGATGTCTGGGTGGCAGATAAGCATGTGAATAGATGCTTAGTATCATTAATAGGGAAATGCAAATTAAAACCACAGTGGGATAACACACACCTATTAGGATGACTGAAATTGAAAAGATTGACATACTGAATCTTGGAGGGCCAAGAACTCTGATATCGCATATGCTGCTGGTGGAATATAAAATGATGTAACCACACTGGAAAATAATTTGGCAGCTTCTTAAAAAGTTAAACCTTCACCTGCAGTGAGATCTAGCCATTACACTCCTTAGTATTTACCCAAGACAAATGAAGCATATGTTCATATAAAAACAAACGTTCATAGCAGCTTTATTCATAATAGCCTAGAACTGGTAACAACCCAAATGTCTATCAGTAGGTGAATAGGTAAACAATGTGGTATATCCATACAATGGAATACTACTCAGCAATAAAAAAAATAAACCTTGATATATGGAACAACATGATGCATCTCAAAATAATTATTCTGAAAAAATAAGCCAGACCAAAAAAGAATATATATATTATGGTTTTGTTTACCTAAGACTCTGGAAAATGCCAACTAATGTATAGTGGCAGAAAGCAGGTTTGCAGTTGCCTGGAGGTGGGATGGGATGTGGTAAGAGGAAAAGAATTACAGAAGGCCAAAAGGAAACTCTTGGGGATGATAGACAACGTTCATTGCCTTGGTTATGGTGATAGTTTCATAGGCGTTTACATATGTCAAAATATCAGATTTTGTACACCTTAAATATGTACAGTTTATTGTATGTCAATTTAGTCAGAAAAACAGTTAAAAAAAAACAAACATGAGGCTTCCCTGGTGGCACAGTGGTTGAGAGTCCACCTGCCGATGCAGGGGACAAAAGTTCGTGCCCCGGTCTGGGAAGATCCCACGTGCCGCGGAGTGGCTAGGCCCGTGAGCCATGGCCGCTGAGGCTGCGCGTCCGGAGCCTGTGCTCCACAACGGGAGAGGCCACAACAGTGAGAGGCCCGCGTACTGCAAAAAAAATAAAAAAACAAAAAAAACATAGGCATATTATAGTCACACTGCTTGAAAATTAAAGAAAAATCTTAAAAGCATCCAGAGAGGAAAGACACAAATTTTATACTTTAAATATGTGCAGTTCATTGTATGTCAATTATATTTCAATAAAGCTGTTAAAAATAAGGAAATTAATTTTGAAAAATTAAGTCTTTAGGACTGCATGTAGAAGGGATAGAGCTAAAGAAAACATGGAAATGGTTATCTGTGGTGAGGAGGGAAGGATTTTGGATCTGGAAGGGGTAAGGATTTCAAAGAAATGGAAATGTGCTCTTCTAAAGATGGGTGATAGGTTTAGGTACCTTTTATTATTGTCTCTAATAGCCCAAATACATTATTTATATGTATATGTGTGTGTATGCACACACACACACACACACACACATCCTTTTGTAAATATGATAAATTACACAATTTAAAAAATTTTTTTGAAAAAGACAAATGACCATCTTCCTTCTGAATGCTTTCAGTCCTAAACTAATATACAGTTATCTATTACTGATGAATAATAAGTCAGAGGAAGTCTCAGTGTTTTTTTTCATTTAAAGATTTTTAGAAAACATTTGAAGAATCTTAAATGTAATATCACCTACTACAATTTCATAGCAAATATTTAAATTGATAAGATCATCTCTCCATATTTCTCATCTATTTATGTTTAAAGTATCAGGCACTTTCTTTTATTTATTTTGGAAAGCAGTAGATTTCTTTTTATTATTTTCTAAATTTAAAATTACATTTATAATAGAGAAAAATAATTTTTGCATGTACACATCCTGGAGATTTTTTTTTTTTTTTTAGCTGCGTTGGGTCTTTGTTGCTGCATGTGGGCTTTCTCCAGTTGGGGCAATCGGGGGCTACTCTTCATTGCGGTGTGTGGGCTTCTTATTGCAATGGCTTCTCTTGTTGCGGAGCACGGGCTCTAGGCATGTGGGCTTCAGTAGTTGCAGCACGTGGGCTCAGTAGTTGTGGCATGAAGGCCCTAGGGGGTGTGGGCTTCAGTAGTTGTGGTGTGAGAGCTCTAGAGCACAGGCTCAGTAGTTCTGGCACACGGGCTTAGTTGCTCCATGGCACGTAGATTCTTCCAAGACCAGGGCTCAAACCGGTGTCCCCTGCATTGGCAGGCGGATTCTTAACACTGTGCCACCAGGAAAGCCCCCATCCTGGAGATTCTGACATGAGTGTATGTTTAAAAATTCACTTTAAGGTACTCCAATATAATACTGTAAGTACTCAGAAAATGAGTATTCTTATTTTTATCATTGTCTCTAATTATATAGTACCAAATATGTGAACTCTAACTGAGTAATACTGACTTACAAAATTTAAATATGTACACACTGTAAAAGTGAAATTGCACTTTAATCTCTCCTATAAGAAAACTCAGTATATATATAATTTGATGCCTGAGATTCTAATTCTCTTTATTTAGTGACACAGATTTCTGTAAAATAATTAGAATAAACTGGCACTTCAATTCTAGTATTATTGGATAATGAAGGATGATTCCCTGGTCCAGATTTACAAAACTTCAGATCATAAAATATGTTCATGGTAGAACTTTGAGGCTTATAGTGCTAATTTATTACACTGTATACTAAATGTATTCAGTATTTTGCCCTTTACTCAAAATGCTATTTTTCTGTCCACAGCCTGCACCAGCATGGACTACTTTTAGAGTTGGCCTATTTTGTGGAATATTCATTGTACTGAATATTACCCTTGTGCTTGCCGGTGAGTAGTTTAAATTTTGAATTAAATTATTACTAATCTGCTTATGTCATATTCTGTCCCTCTACCAAAGTTACTGCCAAACTACCAAAGCTACTGAAAGAGAAATCTGTCAGGGCTAAGTTTTTTGTTTTTATAAATGATGGGAGGGTGGGTGTTGGTTATTTTGGTTTGTTTTCCCCTTTGGATATAATTATCCCTTTAAACATTGCTAGATTGTGACTCCTTATTCTCCATCATTTTCAGCGTTTAGTTATCAATAACCTCAGCTCCCTTGATCACAGATGAGAGTAAATAAGATTTTACAAAATTTATGCACTAAGGTCATTTACTTTGCTTTTTGGAGACTCTCTCACATCCTTTCCAGAACCTATTTACAATTACTTTGCATATAATTTTAAGAAAATTAATTATATAATATTCTATTCTATAGCAGTTAAAAATTGTAAAGAGGTAGGAGGAATTGCTAGAAACAAGTACATTCCCAACCTCAAGGAATGGTGTAACAACAAGGGAGGCATAACCTTACTAAACCTCCCAACAGAATTTGACTTACCTCTCAGCAGCATTTTGACATTGTGGATCATTCCTTCTTGAAACTCTTCAGTTGATTTTGATGGGAAACCACACTCTGCTGGTTTTCTTATTAAACTTTGCTGGCAGTTTTTTCCCAGACACCTTTCTAGCTTTCTTTTGGCATCTAAATGTTAAGAAGTACCACTGGGTTCAGTCCTCAGATCTTTCTCTGTCTACATTCATTTCCTAGCTAGGCAATCTTATTGAAGCCTATGGCTATAAATATCATCTATATGCTAATAACTCCCAAATTATATACTGTTTCCTCTGAATGATATCTAATTTGTTACTTAGATGTCTAATAGGCATCTTAAACTTATGTGGACAAATTTATTTTATCACTAAATATGCTTTCTCTTCCATATAGCATCACCTCTCATCAGTTTCTCAGGCCAGAAACCTTTAGCCTCTCTTTTCCCTCATACCTCATCTCCAGTCCATCAGCAAATCCTGTTGCTCTGTCTTCAAAACATGCTCTGAATCTGACCACCTCCACCAGTGCCATCCTTGTCTAGCAACCATTTCTTTCTTAGTACACTGAAGCAGCCTCCTGAATTTGTCTCCATACAGCCACTCTTGCCTCTCTATAGTCACCAGTGTCTTTTTGATGCAGGTTAGATCACGTCACTCTCCTCTTCAAAATCCATTAAATGGCTTCTCTTACAATAAAATTGAAAGTTCCTACTATGGTATGCAAGATCTCGTCCCTTTGGGCCTTTCTAACTTCATATTCTGTCATCCTCCCCACACTCAGTTTCACTTGGTTTCACTGTTTCCATCCACATTTGTTTTGTTACTATTCCTTGAACACACCAAGCTCATTCCCATCTATGAGCCCTTTCAATTGCCTAAAAGGCCCTTCCCCAAGATGTCTACATAGCTTACTCCCTCACTTCATGTAGTCTCTACTCAAATGCCACCTCCTTAGTAAGGCCTTCCCTGATCAGCCTACCCTAAAATAGCCTGTTCTATTCCTTTAGCCTACATTAGTTTTCTTTGGAGCACTTGTGACATATTTTGTTTCATATTATCTGCTTTCCCATTGGAATATAAATTCCTTAATGCCTTGGCTTTTGTCTCTCCTGTTCACCATTGTATCTCCAGCACCTAAAACATTGCCTGGGATATAGCAGGGTTCAAAAAATGTTGGTTGAAGTTTGAGTGGATGGAAGAGAAGGACAGAGATGAAATTAAATGATATACAGAAAACACACAAACAGCAAAAAAACACATATCTCAAAGATTCTTGAATTTGAGGGCTTTTACTTTAAGGGCAGATAATCCTGGTATACCCCAAGAGTCTGTGTACTTGGGGCTTCCCTGGTGGTGTAGTGGTTAAGAATCCACCTGCCAATGCAGGGGGACATGGGTTCGAGCCCTGGTCCGGGAGGATCCCACATGCCACGGAGCAACTAAGCCCGTGCGCCACAACTACTGAGCCTGTGCTCTAGAGCCTGCAAGCCACAACTACTGAGCCCACGTGCCACAACTACTGAAGCCCACATGCCTAGAGCTCATGCTCCACAACAAGAGAAGCCACCGCAATGAGAAGCCCTTGCACCTCAACAAAGAGTAGACGCCGCTCGCCACAACTAGAGAAAGCCTGCACGCAGCAATGAAGACCCAATGCAGCCAAAAATAAATAAAAATAAAAATAAACTTATTTAAAAAAAAAAAGAGTCTGTGTATTTGTGCTTATAATAACTGTGAGTCATTAATAAAGGATTAAATTCTGTTCAGTGAAGTCTGCACAGAAAATGACTTAGAAATAGATGTTATTGTATAAATATCCATTATAATCTGTTTTGGACTTTTAGTAATTATAATGCTGCTTGAACAAGGAAGGTTTATATCACTGTCACACTTAAACTATTCTCGATTCCAGGGACTATGTATTTTTCACTTTTGTATTTCAAGTTCCTAACGCAGTGCCAGACATATAGATGTTCAAGAAGTAATTTACTGAATTCATTATTCCTCATAAACATTCTTCTTAATTAAGATTGTCAAATTGCATATTATGAAATTATAGCCCAGGTTGTAATGGCTTTTAGATAGTGTGTGAACTTTACGTATTAACAGTGTATTTTCATTTGTATGTTTAGAGTTCTCCTTCCCACCAATTTTACTAAAAATTAACTCTGTTATTGTCTACTGTAAGCTCATGTTTTAATATTGGTATACTTTATGTTCATATTTAAATCTAGCTCTGTGTCTTCAGGGATGAATGCAGTTTACTTATATAGAATGCATGGAAATACTACAATAAAAAGCCCAGCCCTAGATTATCAAGCTAGCTGTTATGGAAAGAACACTGACTTATCTACAAAAGGCCTTGCCTGGTTGCAGTCCCAGCTCAACTGTTTCTTAATTGTTTTGGCTTTAAAGACATGACTTAACTTCTCTGAAACAATTTCCTCATTTGTTAAATGAGCTTAATACCTTACAAGAATAGGGTTGTATTAGAATTCATTCAACAAGTAAATTTTATGTATCTATGATTATGCTTGATAATCTTGAGTCTAAAGATAGATAAGAGAATTCCTTTCCTTATGAAACTTATTACACGAGGGAGATTAAGACATATTAAAACAATAATAATACACTGCAAAATAGAAGTGTTTTCTAAGCAGCTCAAGAGAACAAGTGATTACTTTCAAATGAGAGCATCAGGGAAGACTTTACTCATCTGTGTGTGAAATTTTTTCTTTTCTTTCCAAGATGAGCATGGTGTTATCATCATCACCATCATTAAATAAGACATAAGAATAGATAAATAAACTTCATTCTTTTTATGTGAATGAATTGAAATGAAGTTTTCTTAAATTCCGGGGCAAGTTGGGGTTTTGTTTTCTTTCGTATGTATAGCCTACATTTTTGTGAGACGATCTGACTTATTTTCTAATGTGTGTGCTTTATGCATTTAGTGTTGCGTATGTATGTTCTCTCACCTCAGAACCCGTCTTTGTTTAATCTTTGTGTGTCTATGGGGGGAGGCAGGGTAAATACAGTTAAAGCCAGCTGTCTATCCTTATTTATCTCCCAGTGGTTGTGTAAATGATAACAGAGTTGAAAATTGAGAGAGAAACACAGCAGTAGTAATGCATGTACAATCATGATTCTTTTTTTTCAAACATTCACATTAAAAAAAATAATGTGTGGGCTTCTCTGGTGGCGCAGTGGTTGAGAGTCCACCTGCCGATGCAGGGGACACGGGTTCATGCCCCGGTCTGGGAAGATCCCACGTGCCGCAGAGCGGTTGGGCCCGTGAGCCATGGCCACTGAGCCTGCGCGTCCGGAGCCTGTGCTCCGCAACGGGAGAGGCCACAACAGTGAGAGGCCCGCGTACTGCAAAATAATAATAATAATAATAATAATGTGCATAATTGCTATGGTTTCTCAAGGGGACATGACCTGATATTTAATAATTTGTCTGAAATTCACATATTCCAGATATTTAGTGTTATGAAGATGAAAAGTTACCTGTTCATATTTTTTAAAACTTGTTCTTATAGTTTCCTAGTAATCTGCACTTAATTGATATAATAATAATTTATCATATTTCACTTTCTGGTTTGACAAAGACAAGAGTTTGACCATTTAAACTGCCTATAAGGGAACCCTTCTACATTGTTGGTGGGAATGTAAATTGGTACAGCCACTATGGAGAACAGTATGGAGGTTCCTTAAAAACTGAAAAAAGAGCTACCATATGATTCAGCAATCCCACTCCTGGGTATATACACAGAGAAAACCATAATTAGAAAAGATATATGCACCCCAATGTTTATTGCAGCACTATTTACAATAGCCAGGACATGGAAGCAACCTAATGTCCATCAACAGAGGAATGGGTAAAGAAGATGTGGTACATATATATACAATGGAATATTACTCAGCCATAAAAAAGAATGAAATAATGCTATTTGCAATAACATGGATGGACCTAAAGATTGTCATACTGAGTGAAGTTAAGTCAGACAGAGAAGGACAAATATCGTATGATATTGCTTGTATGTGAAATCTAAAAAATTGGTACAAATGAACTTATTTACAAAACAGAAATAGAGTTACAGATGTAGAAAACAATCTTATGGTTACCAGGGGGGATTGACATGTACACCCTACTATATATAAAATAGATAGCAAATAAGTACCTACTGTATAGAACAGGGAACTCTACTCTGTAATGACCTATATGGGAAAAGAATCTTAAAAAGAGTGGATATGTGTATATGTATAACTGATTCACTTTGCTGTACAGCAGAAAGTAGCACAACATTGTAAATCAAGTATATTCCAACAAATTTTTTTTTTTAAGTGCGTATAAGGGGCTTCCCTGGTGGCGCAGTGGTTGAGAGTCCGTCTGTCGATGCAGGGGACACGGGTTCATGTCCCGGTCTGGGACGATCCCACATGCGGTGGAGCAGCTGGGCCCATGAGCCATGGCCGCTGAGCCTGCGCGTCCGGAGCCTGTGCTCCGCAACGGGAGAGGCCACAAGAGTGAGGCCCGCGTACCACAAAAAAAAAAAATAAGTAAAAAAAATAATAAGTGCAGGGCTTCCCTGGTGGCGCAGTGGTTGAGAGTCTGCCTGCCGATGCAGGGGACATGGGTTCGTGCCCCGGTCTGGGAAGATCCCACATGCCGCAGAGCGGCTGAGCCTGCGCGTCCGGAGCCTGTGCTCCGCAACAGTGAGAGGCCCGCGTACCGCAAAAAAAAAAAAAAAATAATAATAATAAGTGCATATAAGAGTGTGAAATAGCAAGCACTCATACACTAGTGGTAAAGTATTAATTGTCACAGTCTCTTTAGAGGATAATTTGGCAGCATATGTAAAAATTTTTTAGTACAATCACTTTGATTAAGCAATTTTATTTCTAAAAGTTTATCTTATAAACATACTTGTACATGGGTGCAAAGACATATATGAAAGGGGGGTATTCACCACTATTTTGTTTATAATAGCAAAATCCTAGGAACAGCTCAAATGTCTATCAGGAACTGTTTAAGAAAATAAATGACATTACCCCTATACAATGGAATACCATGAAGATATGAAAGTGAATGAGTGGAAGTGGGTATAGTACTTTGGAGAACTGTTTGGTAGTATCACCAAAACTGAATATAACTATGCTGTGTTGTTTCTACCTTTTGACTAATGTGAGTTTTGCTGTTGTGAACATGCATATACATGGATTTGTTTGGGTACCCATTTTCAGTTTTTTCGGATATATACCTAGGAGTGGAATTGCTTAATTATATGATAATGCTTTTTACCCTTCTGAGGTACCACCAAATTGTTTTCCACAGAGGCTCCATCATTTTCTGTTTCCACCAGCAATTTATGAGGGTTCCATTTTCTCCACATTCCCATCAACACTTGTGATTTCCCTTTCTTTTTTCTTAATTATAGCCATCCTAGTGGGTTTGAAGTTATGGTTTTGATTTGCATTTTTCTAATGACATTGACCATCTTTTCATGTGCTTATTGGCTATTTGTATATTTTCTTTGGAAAAATATCTACCCAAGTCTTTGCCCATCTTTAAATTGAGTTGTCTTCTTATAGCTAAGTTACTAGAGTTCTTTATATATTCTGGATACTAGACCCTTATCAGATATATAATTTGCAAATATTTTCTCCCATTCTATAGATTGTCATTTTACTTTCTTGATAATGTCCTTTGATGCACAAAATTTTTTAACTTGGTGAAATCCAGTTTATCTGTTTTTGTTGTTGTGTTATTCATGCTTTTGGTGTCATATCTAAGACTTCCATTGCCAAATCCAAGGTCCTGAAGGTTTACCCTTATATTTTCTTCCAAGAGTTTTATGGTTTTAGCTCTTATATTTAGCTCATTGATTCATTTTGAACTAATTTTTGTACATGCTGTGAAGTATGGATTCAACTTTATTCTTTTGCATGTGAGTATCCAAATGTCTCAGCACCATTTGTTGAAGAGAATATTCTTTTTCATTGAATAGTCTTGGTTGTCTTATTGAAAATCCATCAGCCATAGATGTAGAAGTTTATTTCTGAGCTCTCAATCTATTCTATTTGTCTATATTTTTTTATGCCAGTACCACACTATTTTGTAGTACAGTTTGAAATCAGAAATTGTGAGTTCTCCAACTTTGTTCTTTTTTCAATATTGTTTTGGCTATCTGGGGCCTCTTACAATTCCATATGAATTTGAGTATCGATTTGACATTTCTGCAAAAAAAGGCCATTAGAATTTTTATATGGATTGTATTGAATCTGTAGAATACTTTGGGTAACATTGCCATTTGAACAAGTCTTCCAATCCATGAACATGGGATTTCTTTCAGCAGTGTTTTGTAATTTTCAATGTACAAGTCTTTCACCTCCTTGGTTAGATTTATTCCTTGGTGTTCTATTCTTTTGTTTGCTGTTGTAATTGGAATTGTTTTCTTAATTTCATTTCAGATTGTTCATTGGTGGTTTATATAAGGACAACTGAGTTTTGTGTGTTGATCTTTTTTTTTTTTTTTTTGGCTGCGTTGGGTCTTCATTGCTACATGCAGGCTTTCTCTAGTTGCGGCGAGTGGGGGCTACTCTTCGTTACGGTACTTGGGCTTCTCATTGTGGTGGCTTCTCTTATTGCGGATCACAGGCTCTAGGCGTGTGGGCTTCAATAGTTGTGGCACACGGGCTCAGTAGTTGTGGCTTTCAGGCTCTAGAGCACAGGCTCAGTAGTTGTGGCACACAGGCTTAGTTGCTCCATGGCATGTGGGATCTTCCTGGACCAGGGCTCAAACGCGTGTCCCCTGCATTGACAGGAGGATTCTTAACCACTGTGCCCCCAGGGAAGTCCCTTTGTGTTGATCTTGTACTCTGCAACTTTGTTGATTTTATTGGCTCTAGTAGTTTATTTGTGTATTCTTTGGGATTTATACTTATTATTTTTGTTTCCTGAATGTTATAATATATATGTGGTCTTTGGTTGGGAATCAGGATGTAAGACCATATATATATTTTTTTATTTTCAACCTCCTAACTAATCTTCTTGCTACCGTACTTGTTCCTTTGCAGTCTGTTCTTCACATGACAGCTAGAGTAGTCCTTTAAAATTATTAATCTGGTCATACCAATTATGTGAAAAACCTTTCATTGGCTTCATACATCTGAGTAAAAGCTTAAGTCTTGACAAAGTCCTACCTGATCTGCCTGTAGGTAACTTTTTGCCACTTTACCTCTTATTCATTCCAGTCATAGTGCCCTGGCCTTCTTCCTGTTCCTGGACTACACAAGGCTTATACCTATCTTAAGGCCCTTTGTACTTTCCCTCTACTTGGAGCCCTGTTCCTCCAGAGAGTCACATGATTGAGTCTCTATTTCCTTAAGGTTCCTGCAAATGTCATCTTCTGAGAAGTTTTCTTGACCACCCTACCTAAAATAGCACCTAACATTCTTTATCTCTTTACTTTTTTTCCTTCAAAATACTTATCTCACTATCTGACATTGTACAGAATAGAAGTTGCCTGAAGACAGGTATTTTGTCTGTTGTTCATTACTGAATCTCCTGCTTTTAGAATGGTGTCACACATAATGGGCACCCAATAAATATTTGTCAAATTAATGAAAAAATGAATTTTCATCAAGTAAAAAGAAACTGATATATACTGAATATTCAAAAATGGGCCAAACGTACTGTTTTAGGCATTTAGTATATCTTGTTCAGATTTAATCTTCTTAACAAACTTATGAGAATATTCTCCCCATTGACCAACAAAGAAACTGAGACTTAGAAAAATTTAATAATTTGCCCTAGTAAAGCTAGGATTTGAAATCTGGTATGTAGTATTTGACTCCAAAGCAAAGGCTTTCTCTACCTTGTTATTTTTAAATTATTAAATGTGCTATGTGCTATAGAGAATACAAAGATAAATAATAAATGGTTATTTAAGTATATAAGATGTATATAATTAAATTTCAAATGAGTAGTGCTAACAGTAAATTTTATAGTTATTTGGAAAATTGAGAAATTGGTAGCCAAATTGAAATGTTTGGTACAGAATAGGCTCAAAATGAAACATTGATTCAATAAATTTATGAACAGATGAGAATCTGGTTCTTAAGTAATAAGTAGAAATAGAATTGGTCAAAAGAAAGAGCAAGGCCATTTTAGGTATAGGGGACAACATAAGCAAAATGAGTTTGTTAAAAGGATAATAAAATTTATCAGGAAATAAGAATTTAGGGGCGCTATAAATTTGGGAAACTTAATTGGAGATCAGATTGTGAAGAACTTGAATTGCGAGGCTGAAACGTTTGAATGTTATAATTATTGGCGATCTATAGGATAGTAGTGATACTGAATGTTTGTATGGGCATATGAGCAATTGAATGTAGTAATTAAGAGTATGGGCTTTGGAGCAAAACTGTCTGAGTTAAAATCCTGGCTCTGCTTTATCCTAGCTTGGTAAACCTGAGGAAATTACTTAACCTCTCTGCTGTAGTTTTCTCATCAATCAAATGGAGATAATAGTTTTTAACTCACAGAGCCATTGTGAAGATTAGATGAATTGTTATATGTAAAAATACAATCCTTAGCACATAGTAAGCATTCTATAAATACTAATTGTTGTCATTTATATGACATTTCAATTTTCACATTGCTTTCATATATACTCTTTCTTATAATTTTCATAGTAACGCTGTGAGCTAGGCATTACTATATCCAGTTCAGTGATGGACAAAACAAAGCCAAAGAAGTTGTGTCATGCCAGAAATCCCCAGCTGACAGAACTGATCTGATGGTTTTAAATTATTTCACCATGGACTAATATGCTGAAAGTCAAATTTTAGGAAAATTTTTCTGGTGGAATTTTGCAGAGTGAAATGAAGAAGAGAAAGAACCTCTAAGCAAGTTTATCAGGCTCTTGAGATAACCTAGGTTTACGTTTTATTTATTAAAAATTCTTATGCCAGGGTTATATCCTTGAGAATTAAGAGAAAGACAATTAATGGAGGCATTATAAATTTTCTAACTAACCAATTAGTTGATATTCTTTCAGCTGTATTTAAACTTGAAACAGATAGAAGTATTTGGCCCTTGATAAGAATCTATCGTGGTGGCTTTCTTCTGATTGAATTCCTTTTTCTACTGGGCATCAACACGTATGGTTGGAGACAGGCTGGAGTAAATCATGTGCTCATCTTTGAACTTAATCCGAGAAGCAATTTGTCTCATCAGCATCTCTTTGAGGTAATCAAAGCAAGACATAAAATCCCATGGATATAGTTTACATTAGCCATATAGCTGGTTTAGTGGGTACTAAAATCTATTTTCTATTTGAAGAGGATTGTTGATGTAATAATTAAACATTTTTCTTACCTCTGTTTTATTAAAGATTTTTTAAGTAATGGTAGAGATAAAAATAATTTTCTTTCTTTTTGTCTTTCCCATCCTTTATCAGATTGCTGGATTCCTCGGGATATTGTGGTGCCTGAGCCTTCTGGCATGCTTCTTTGCTCCAGTTAGTGTCATCCCCACATATGTGTACCCACTTGTCCTTTACGGGTTTATGGTTTTCTTTCTCATCAACCCCACCAAAACTTTCTATTATAAATCCCGGTTTTGGCTGCTTAAACTGCTGGTAAGTCCAGAAATTTGTGTATCATTTTTAGAGTGGTATATTGGTCATTGGCTTCCCCCAGAATGAAAACAAAACTCCTGTATTGCACAACTTCAGAAGGCATGTTCACATTGTAGTCTAAATGAGTGGTACCCCAGCTCCAGGGGCAAAGAATGCAGTATGGCGGGCACACCTGATGTTGTGCAGTAACAGTGGCCCTGGGAAAAGCACTCACACATTTTTTCCTCCAAAATGGAATATGAAGTGTCGAGATACTGAAATGACTTTGCAAATTAATAATTCATAATTAATTACTTTAAAGATTAATCAACTGTGATAACATGTAGAATTTTCCCTTTTTTTAAGTGCTAAAACTATTGCTTTCCTGTTAAATTGCTATAAGTAGTCAATCAAACATTTTTATTTTATGAAGTATTGGTTCTCTAAAAGCAGTAGGAATATCTTGTCAGGTCACCAAGTTTAATTTGAGAAATTGACTTTATAAATTCCATTTCTTCTTCCACTTTACGTATTTCTTAATGGTCTCAAAATCAAGCAGTCTCAGCATTAGGATATAGAATTTCCTGCAAAAATGGTAGCTATATTTTTTGGGATATTGTAGATTGCTCTGGAAAGGAACTTCTGCTTACTTCCAAATTTAACCAGCTCTATTTTGAAAATCAATTGGGAATGCTTTCGTATAATTATTTCTTAGATTACAAATTACAACTAACAGTAGAGTGATGGTTAGTAATTAAATTGACCAATCTCCACAGACTTCCAGAATTCTCATAATTATCGTCTCACTTTTTTTTCACCTTATAAAGTATATTGCCTTGAAAACTATAGTTTTAATTTCTTTTTCCTTTTGTATGCCCCTTAGGTTTAGGATAATTTTTGTTGTTGTTCTTAGCAATATGCTCTCTTTAGCATTAACTAAAATTTTAAAATCTGAAGAAATAAAATATGACCTTCCAATTAAAAAAACATAGTAAGCAGTCAACAAATAAAAGCAGCCTATGTCCAATGTAGGCAGGTATTTATAGCAATCTGAAAAACAAAATGACCCAAATCTTGATTTTTTTCCCCCCAAAGTTAATTGTTCATGTATTTGTATTTCTTCTTTCTTCCACTAGGATTTTTATCACAAACTGAGAATCTCCCTCTTTTCCACCAACTTCATTCAATATAAATAAATAAATAAGCAAGCAAACAAGGAAGCAAATCATCCCCTTAAAGTATAGCACCACTAGGCCTAATTTTGAGTTTGAATTCTGAGTGTGGAACTTAGATGTTCAAGCATGTTTTAATAAGTCATAAGTTATACCATCACCTTTAATGTGTTTTGTCATCATCTAGAAAACATGCTTTTTAGATTTTTTTTTATTTAAGACAAAAGAAAAAATTGAGCCTTTTTTTTCTCTTGAAATTTATACTAAAAATAAATCATTTCCAGTTAGTACAACAATATTAGATTACCTTTCTTATTTTGAGATTGTCATTTTATTTCTAGATTTTGTGGAGTTTCTAAACTGTGTTATTTGCATAAAAAATGTTAATATTCTTCTGGTTACAAGGAAATAACTACAAGATTATAAACACCTATTTTTCCTTCCTAAATTATTGTGAAATCTCTATAAAGTTATTTTCAAATGAGATTTGAAAGACTTAGAAAACTCAGTTGTTAATATGATTGCATCATTACAATAACAAAATAATACAGTTGTGTACATTATGTGCTAAGTGAACATTTCCCCATTGCATCCTTCTTTGTTTAAATAGGAAGCGGGTATGATTCATGAATGACCAGTTATTCTTATTAGCAGAACGATTCCCCATTGAGTAGACATTTATCTGTGCATCTGTTGTGTGTTAATAAATGAGGACTGTTGATGGAATGGGTTGGCAGGGGTGTAATAAGAAATAAGAGAATAGTAAAATATACTCTCAGAAGCAGTGAAATACGGAAGCAAGCATTGTGATTTGGTATGTTTGTAATAATTGTAAATAGTAAAAATGTTATTTATAGAATATTTTACTATTAATTGACCTATTGACTTATTTTAATTCAAATCTCACTGAGAAAATTTACCCTTAGAGTTATTTCTAGTGATTTAACAAGAACGTTTCTACCCTAGTTATGTTTTTCTGATACAGCTTTTCTTAAAGCTTCATCCTAAAGTAAACTACATTTCCCTTTTTCTTTTTTTCTTTAATTTTTGGTGGAAAAAGAACATATGTCACTTGGCCATAGTGGTAGGCACTGGGCACCACTTATATTCATATTTAAATTTGAATCTATGGAATTGATATGTTACTCCTCTCCCCAAAAGAAGCTAAAAAAATTTTTTTAAGAAATTGATTTGTTTTGATATTAGTATTATATGTCAGATTAATACAGTTTATTTACATTCATTAGGTCATATAGCCTCTCTCCAGATCTGTATTTGTCCTACTTGGAAATCCAGTTAGGAAGCATAAACAATGCCTCAGATTTTCTAAACAAAAGTATCAAGTTATTCTTATAGAAGGCTGCATAAAGTTTTTAAATTAGAGTCTTTTGCTATATTATTTTGGAATTGGTTTTTCCAGTATTTTCTTTAGTTGTATAATAAAAGTTTTACACATGTCTATTATAAGAATAGATTAGAGAAATGTTCTCATTTAATAATGTACTATTCTGGACATTTTATATGTATCAACTTATTTAATCCTTTTAATAAACCATGAGGTTGGAGCTACTATTAATCCACAGTTTATAAATGAGGAAACCTAGGTTCAGGGAAGTTAAATAAGGTCACAAAGCCAGGATGTAATGGAGATGGGATATGAACCCAGGCGTTCTGGCTCCATAATCTGTGTTCTTAAACACTACCATTTAACAGTTAGACCTGGTGGTCACTTTATCTACATGTTTAACTTTGATTAGTGGATCACCTAACAGGAACCTTAAAATCAGATTTGGAAAGAATGTGATTATCCACAAGTAGAAATTAAGACTTCATCTCCTTAACTGTTTACCTCCTTAACTTCATCATCTTAACTTAGAAGATGATAACATACATTCTTTGTAATAACTTGTTAGTGGTCTTTTTGTGTATGTGGGTAAAACATCAGATATCCAGGTTGTCTGTAGCTTTCTTCATACAGTTACTCAGTGAATGGTTATCATTTTAATTTAAATCACAACAAAGTAGAAGTTGAAAGACCTTAGCCAGAATAAGAAAGGAAGGAGAATTCTCACTCAAAAAGGGGAATTCAGGGCTTCCCTGGTGGCGCGGTGGTTGAGAATCTGCCTGCCAATGCAGGGAACACGGGTTCGAGCCCTGGTCTGGGAAGATCCCGCATGCCGCGGCGCAACTGGGCCCATGAGCCACAGCTACTGAGCCTGCGCGTCTGGAGCTTGTGTTCCACAACAAGAGAGGCTGCGACAGTGAGAGGCCCGCGTACCGCAATGAAGAGTGGCCCCCGCTCCCCGCAACTAGAGAAAGCCCACGCACAGAAACGAAGACCCAACACAGCCAAAAATAATAAATAAATAAATAATTTTTTTTAAAAAAAGGGGGCATTCAGATAAATCTAAGATGAATTTGACTATGTGTTAATGTCAGGGAGTTAAGTATGATCTGTTTATTTTCATTTCCACTCACCCTACCTCTGACCAAACTACTTGTTCCTTTCTTTGTATTTCCAGGGTATTTTGTATGCCTATCTGTAATAGCAGTTACCACATGGTGCTGTCATTATTTCTTTAGGTATTTATTATTTGACCAAAGGGATTGTGGGTCTTTAAGGGTACAGGCCATGTTTTATTTATTTAGTACCTCCACAATGCCTGACATATAGTAAATACTTAATAATCTTTGTTAAATGTATGAATGACTGTAATTATGTTCTTACCTTCATTAGTTGTCTTATACCAATGTTTACCACTCCCTTCTTTCTTCCTTTTTTCATCTTCTCTCTTCTGTAAATTTTCCCTTCCTTCCAATTTTTATTTTATGTCACTCCTTTCCTTTTCTAGTGCATCCCTCTATCTCTTTGTTTCTTATTTAATACACTGTCCTCCCCTTCTGCTCTTACAGAGGTTTTCTGTAATAGCCAGGTTTTGAGGCTGGGTGTGGCAGGTTGTGACAGTAATGGTAGTCTGTCTAACGTCAGTGAGAAATGAGAAGTTTGCCCTAGGCTACCAGTTTCACAAAAGTCCATGACTAGACTGAGTAAGACTTCTTGATCCTTTGTTGTTATATCCTAAATTATTCTCTTGTTTCTGTCTCTTTGAATCTTTTAAATCCATTCTGTACCTAGAGTTTCTTAAAATATTATATAAACTGGTACCAGAACCTCTTTGTGCATAAATGATTAACATCTCAATCCCTAATAACCTCCTACCCCACCCTACCCTGAAAAAAAAAAAAAGTTTGCTGTATCTGGAGCTTATGGTTGCAAATGGTAACATCTCATCTGGCTTACTGAACAACTTTCTGAAAGAGCAAGTGAGTGATCAGAGATTGAACCGTGGACACAAAATATATCAGCTCCAGAAAGTAATGTCTTAAAGCCTGTGTTGTGTCCTGTAAGACCCCTGGTCTAAATTCCAAAGCTCCAAGACAATACCTGTCATAGATAGTTGACACCCAGGATTGATTTGTAATATAGTCATTTATTATTTCCCTGAAATAATCAAGGGAATTATTTAGAGAAAGAATAGAAAGAACCAGCCAAGTCTGAGAGACGAGAGCCATAGTCTCCCAGGCTGGATATGTCCATTAAATGAATATACCTAGATGGCAGGAGAGCTATAGCTTTAGACTCATTTTCACAAAACTGTTGCTTAGCCAGAATTCCTTGTTTTAGGAGTCCATTTTCACCTGTGTAAGATAGAAAGGGTCTAACAGGGTGAGGAGGAAAGCTGCCTTCATCCCATCTTCACTTCACTCAAGGCCTTTCAAGACAGCCTGTACAATTTGAGCTTATTTCTGATGATTAGTATCTAATTCTTTCTCTCTCTGCAATGCCAGGATTTTCCTTTGCAGTAGTAAACAGGCTTCCACAGGATAGAGTCAGGAGGAGTTATTGTTATAGGTCTTCTGCAAAATGGGGATATGGATAACACCTAGCTCAGAATTGTTATAGTTAATGGATTATAAGAAATGCATTATGAGAAAAATACACAGAGTGGATTAGTGCTCAAGACATGTAACCGGAATTTATTTATCATTGTTTTTGTAACAGTGGGATGTGGGCTGATTTTTGTGGCATAATTTGAAGACAAATACAATTATCATCATGGCATTAGTGAAATGAAAGTGACTTTGGTTAGAGAATAATACATACTTCAGACGAGGCGCTATCCTCCCCTTCCTATCCTGTGTAGGCAAAGAAAAGCTTTGTATTCAGTTAGCTAAGATGGGAGAATATTCCAGAAATTATCATAGCACATGGGTCTCCAGCAAAATTTAATTTAGAAAAAAAAAAATTTAATTTAGACTAACGCTAAATGTCCTCTCGGTGCATTTGTGCCATTCTCTCTGCTTTCCACTTCAGCTCTTCCCACCTCTCTGCTTTCTGTTTTCTGACTGTAGCTATTCCTGCCTTCCCCCTGCCCCACCCTTTTAATTCCTTTCTTAGTTGTCCATTCAACTCATTCCCTTCATTACCAATTCTCAACCTAGCCACTGTTGCCAGGTCCCTGTGTTTGTGATTGGTTCATTGGTTTCCATTTTATCAACTAAGGTAATCATGCTGCAGGGTCAGACATGAATTAGAGAAATTTAATATGAACTTTCTTGTTTCTGTGTTTTCTGATTTTTTTTCTTTCTCCCAGTTTCGAGTATTTACAGCCCCCTTCCATAAGGTAGGCTTTGCTGATTTCTGGCTGGCCGATCAGCTGAACAGCCTGTCAGTGATACTGATGGACCTGGAATATATGATCTGCTTCTACAGTTTTGAGCTCAAATGGGATGAAAGTGGGGGCCTGTTGCCAAATGATTCAGAAGGTAGGGTATGAATGTGCATCCACACTACTGAACTGCCAGTGTAAACCAAGAAATACTGGGAATGATAACTGAGAAATTTAAGATCATCCAATAATATTACAAATTTAATTAAATGTACTTGGCACTCCTTTAGCAATCTCTTTATCGGATACAATTTGGCTCTTAAATTATATTTTATAATTTTAGCTATTCATTTGCCAGGAGATTTACAACTTACACTTAAAGAATTCTAAAACTAAAAAACTTCTAATACATTGGTAATTAAATCACAGATGCTTTAGTGTCAACAATTGCTATCACAGTATTGCTTTACTATGATCAAAAATACTGATAATTTAGAAATTAGATCAAGTGCTTTGAGAAAGTCATAGATGTTTTTTAATTCTTCTTGGGGACCTTATTTTTCTTTTGGCTCTTTTTATCACTCTTTGTTTATGCCAGGTGTTCAAGTTACTAAGGAATTTTGCCTTAATGACAAAGACCAACTTTAGACAGATTATGTAACATCTGACTAACAAAAGTTAATGAAGCCAGTGCCAACACATTTTCATTGATGCCAGCAGATCACAATTCTATTGTATGTTGAACCACTCGGATACATTTCCAGAATTTGAAGAAAATTGATTTACGAACTCTATTCTTCTCATTTTAAAAGTATAAACTCTGCTGTTTGTTTTCTTTGTTCGTTTTATTTAAAGAACAAGAGTGTGAACAACCTATAGTGGGTATATTGTAGTGGTTTGGCGTTCATGAAATTGACTCTAGTCACCAGTGATATATATAGGTTTTCCAGATGTTTCAGAGCTAATTTTTTTCTCCTTGATTAGTGTACTCATTTTCTAATTGTCTTATAGTTTTACCACACTCCAAAGAAGGTGATTCCAGAATAGATAGTCAGAAATCTGAGCCGGCAGATTTTTCTAAGTTCCCACTGTGTATTTTACCTTCTCTTCTCAGCTTATCAACCACTAAAAAGTTTAAGAATATAATAGTTGCAAAGAAAAAAGTGATTCTGAAACCCAGGTTCCTTGCTTTTATGGACTTCCTAGTGGTTACAATATATGACTCTAAATGATGTGAACAAGTTATTTTTTTTTAATTGTAGTCTTTTCTTCTTTGAAATCTTCACAGAACCAGAAATTTGCCACAATTACTCATATGGTGTGCGGGCTATTGTTCAGTGCATTCCTGCTTGGCTTCGCTTTATCCAGTGCCTGCGCCGATACCGAGACACAAAAAGGGCCTTTCCTCATTTAGTTAATGCTGGGAAATACTCCACGACTTTCTTCACGGTGACGTTTGCAGCCCTTTACAGCACTCACAAAGGTATTCATTGATTGTGAAAAGATTTTTCAAAATCTGGATTTTCACCACTTGAATCTATTTCTTACTCTGGTTACCTTTCCATTTGTCATGCTTCTTTTTTTTCCATTGATGCTCCAGTCCCGTCAGGTATACTACTTTGTTCTTGAACACAATTTTAGTCTCATTCCAGTATTTACTAACAAGTACCGTTAAAAAGAATCAAAGTCATCTGGAAGAGAAAGGATTTTGATAACATTTGAAGTCCTGAATTTGTTTAATGGGTTCAATCCAAGACACCTTGGGTTTTCATTTGGTTTTTTAGACTTCTTGTTCATTAATGAGGTTAGGAAATGCTAGGTGAAGAAGATTCCCTCTGGCAATCATGTATATTTTTAATCGCTTTCCTTCACCAAGTAGTAAGGATTGTTTCCAGCCTATTTAACTGCAAATTGAGTTCTCTGATCTCTCTAGTTTCTTATCTCCATGGCAACCAGTTATTACTTGAGACTGTTCTTCTGTTGGGAGGAGAAAAAGGCTTTTAGGTTCTGAGCCACATACAGGCACTCCTTTTGAATTTTTAACCTTCTCCTAAGAACTGTCAATCAAAGATCTCACTTCCTTTTACTAAAATGCCTTCCTTCTTTGTCTATTTAAATCAGTATCAGCCTACACCTTAGAGGCTGCACTCTCATCTGTGAGTGGTAAAGAAATGTTACCAATTGAAATTATTACAATTATTTTTAGATACTTTGATAAAAAGTTCTTTTTCTGTGATTTTTTTTTGTTTAATTGAGATGCTGTATTTAGGAGCCTTAGCTAGTGCTCCAGAACTGCTGCTGTGTGTCTGATGGTCTTGAAAGATTAGGGTGGTGGTTTTTTGTAAAGCTTGTGATTTGGTCCAGCAGAACACTTTGCAGTAATATTGATAATGCAGCCAATAACTTTACCACTGTGGAGGCACTCTTGTTAAATGATATAATTTAACTAAGTACCTCAGTGAAAGAAATACATCCTGAAGCTCCCTTAATTTTTTTTTTTTAACTCCTCTCTCATGTGCACCTACTGTTTGGCTAGCTCCTCAGACTCTCCATTGTACATGCTTACCCATTGGTCGGCCTGGGATACTGGTAGATTTTGTACTCAGATTTTGCATTTTACCCTTTCTGCAGGTCTCTCCCTTTAAGGATTACCCCTTTAAATTTCTAGCTGTTCCATCAACCCTGACTCTGTCCTGGAGGCAGTAAGACTGATTTTTCTGTGACTAGAGTAGAAAGAGGGTATTGGGAGCACCCTCAGGCAAAAAGCCACAAACTCACAATTCTTACTCTTTATGCCAACATCTTTTCAAAGTAAGCTCAGGCTTTTTGCCTGCCTTTGGTGGCTTTCCAGTGCCTTCTAATAGTTTTTTTTTTTTTCCTTGAAGTATAATTGACTTAACAATATTATATTAGTTTCAGGTGTACAACATAGTGACTCAGTATTTCTATATAATACAAAGCGGCCATGATAAGTCTAGTTACTGTCTGTCACCATAAGAAGTTATCACAATATTATTGACTATAATTACTATGCTGTACATTAGATCCCCATGAGTTATTTATTTTATAACTAGAATTTTATACCTCTTAAGCTCCCTCACCTATTTCACTCATCCCCTAACCCGCCTCCCTTCTGGCAACCACCAGTTTTGTTCTCTGTATGTATGTCTGCTTTTGTTTTGTTATGTTTGTTCTTTTTTTGGTTTGTTTTTTAGATTCCACTTATAAGTGAAATCATATACTATTTGTCTCTCTCTGTCTGACTTATTTCACTTAGCATAATACCCTCTAGGTCCATTCATGTTGTGGCAAATGGCAAGATTTCATTCTTTTTTATGGCTGAGTAATATTCCATTGTGTGTGTGTGTGTGTGTGTGTGTGTGTGTGTGTATACCCCCCACATCTTTATCCATTCATCTATCAATGGACACTTAGATTGCTTTCATACCTTGGCTGTTATAAATAATACTGCAGTAAACACAGTGGTGCATATGTCTTTTCAAATTAGTGCTTTTATTTTCTCCAGAAAAATTCCCAGAAGTGGAATTCCTGGATTGTGTGGTAGTCCTATTTTTAATTTTTTGAGGAATCTCCATACTGTTTTCCATAGTGGCTGCACTAATTTAAATTCCCACCTACAGTGCACAAGGGATCCCTTTTCTCCACACCCTCTCCAACACTTGTTTTTCGTTGTCTTTTTGATAATAGTCATTCTGACAGGTGTGAGGCGATATATCATTGTGGTTTTGATTTGAATTTCCATGATGATTAATGATGTTGAGCATCTTTTCATGTGCCTGATGTCCATCTGAATGTCTTCTTTGGAAAAATTTCTGTTCAGGTCCTCTGCCCATTTTTTAATTATTTTTGTTTATTTTTGCATTTGTCTCCCTTTCTAAGGAGACATATCCAAAAAAATATTGCTAAGACTGATGTCAAGAGCATACTGCCTATGTTTTCTTTTAGGAGTTTTAATGTTTCAGGTTTTACATTTAAGTCTTTAATTCATTTGGGGTGTAGTTTTGTATATGATGTGAAAAGGTAGTACAGTTTGATTCTTTTGCCTATAGCTGTCCAGTTTTCCCAGCACCATTTATTGAAGAGGCTTTCTTTTCCCCATTGTATATTCTTGCCTCCTTTGTCATAGTTTAATTGATCATAAGTATTGGGTTGGCCAGAAAGTTTGTTCGGGTTTTTCATAAGCTGTTATGGAAAACCCGAACGAACTTTTTGGCCAACCCAATACATGGGTTTATTTCTGGGCTCTCTGTTCTACTAATCATGTGTCTGTTTTTGTGCCAGTACCATATTGTTTTGATTATTGTAGCTTTATAGTATAGTTTGAAATCAGGGCGCATGTTACCTCCAGCTTTGCTCTTTCTCAAGATTGTTTTGGCTATTTGGGGGGGGGGGTCTTTTGTGTTTCCATACAAATTTGGGTTTTTTGTTTTTCTAGCTTTGCAGAAAATGCCATTGGTATTTTGATAGGGATTGCATCAAATCTGTAGATTGCCTTGGGTAGTATGGTCATTTTAACAATACTAATTCTTCCTACCCATGAAAGCTCCCCAAATTTTAACTCTTGGTGAAGAATGCTATTTTTCAGTCCAGGCATGCATCATGATTCAGAAGGTTGTTAATAGAGAATTTCTAAGTCAGGCAGTTAATTTGATACATGCTACCCTATGGCTTAATAACCCTTTACTTTTCTCCCATCCTGGGTAAAATTGAGTACTGGTTTTTCTTTTCTTTTTTTTTGGTTGAATATTTTAGGATATAACATGTCTTTATACTGATACCATTCAGTAAGAAGCTGAAAATCTGAATTCCTCGAATCTGCAAACACTCCAAATCTGAACACCTAAAGCTAGAAGCAGTGGTTTGGATAGTATTGTCCTTAGATTTTTTTTTGTTGTTCATGTACCCATTCAAATAACCTTTTAAACTATTGATATATTACTTTATTATCTTTATTTTATTATTTTAAATTATATTACTTCTCATTTTTAAGTTTATGTCTGAAATTTTTTGTCTTAAATTTAAATAATTACAAAAAAATCTTTTCCAGTAAATTTTAAATATTCACATTTTTTTAAAAAGCTGCTAAGTGTTTCTACTAAGTGTACCCAGGTAATCTAACTATAGAGGCATTATACCATGATTTAATTTTTTTTAATGAAGCAATTCTACAATAGTCAGAAATTTTACATCTCTGTCCCATTGAACTTTATTTTAGTATAATATACTTTTGTTTTAATGACTTTTGTCTGATACATAGCATGTAAATTGAAATTAAATTATTAATTTCCTATTAGTAGGAAAATTAGTTACTAGGAAGATAAATTCCTATTATTAGGAAAAATACTTGTTAGAATAATTTTTTTCTTTCTGTGTTGTAATTATCATTACTCTGATTTTATCTATAGTTGTCAACATAACATTACAAATTTTAATAATTATTACACATAAATATTTCTTTTTAAAAATATTTATTTATTTATTTTTGGCTGTGTTGGGTCTTCATTGCTGCACACAGGCTTTCTCTAGTTGCGGCAAGTGGGGGCTACTCTTCGTTGCGGTGCGCAGGCTTCTCATTGCAGTGGCTTCTCTTATTGCAGAGCACAGGCTCTAGGTGCACGGGCTCAGTAGTTGCAGCTCGTGGACTCTAGAGCACAGGCTCAGTAGTTGTGGCACTCGGGCTTAGTTGCTCCGCAGCATGTGGGATCTTCCTGGACCAGGGCTCAAACCTGTGTCCCCTGCATTGGCAGGCAGATTCTTAACCACTCTGCCACCAGGGAAGTCCCAATATTTCTTAATGAGGTAAATTTATATTACTTATTACTCTTCCATTTTTCAATTTTTATATAAGTAAATCCTGAGGAACTTTGTTAGCATTGCTATATATGTAAGAATGGAAATTTTGTTGTTGCATTGTCCCTCAGTTTTTTGGACAAATTCTGAATTATATGCCCCCCAAAATTGCATAGTAAACTATTATTAATAATTATTTTTAGTGATCTATCAAGTTTTCTTTGTTGAAAGCAAAGAGTTGAAAATAAACTGAGTAAAGAATTGAACATAAACTGAATGAAAAACGATTTGTTAACTAGTCACTAGAGTCATTCACTTTCTCTTTTTCTGGAGAGTATACCAAAAAGCTTGAGTAGGACCAATCATATATTTAGTTTTAAAGACTCCTTGTTTAGTTCAACATACTCAAGAAACAATTAGGAAAATTAAAATATTGTTAATTTTAATACATTTTTCAATGCAGTGTTTTTGATGAAATGCTTTAACACATTTTTTAAATGTATTTTTGAAAACAAATTTTGGAACTGCAGATTACACTCATCCAATTTATAGAGAATATCTGCTATATACCCTAATTAGAAAACCAGTCAGCCAAATCAGAAAAAGTTCTGACTTTACATACCTTAATTTAAAATACTTTACTGTTAGGGGATATCTGTATGTGTATGGCTGATTCATTTTGTTGTGCAGTGGAGGCTAACACAACATTGTAAAGCAACCATACTCCAATAAAAATTTAAAAATAATAATAATAAAAAATAAAATACAATACTTTACCATTAAAAATGCTAACCATCATCTGAGACTTCAGCGAGCCTTCTCATGCTTTTGCATTAGAAACGTCAAAGATCACTGATCATCATAACAATTATTATAATAATGAAAAAGTTTGTGAAATATTGCAAGAATTAACAAAATTTGACAGAAATACGAAGTAAGCAAAAGGAAAAATAGTGCCTGTAGACTTGCTCAACACAATTTGTAAAAAACACTGTGTCTGCAAAGCGCAATAAATCGATACACGACAACAACAGAGTTTTGACTGAAATTAATATACTTATGTATACCCCTGTGTAAACACCTCATTTTTTAGTTTTAATTCTGAATTAGGTAGGGAGGTGAGTGGGTAAGTAGGTGCATAGATTAAGAATTATTGAGAATATTCTATGTATCAGGCTGTGCCAGGCAGTAAAAAAAGAGCAACAAACAAGACACAATTCTTGCCCTTAAGAATTTATGATCTAGTAGGGGAAATAGGTAAAAAGGCATTCATTGGTTGCACAACAATGTGAATATAATTAAAACTTCTGAACTGTACACTGAGAAACGGTTAAGGTGGTAAATTTTATGCTGTGCTTTTTAGCACAATTTAAAAAAGAGAGACGTTAAAATAGAGGGTAAAGAGATAGCAGGGTTACCAGAACAGCCTACATACAAGCTTAAGTTCCTAACCCAGCCTCTAGGCCTCAGGAAGGGAAGCGTAGAGAAGACTTCCCAGAGGTTATGGTTAAGCTGTATCTTATTGTCTATATTAAGTTAGGGAGGATTCCACTTATCCCATTATGTGTCAAAACACAAGTCCGTGTAATTTATGAGTGATAGAAGTGTTACAAGTGTTACTGTTTCCCAGTTTTGTTCATCTTTATCCGTAGGGCGTTCCCCCACCCCAACCCCAGATAAAACCCTACCTTTAAAGCAGAGATCATAGTATCTGTTCTGTTTATGTCGCAGATTTGTTGTAAGGATCAAATAAGGTAGCGCCCATGAAATCAAGAAATTCTGACTTGCTGTACAAGTGGAATTTATCTTTAAATGAAATATAATTCTCTTTACTGTCTAGAGCTAGTATATGTGTGTCTTCCTTTCTGGAAAGTCTTTTCACAAGAAACACTTATGATCACCTTGAGTGTGTGTGTGTGGATAAGGGTGTTGTACTGGGTAAGTATCAATTAGGAATGTGTTTGGTTTTTTATTCAAGTAACACAGCTGTTTACTGACTGAACTTGATTCATGTGCCCACAGTCAAACTTTTAAAAACACAAGCATTTTTTAGAGGGACCATTGGTTGTATAGTTTAATATCCCTAAAATTAAAAAAAACACTTTTTATAGTTGCTACATATTAAATATTTATATCACTAAATTTTTTTACCAAAAAGACAAAGGAACCCATGACAGAAAATTTGACATTGAATGGTGATCAAAAGCAGAATTTGATTTCTATTGTTTTCTTGGACAATATTCCAAGAGAAAAGGTATCAGAAAACATAGACTAGAAATGATCATTGAGTTAAAAAGAATAGATTCTGCATGGTTAATGAGGTTGATCTTTTTCAATTGAATGTGTATGTGCTATTGCAAAGGATAAATTTTCTCAGGGGGGAGAAGTGTAGAAAATGGTGAGGTAACTTTGTTCAGACTCAGGAATCTGACTCTTTTCAGAGAACTAGCCTACAAGAGTTACCATAGTAACAGCATTATTGGAGGCATTTTCAAGATTGTTTCAAAGGTTATGTCTTATGCCACATGATTTGTAAAAATGGAGTCGCAAGGGTTAACTCTGTACTTAGAATCACTTTTTAAAAGGTGAGGGAGGGGGGTTAGGCCCATTATTGGGAGAATAAGTATGATAATACTGCAGCTAGCCCTTGTAGTAAGAAGGAAACACTTTAAACATTTCAGTATATTTTATTTTCTGTCTTTGATTTTAGAAACAAAGGATTTAGCTCTCAGCCAATCTTATTTTAAGAATTCGCATTTCGTTACAAGCCTAAATTAGAAGCCAATTCCTACAAGTTTTTTGTTGGAATTGCGAGTGGAGGAGACAGGAAAGTACTTTAAATGGTTTTTGTATGTCCTTGAGGTTTCTTGGCCTTGGCAAGGAAAAGCCTGTGGGAGGTACAGTAATAAAAAAGCCATTGTGTTATTATTTCTAATCCATTGATGGGGAGAGAGTACTTCATTAGATTTTCTGGTTTTCATTTACAGTTTCAAACATTCTAAAATATTTATAAATTCTTAGTGGATTTTGCTCTTTGCTGTTCTCTGAATACATAGAAGAAAAAAAAACTTCTCTTAAAAAATACTTCATGTTTTACTTTAGACTCCTTTGTTAGCATTTGTTAGCATTTACTATTAGACATTTTAAAATACTTGGAAAAAAAGAGATACTCTCTACTCACTTAAAAGCCGAGTTCATTTGTATTTCTTTGCTTGGTTGTTTTCCAGTGCCCAGATCTCGTATATCTTCTAGATCCCTCCTTGTTTAACATTCTGTAAGGGGTGCTGTGTCCCCTAATGAGGATTCCTCAGCAGTAGTTCAGTGCCTTCAGTGCAAATAGTCATTTCATTGTTTTGGGTGAGCACACATAGTCCTGAAGTGCTTCCTCTCTGGGGGTATGGCCAGTTTGTTATGCTGTTTCTACCCTGAATAATGAGCTTCTATGCCAGAATTTCCAAATTTTAGTCTTGTTATACTATAGTAGAAATGCTTTTTTTTTTTTTTTTAATCTCTAGGGAAACTTCTGTTCCATTAACTTTTTAAAGACATACACAAAATTTTTTAAAACAACTCATTTGAATAAATGCTTTCATTTTGGACTTAGTATTGAAAGTAGCTCAAATCTTTAACCCTTTTGAAATTTGATACATTTCGCTGTAATTTCTCTAGCTTAATAATGCAGAAAAGAGATAGATTATTTGTTTTCTTTGTTTTGTTTGTTTGTTTGTTTGTTTTGCGGTACGCGGGCCTCTCACTGTTGTGGCCTCTCCCGTTGCGGAGCACAGGCTCCGGACGCGCAGGCTCCGCGGCCATGGCTCACGGGCCCAGCCGCTCTGCGGCATGTGGGATCTTCCCGGACCGGGGCACGAACCCGCGCCCCCTGCATCGGCAGGCGGACTCTCAGCCACTGCGCCATCAGGGAAGCCCGAGATAGATTATTTTAGAATTCACCATTTGTCAGTATTGGCTTAAATCCTGCTGATGCTATAAAATCAAATGTGAGGTATTGTTTCTTTCTGATTATTAAATGGACTTTAATAGTATTTCTTGAGTAACTTATATCTACTTGGCATTGTGCTGATTTTTTTTTTTTTTTTTTTTGCGGTACGCGGGCCTCTCACTGTTGTGGCCTCTCCCACTGCGGAGCAACAGGCTCCGGATGCGTAGGCTCAGCGGCCATGGCTCACGGGCCCAGCCGCTCCGCGGCATGTGGGATCTTCCCGGACCGGGGCACGAACCCGTGTTCCCTGCATCGGCAGGCGGACTCTAAACCACTGCGCCACCAGGGAAGCCCACATTGTGCTGATTTTAAATGATTTTATAAATATTACACTAACAATCCCATTTATATTTCACCTTAAGTTTCGTTTAAAACATTAATTATAGCTTTGAATAAATTATATTTTTGTATCATCTTTGTCATATAAAAGAAGCTTTTTAAAAAAACACTTGTCCTTATACCCTGAAGCTGTTTTTGTTGACTTTTCTCTAATCACCTTTGTTTTCTTAATTGCTCTTATAACTGATAGATGTAATTTGTTAGCATTTCTATGTAAATGTGTTGCTTTTGAAACACTCATGCACAAAAATTTAAAGTTTAAAAACAATCTCTATTATTGTTTAGATACTGCTGGAGGATCTGTGATGTTTAAAAGAACAAGGTCAAAATTATTTATGAATTCAACTTACGGAGCAATTTGTCTAATTGAAAAAGAATTTAAAGACAAGTGCTTGCAAATAAAATTTTTAATTTTAATTTATATATTATTTTATATTATATATAATTTTACATGAGGCTCTTATTGGTGAAAAGTATAAACATCAAGAAAAGGTATAGTGTCTAGGTATTTTCAGCAAAAAGAAAAGAAAAAAAGAGAAAAACTGAGTAGGCAAATGAATTATGAGGCCTAAGTTCCTGCTAGGTATATGTTACTCTAGGGACTATAAGTAGTAGATTATACATGAATCTCTTTCTTTCAGAGTTTCATAATATAATACAATAAGTGCACTAATCAGATATTGCTACATAATAAACCACCCCAAAACTCAGCAGCTTAAAACAGCAGTAATTTATTCTCCTTTATATATGTGTATATATTTATTCTCCTTTATGTTTGTGGGTCAGCTGGGAATTGGTGGAACTAGGCTGGGGTCTAGCTATTCTAGCTGAATAGCACGGCTTTAGGCCGCTGTTCCCATTGGGTTTTTGGCTCTTTCCTGAAAGTTGGGTTTGAGTTTGTTACATGTTTGTTCATTTTCGGGTCCCAGCTGAAGGGGCAGCAGTTATCCAAGGAAAAACTCTTTATGTGGTACGAGCAGAAACAATTACTATTGCACAAACACTTTTTAAGTCTGCTTGTCTCACATCTGCTAACCTCCCACTGGCCAAAAGAAGTCATATAGCCAAGCCTAAAGGAAGTCTGCCCATCCTGAACAGACAAAGCAAATTATTAAACCCAACATCAATGGAGTAAGAGTCACGGAAGAAAGGAGTGGATATTTTTAAACTGTAATCTAATCACCACAAAACAAATTAATTTTAACTGATTTTTTTTAATTGGAAAAGGATATAAACATAATATTGTAGAATAAACATGGCTAATAAACATGAAAAATGTTCTACTTTACTAGTAGCAAAAGAAATGCAAATTAAAATCATATTTAATCAAGGAAGTGATGATACAAATTGCTGGCAAGGATGTGGAGAGATGAACACTCATTCTGTTGATTGAGTATAAATTGGTAAGCAATTTGGTAATTCTATCAAGAGTATTAAAATCATTCATACCTTTTGACTTAGTAACTCCCTTTCCATAACTTTTTCCTAAGGAAGTGATTAGAGAAGTGGGTATAAATGAATATATGTTCACAGCCCTATATAGTAAAAATCGAAAGTAATCTTATGAATGCCCAGCAGTAGGAGAATAATTTAATTACAGTGAGTTTATGGTACATGGAATATTATACAGTGGCTGGTCAAAAGTCACCCAAAGCACCTGCAAATAGTAGATGAAGAATAATGATATTGGGCTTCCCTGGTGGCACAGTGGTTGAGAGTCCGCCTGCCGATGCAGAGGACACGGGTTCGTGCCCTGGTCCAGGAAGATCCCACATGCCACGGAGCGGCTAGGCCTGTGAGCCATGGCCGCTGAGCCTGTGCGTCCGGAGCCTGTGCTCCGCAACGGGAAAGGCCACAAAGGATAATGATATTATTTAAAGCTAATAATTATTGAATACTTCTATGAGCTAACATTCTTTTAAGCATTTAACATGTATTAACTCATTTAATCTTTGCAGCAACATTATGAGGTGTTAGAATCAGAGCTGAATGGTATTTAAATTGGCAAAAGCAAATTTTATTCAGGAACTGTTGCAATAGAGGAAAAGTGATCTCAGTACAGAACTGGGCTCAATTCTGAATATAGAATGGACCAGTGGGGATTTATAGCCAAGGAGCAGGGTGGTGGTCAATGAGTGGAAAATTGCTAAAAGGAAACATCAAGGGTAAGGGAGGATTTTGGCTAAACTGACTTGACAGGATTTTTGCTGAAATCAGATCAGGGTGATCAGGTGCCAAAGGTGGAGGATGAAGAATTTGATGAGAGATTGAGGTGATCAGATTATCCAGGGTAAAGTGTTCTCTCTAAACTGACTTAGCAAGATTCTTGCTACAACTGGGTGATGCATGCTTGACAAGGATGGACACCAAGTTTTGGTCTAGGGAACTTAGAGGAGCCTGACTATACTTAGGTCAAGGAGAGTCTTTATACATCCATCACTTCTGCTGGGTGCTACAGACTGACCCTGGAATAATGTGGGAGGGAATTACGGAGAGATGTGAATACCAAGGGGCAAGGAACATTGGATGCCATTTTAGAGAATGGCTACCACACTTTGTGTCTTGCCATTATTATTCTCCATTATTCACTTGCTGTGGAAATACACATGTACTAAATAACACTTTCGGAAAGGAGAGAGAAATCCAAGTCCTCAGTCTCCAAGATGGTTTCTAAAACTACAGGGTTTTTGCCTTCCAATAACCCCCTACGCCCAAGATTCATATCACAACCACCAGAAACCCTCTGGTTACCTTAAGAAAGATTTATTTAAAGGATGTTGAGTAGCTTACAGAAATCCCAACAGGCAGTGAAGACATCACAGCTTGTATTCCCAACACTACCAATGCTGGACACCAATGTTATCTCTAGAACTGCAACTATGAGTACCTCTAGAATGAGGATGTGGCTGCTTCTCTTTGCCAGAATAAATTCTGTATGGTCCAAAATAAAAAGGAGAGTCTTTGTTGGAGGTAATCACTTGATCGTCATTTTTTAGGTGAGGAAGTTCAAAACAGAGAGGTTAAGTTACTTGCCGGTCGTACAGCTATGAAGTGGAAGAACGTAGGATGTGAATCTGAGTACAAACAATATAGCTCCAAAGGCAAGTAGCAAGTAGGTGACCATGCTAGAATTCACACCCAGGTCTTGTGATTATTTTTCTCTACCATACTGCCTTGACCTGAGCTCTTCCCAAAGGTGAAATGTTAAACTCGTAGTAAACAAAGGAAGATCAGATAGGGTAGTGTGCTATCCCTACAAGTGCCAGATAAATTTGTGTTTGGGGAAGCACAAAGGTACATTGAGAGAGAATAATTAGACTGTACTTTTATATGGTTAGGCCCACTTTGTGATCCCTTTGTCCTAATGGCCACATTCGTGGAAAACCAAAGACATTGCCAGGAACTAGCTATCTCACATTAACAGTCACACGCTTTTATTAGTAAGAGCAATGTGGAGTCACCTCAACTATATAAATAATTTCTCTCTGGAAGAAAATTGAAAGTCTTTCTTGAATCGAAGGGAGACAAACACTAACATATTGATGTTGTTGCAAGTGATGGAAGAATGGATTGACATGAATAATTTGTTTAGAGTTTTATTCTTTGTTAGGGTCATGAAATTCACTTCCTGAGAAATACCAGAGGTAATTAGGTATTTGTTAAAGCTGGCTGGCTATTTCCTTAATACATATTGTTAATAAACATTCCAGCATGCTTCCTAGAATGTAGCGAGTAAAATATGGAAACAAAGACCAGTAAGCTAATACTTAGTTTCACTGGTAGTATTTTGAATGAGGTATAAGATGTGGTTTTAATTGAAATGTTTAGAGTGAAATTTTTCTTATATTAAAAGGAGTATTTTCTTCACATATTAAAAAAATAGTGCTGCTACTTAATAGGAGGGAAAATAAAGCATCTACCTACTGCTTAAATATCACATTGATGTGTTGCATTTCTTTGTTTCCTCATGTGGGATCTCAGGGCTCTCTGTAAATACTTTTTGGTTGCCTCTGAATAATACCCTAGAGCATATTTCTTTTAAAAGTAGAATTGTACTGCTTGCAGCTGTTTTAACTTTACCAGGAAGTCTTTTCGAAAGAAATGAACATCCACCAAAGTGGAATATTGAAGCTTACACAACGTTTCATAGCTGGTGTAGAAAACACTGAATCACTGAAGAAGGATGAACTGAAAGTCTAGGATCCATTGTATAATCTTCCTCTTCCTTCTCAGTTATGAATATATGACTATGTTTCCTTCCTCAACTAAAAAAAAAATTAATATTTGAAATCAATGTTTAAAATTTATCCTTCATTTAACCTTCTGTTGCAGAAAGTGGAATGTCTTTGCCTAGAAAGCCAGATCCATCTCTCTGCTCAATTTAATCAAATCCTCTGCCAGTAAGAATTTTAAAAGCACCATCTTAATGAATGGCAGTGTTTCATGTTGAGAGAAAGAACATGGGCTTTGGAGTTACCACGACTAAGATAATTTAGGAATATTTTACCATATCACTAGACAGAAGGAGAAAAGCCATGTGATTGATCATCTAGATAGATGCCAGAGACATTCATTAATTAAAAATATACATAAGGATACTTCTTTTTTTTTTTAAGGATACTTCTTAAATATAGCAAGTACTGTGTATACATATAGGATCAGTATATACACACATATATACACATATATGTATACACACACACAATCTATCGATCAGCATCCCACACTAACCACTAGAATCATGACTAGAGGGGAAATGTTAGAGACATTCTCATTAAAATCTGGACTAACATGAGAATATCTGCAATCATCACTATTATTTAACATTCTTCTGATTATAATTATAAAATGAAAAGAATATTAAAATTTTAAATGAATAAAATAACATTTATAGGTAATATGATTGCCCAGTGCTCTCACTTTGTTTGCCCTTTTATGAACTTTTTATGGTGAATGTACAGTTCTTTTATAAACAGGAAAATAGTTATTTTCATTAAAAAAAATTAAAATGGAGTTGGCCTAGACTGTCTTTCTAAGGCTCCTTCAGCTCTTTATTTTCTATTATTCTAATAGAGCTATTTGCCAATATGTAGCATCTTGGCATACATTATTTCATTTTGAACCTGATATTAACCCTAAGAGAAAGTAGATGTTATTATTATTTTAATATATCAGGAAGGTTAAATTGCCTGCCCTGAGTCACATGGCAGTAAGTAGCAAAACCGTAATTCTCAGTCTCTGAATCCATTCCTTTTTCTACTTTAAAAAGTTATTTCCAACAAGGCAGCATGATGTAATGCTGGGATCCTCAAACTTCGGTATATGTGTGAATCACCATGGATTATTACTTTAAAATGCGTAATATTGGGCCCACCTTCAGTCTGATTCACTAGGATTAGGGTGATGATCCAGAAATTTATACATTTTTAACATGCACCTCATGGTGCTTCTACTAAAGGTGATTCATTGGCCACACTTAAGTAAACATTAGTAGACCATAAGTTTGTTTTCTACATCTGTAACTCTATTTCTGTTTTGTAGGTAAGTTCATTTGTACCCTTTTTTTAGATTCCACATATAACGATATTATATGATAATTGTCTTTGTCTGACTTACTTCACTCAATATGGCAATCTCTAGGTCCATCCATGTTGCTGCAAATGACATTATTTCATTCTTTTCTATGACTAATATTCCATTGTATATATGTACCACATCTTCGTTATCCATTCCTCTGTCGATTGACATTTAGGTTGCTTCCATATCCTGGCTATTGTAAATAGCGCTGCAGTGAACATTGGAGTGCATGTATCTTTTTGAATTATGGTTTCCTCTGATGTATGACCAGGAGTGGGATTGCTGGATCATATGGTAGGTCTATTTTTGGTTTTTTAAGGAACCTCCATACTGTTCTCCATAGTGGCTGTACCAGTTTACATTCCCACCAACAGTGTAGGAGGGTTCCCTTTTCTTCACACCCTCTCTAGCATTTATTGTTTGTAGATTTTTTGATGATGGCCATTCTGGATGGTGGAGGTGATACCTCATGGTAGCTTTGATTTGCATTTCTCTAATAACTCATGATGTTGAACATCTTGTCACGTTCTTTGCCATCTGTATGTCTTCTTTGGAGAAATATCTATTTAGATCTTCCACCCATTTTTTGATTGGGTTGTTTGTTTTTTTGATACTGAGCTTCATGAGCTGTTTGTATATTTTGGAGATTAATCCCTTGTCGGTTGCTTTGTTTGCAGATATTTCCTCCCATTCTGAGGGTTGTCTTTTCGTTTTGTTATTTTTAATTAAATCTCAAAGTGAATTGATACTGTGATTGATGAGATGCTTCCTAGGTTAAATATTTGAATAGATGTTTCAGAAGTCCTGGTAAAGTTTGGGATAATTTAACTTTTACTCTATTTCTGATACCCAATTTGAAAGAAAATGCTTCAAATGAGGTTTCTATAAAAAGACATCACAGTCTTGGACTCTGAGATTAAGAATTGTTTCAGATGGCTTTTTTAGATCTGATGTGTTATACTAGTTTAGAGTATTGGCAGGTTGTGTGGAAAATGGTGAAAGAGATTTTGGCATTCCATCTTTCTCTGTGCATACCTCCTATTATATATACTCTCACTTCCTTCTTAGATCTGTTAATTAATCATAATGTAGAATATATATTGTCATTTTTTGCTAACATTTATTTTTTTATCTATATTTTATTCAACTCTTATTACTGTATACTGCTCTTATGACTACTTAAATGTTATACAGTCTTTTTTGTTTGTTTTTGTTAATATTGATATTCTTTAATAGACTTATTTGTTTTTTAAGTAAGTAAAATAAATACTTCAACATTAGTAACAAATTACAATTGATCACAATGCACAAATGTATGGCAACACTGTGTTTGACAACACTTACTTAGAAGAGGTTAGGATGCCAGGAAGGGGGGAAAAAAAAAGACAACATGGTTTTCTAAAGAACAAAATCAGATCAATTGATTTTTTTTTTTTTTACTTTCTTTGATTTAAGCAGTAGGCTATAGGCATGGGGGTTGTAGAAGTTCTTATCTACTTTGTTTTAAGTAAATTTTGAACTATTTCACAGTTCATTTTTTTTTCCTTTTTAACATCTTTATTGGACTATAATTGCTTTACAATGTTGTGTTAGTTTCTGCTTTATAACAAAGTGAATCAGCTATACATATACATATATCCCCATATGTCCTCACTCTTGCATCTCCCTCCCACCCTCCCTACCCCACCACTCTAGGTGGTCACAAAGGACTGAGCTGATCTTCCTGTGCTATGTGGCTGCTTCCCACTAGCTATCTGTTTTACATTTGGTATTATATATAAGTCCATGCCACTCTCTCACTTCGTCCCAGCTTACCCTTCCCCCGCCCCGTTCCCTCAAGTCCATTCTCTACGTCTGTGTCCTGCCCCTAGGTTCTTTATAACCTTTTTTTTAGATTCCATATATATGTGTTAGCATACTGTGTTTGTTTTTCTCTTTCTGACTTACTTCACTCTGTATGACAGACTCTAGGTCCATCCTCACTACAAATAACTCAATTTTGTTTCTTTTTATGGCTGAATAATATTCCATTGTATATATGTGCCACATCTTTATCCATTCATCTGTCAGTGGACACTTAGGTTGCTTCCACGTCCTGGCTATTGTAAATAGAGCTGCAGTGAACATTGTGGTACATGACTCTTTTTGAATTATGGTTTTCTCAGGGTATATGCCCAGTAGTGGGATTGCTGGGTCTTATGGTAGTTCTATTTTTAGTTTTTTAAGGAACCTCCATACTGTTCTCCATAGTGGCTGTATCAATTTACATTCCTACCAACAGTGCAAGAGGATTCCCTTTTCTCCACACCCTCTCCAGCATTTATTGTTTGTAGATCTTTTGATGATGTCCATTCTGACTGGAGTGAGGTGATACCTCATTGTAGTTTTGATTTGCATTTCTCTAATGATAAGTGATGTTGAACATTCTTTCATATGTTTGTTGGCAATCTGTATATCTTCTTTGAAGAAATGTCTATTTAGGTCTTCTGCCCATTTTTGGATTGGGTTGTTTGTTTTTTTGATATTGAGCTGTTTGTAAATTTTGGAGATTAGTCCTTTGTCAGTTGCTTCATTTGCAAATGTTTTCTCCCATTCTGAGGGTTGTCTTTTCGTCTTGTTTATGGTTTTCTTTGCTGTGCAAAAGCTTTTAAGTTTCATTATGTCCCATTTGTTTTAGTTTTTATTTCCATTTCTCTAGGAGGTGGGTCAAAAAGGATCTTGCTGTGTTAAATCTTACACAATCTTATTTCCATTTTTAATTGGCTGTAATTTTAGCTTGTGTCTGTGGCTTAATTTTTTTCAGTTTAACTAAGAAAAAAGTTTCTACCCTTATGAATGTAGTACCTGAAGCTTTTTTACAGCTTCATAAAGTAAGCACTTGAAACGGTGTCAAAAACTTTTAGGATCCTTGTATTTCTTTGTAAAATAATTATGGTCAGTAGCATTCCATTTAGTTAAAGAAATGACACTGTGTCTTTTTGCAGGAGAGGAGGGAAAAACACATACCTTTATCCATTCCAGAATTATTATTATTTAGTTATTGATCTTTTCAAGGAATTGGCTTTTTGTTTCATTGATCCTTTTCCTCCATTTTTCATTTCAATTTCATTGATTTCTGTGTTTATCTTGATTACTTCCTTCCTTCTGCTTGCTTTGGATTTATTTTGCTTTTCTTTTTCTAGGTTCTTGAGGTGGGTTCTTAGACTATTTATTTGATATTTTTTCTGTTTTTCTCATGTACGCAGTTGTATGTATAATTATATGTATAATGCTATGCATTTTCCTCTCAGCACTGCTTTAGCCAAGCCCCACAAATTTTGATATGTTACATTTTCATTTTCATTTAGTTCAGTGTATTCTTTAAATTTCCCTTGAGACTTTGTCTTTGATCCATGAATTATTTAGTAGTGTGTTGTTTAGTTTCCAAGTGTTTGAAGATTTTTCTGTTATTGATTTTTTTGGCCTATCTTGCTATATGTTCATTGGGCACTTGAAAAGAATGTATGTTCTGCTGTTGTAGGGTGGAGTGTTTAGATCCTATTAGTTAATGATGTTGTTGAATTCTATATTGTTGCTTATTTTCTGTCTACTTGTTCCATTAGTTGTTGAGAAGGAGAGTTGAAATCTATAATTGTGGATTTGTCTATTTTTCTTTTCAATTTTATCAGATTTGCTTCATGTATTTTGATACTCTGGTTGTTTGATGTAGACACAGTGAGGATTGCTACATCTTCTTCGTGGATTGACTCTAGTATACTTATATAATGGCCCTGTCTGTTTACACTAATTTTCTTTGCTCTGAAGTCTACTTTATTTGATAGTAAAATAGCCACCCTGCTTTCCTTTGATTATTGTCTACATGATGCATATCTTTCCATACTTTTACCTCCAACATAGTTATATTATTATATTTGAAGTGAGTCCTTGTAGACAGGATGTAATTGGGTTTTTAATCCCCTCTGCCAATCTCTTTTAAGTGATATATTTACACTATTGACATTCAATGTAATTATTGATATGTTAGAACTTAAATTAAGTATGCTATTTTCTTTTTTGGTTTTCTGCTCTCTGCTTTTTATTTCTCTGTATTTACTTGAATATTTTTAAATTCCATTTTGGTTTATCTATAACATTTTTGAGTGTCTCTCTTTGTATAGTTTTTTTAGTAGTTCTCAGTATTACATTGTATATACATAACTTATCACAGTGTCCTAGTGTCATCATTTTACCATTTTGAGTGACTTATAGAAACCTTACCTCCCTTTACATCTCTTTACCCTCCCCCATTTATAATGTAATGGTCTTAAATATTTCCTCCATACATTTAGCACCATATCAGACAGTGTTATAATTTTTGCTTCAGCTGTCAAGCATACTTTGGAAAACTCAAGAGGAAAAGTACAGCCTATCATATTTACCGATATTTTTGCTTACTTGGTTCTTTCTTCCTTCTTGAAGTTCTAAGCTTCCTTCTTTTATTATTTTCTTTCTGTTTAGAGAATTCAACAATTCTTTCAGGGTAGATCTGCTAATATATTCTGTTAGTTTTCATTTATCTGAGAATGTCTTGATTTCCCCTTCCTTTCCTGAAGGATATTGAGTATAAGAATTTGTATACATTGAGTATAAAAATCTGGGTTTATAGTTCTTTTTTTTCCAGCTCTTGATAAATTTCGTGCTACTTTCTTCTGGCCTCCAGAAGATTTCTGATGGGAAATCCACTGTCAATCATATTGTTTTAACCCTGGCCGTTAAGGTATTGGGTTTTTCTTGACTGCTTTCAAGGTTTTTATCTTTGTCTTTAGTTTTGAGAAGTTTTTTTTTTTTTTTTTTTGCAGTACGTGGGCCTCTAACTGTTGTGGCCTCTCCCGTTGCGGAGCAAAGGCTCCAGACGCGCAGGCTCAGCGGCCATGGCTCACGGGCCCAGCCGCTCCGTGGCATGTGGGATCTTCCCGGACTGGGGCACAAACCGGTGCCCCCTGCATTGGCAGGTGGACACTCAACCACTGCGCCACCAGGGAAGCCCAAGAAGTTTAATTTTAATGTGTTTTGGCTTTAGATTTATTTTATTTGAGGTTTGCTCAACTTCTTGAATCTGTAGGTTTATGTCTCTTATCAAATTTGAGGAGTTGTCGACCATTATTTCTTTAAGTACTTTTTCACCCCCTCCCTATTCTTTCCTTCTGGGCTCCGATGACACAAATGTTCGATCATTTTTATGGTTCCACAGGTCCCTGAATCTCTTTTCTTTTCTTTCTTCTTCTTTTTCTTTTTTTAAATATATTTTCATTCCACTGTTCAGCTTTGTTAGTTTCTATTCTCCTGTTTTCCAGTTTGCAGACTATTTCCTCTGTCTTCTCTATTCTGCTGTTAACATCATTCACTGAGTTTTTTATTTTCGTTATTGTATTTTTCAGTTCTAATATTTCCATGTGGTTTTTCTTTATATCTTCTATTTCTTTGCTGAGACTGCCTATATTTTCATTGTTTCAAGCATTTCATAATTGTTCATAAAAGCATTTTCATCAAATAATTCCAGCAGCTCTCATCTCATTTTTGGCATCTACTGATGGACTTTTTACACTCAGTTTGAGATCTTCCTGGTTCTTGGTATGATTAGTGATTTTCAGTTGAAAGCTGGACATTTTGGGTATTATGTTATAAGACTTTGCAGATAGTTACACACACCTTAGTTATCCTTTGGATTCAGAATGTTTCCTGCTTTCACATGGTAGCACTAGCTGCCAACTAACAGCTTTGGCAGCAGCACCTTCTTTGTCACAAATACTAGTGTATTTGTGTGATTATTTGAATATTTTGTTCTGTTTTGTACATTTTTATTAAAATGAGTGGGAATTATATGTGATAGTACACTTCATTATTGAAAAGAAATGTCTCGAATTTAATACCATTAAAGCAAAGATGGAAATCATTAGGCATACTGAAAGCAGCAACGTTTAAACGTCATTGCCAACACTCATTCGATTTGAAGAGATTATCTGTGTTCTGTTGTAAAGAGTAAAAACGAAAAATGTCTGTAAGATGTTGGGAATAATGTCATTAAATATTATGTCTAAAAGACAAGGAAGATATAATAAGGGGTTTTATTTTCTTATTTTTAGTTCTCAGGAAACAAAATCCTCATATAACATGTACATCTGTTACTTGTCTTTTTCATATTCAGCTATATACGAGTTTTTAGGGACACATTGTATGTGTAGGCTGCCAGAAACCATGTTGCCTTCCCCAAGTATTTGTTGGAATGTAAGGCATTGTACAGAAAGTTTAAAAATGAGTAAAACACAGCACTTGCCCTCAATTCAATTTGGCAAAAATTAATTGAGTTCCCGCTGTGTGGAGTGGAGTATAGGCCTTGGAAAAATGCTGGCATGAGATCTTTTCCTAAAAGACATTACAATTTAATGGAAAATACAAACACATATACAGTTTACTCCATCGTAAAGTTAAATTCTTTTTAAAATGCTAGATAGGGTACAGTTTTATAGGAAAGAGAGAAAAAGTATGTTTATATCATAATAAAAGATAGTATAAGCACAAAATGTTTTATTAAAAATAATCATAGGAAGGAGATATTACCCTCTTTCTAAACTTACACATGTTAATTTGTCCTTTGCTAACTTTTATTATTAAATTTTTGTCATCTCAGAAAAGGGTATTAACTTGAAAAGGGTTTTCATGATAACTCTCATTGCTTTTCTCGAAACCTCCAACTCAGTCTTTCCCTCTTTACTTTTACAGACTACCTTTGTCTCCTATACCCTGAAAAACTTGAACCTATCAGGAGTCATTTTCCTTCAGCTACCTTCTACCTATATACATACTTATTTAACCCAAATCCATTCTCACCGTATTTTTCCCAGACTTTGGAACAAGGTTTCCCACCTTAGTGCTCTGACCTCATTTCCTCCTGTCTCTTTCAGGATCTTGCTCTGGCAGTCACCCCTTTTCGTTCCTAAATCTTCAATCTCTTCGTCACTACTGGCCCCTTCCCTTCAACCTATATATACATGCAACAGTCTCTCACCCTAAAAAGGCTTTCCTTGTCTCAGTAAGCCACCTGGTCTAATCTGTTTCCTTTTCTCATTCCTGTATCTCAAAACAGTACTCTGCCTTTCCTCACTGTCTCTATTCTAATAGCCACAATGACTTTGTATAGTAATTTATTCTATACATTAATTATACATTAAAATAACATTTTAGATATATTAGATTAACAAAATATATTATTAAAATTAATTTTACCTGTTTCTTTTTACCTTTTAAATTTTTACCTTTTATGATTACTAGAAAATGTAATATTATATATGTAAGTCTTCCTCCAGCTTTTCATGTAGCTGGCTCCTTCTCATTACTCAGATATCAACTTAGAGACCTCCTCTGCCTGAACACTATCTAAAGGAATTCTGCCAGTCTCAATCATGTCACCATGTTCTGTTTTCTTTCCTTTTTGTAATTTATTTATTTATTTTTGGCTGCACTGGGTCTTTGTTGCTGCTTGCATGCTTTTTCTAGTTGTGGCGAGCAGGGGCTACTCTTCATTGCAGTGTGCAGTGTTTTCTCTTGTTGCAGAGCACAGGCTACAGGCATGCAGGCTTTAGTAGTTGTGGCACATGGGTTCAGTAGTTGTGGCACGCAGGCTCAGTAGTTGTGGTGCACAGGCTTAGCTGCTCCGTGGCACGTGGGATCTTCCCAGACCAGGACTCGAACCCGTGTCCCCTGCATTGGCAGGTGAATTCTTAACCACTGCGCCACCAGAGAAGTCCCCATGTTCTGTTTCCTTCTTGGCACTTTTCACTGTCTGAAATTGTCTTGTTTACTTGTATATCTGATAATTGTTTACCCCAACTAAAGTAGTAAGCTTCATTAGGGTAGGAAATTTGGCCATTGGTGAATAAGATTCACTACTGTGTGCCTGGTATCTAGAATAATATCTGGCATATAGTAAGTAGGTGTTCATTTGTTGAATGAATCGTTTCTATTCTTTGATATGGCTCTCTCTGCCTCACAAACCTGGCTAACTCAAGACTGTTAACTTTCAAGACTCAGCTCAAGTAGCACCCCCTCCAGGAAGCCTTTCCTGGCTGTTCCCGTCCTGAAAGCCTAACCTATTGATTCCTCCTGTATGCACAGTTCCACAGTTGCACTTTCACATTGTGCTTTTGTTTATTTTACATCTCTCCTCTTTTACACTTAGTCCTTAATAGTTCTTCAGTACCTTTCTGTTCTCTAAAATATACCTGGTTACCTGGTAGACATTCAGCATATGTTTGTTGAATGTAGAAGTAAACAGATTTTTCTTTGCAGCTGATCTTAAGTATTATAGCTATATAATAAATAACACAGCTTATAGTAGTAGACACTCAGTAAGCATTTGTTGAATGAATAAATGAATTCCTGTGTACTTTTTTATTATAAAAACAATATAGCAACATTAAACTCTTGTTTAAATCATTTATAAAATATCATCACCCTGATGGTAACTGTTTTCTTTAGCCCACTTTCTTCCTTTTTCTTTTAGTTTAATTATACAAATAAAACATGGATATGTATATATGGCTGTAAAAACAAAATTCAAATAATACATAAATACATAAAGTTAAAATGAATCCCTTTAATAATATTACTTTCCTCATCAGGGATAGATACATCTGTATTTCGATAAACATAAAGTTATATACAGTCTGAAATAATAATATGTGTATACTTTTTAAATTCTGTTTTCCACATACCTTAGAAATATTTTTAATGTTACTTAATAGTTTTATGGAACTATTATTTCAAGTTGAGTTGGACTTAGAGAAACAGTGCTGTCTAGTACAAAAAAAGTTCCTTGGTTAAAGATTCCTATTACTAGTTTCCTCATTTATCCTTAGGCCTAATGATTTCCATTTTTGTCTCAATCATTTTAAGATTATGAATTTTCTATAGTCACAGAGTTGGAAAGAGGCAGAGTCTGGATTCAAACCCAGATCTTGTGACTTCAAATACAGTTATCTTTCCACTTACTGACTGTCTTGCTGAACTTCAGCTTCCTTAACTGTAAAATGGGAATATAATGTCTGTCTTGCCTGTCCTAGGATAAATTGATAGCCAAACTCACTCATAACTCAGCTTACCTATATAGGTTTGAGCTTTGAAAACAGTGTCCCCAGTCTATTTTATTTGTTTCCTTATTTAATTTCAGATTAAAACCTGGTAAGCTCTTACCAGAGTAGAAAGGTTTTGGTTGAAAGAAAACTGTTCACTTTGTTTTTACACAGTGCCACTTTTTCATATTTAAAATATCCTTCCTGAAATATGACTCACAATGATGTCCATATGTAATTTTTCTGGTTTCTCTCTCAGCACTTTTCCCACATATTATTTTGCTTTATCCTTCCTATGATGGTTAATGGGTACAAAACTCTAGGAAGCTTATTTTATTTGTTTTAGATTCACTAGATACCAATTACCATACATTTGTCTGGTATTAATTACGCTTCTAACATGGCTGGTGTGTAATAGAAGCTTAGTGTGGAATACCAATGACTTGATTTTCTGTGATTCTGAACATTACTAAAGTGGGCTACCAGAGTTAGCCAACAGAGAATTAGATGTAATTGCTTGCCTAAAGTGATAATATCTTCCCGGTACAACCTCTGAATACCAATGAAGGCAGATGATTTCAGGGAGAAGCACTCCTCATTTGGGAGATGGAAATGATCACGTAGGGTAGTAATTTTAAAAAGACCAAAATGTAGCATATGTAGACGAAATATTTGATTTCTTCAAATCATTGTTTGAAGAAGTTCATAAGATAAAAATCACTTATTATAAAATATTCTGTTAAAATATATTTTTTTAAGTCATTAAGTCCTTGTCTATATTTCATAGCAATTTCATAGAAATAATATGGGCTTAGAGGAAGGCAGTTTAGCCCATTGTCCCTTTTTTTTTTTTTTTTTTTTTTTTTCTGGTACGCGGGCCTCTCACTGTTGTGGCCTCTCCCGTTGCAGAGCACAGGCTCTGGACGCGCAGGCTCAGCGGCCATGGCTCACGGGCCCAGCCGCTCTGCGGCATGTGGGATCTTCCCGGACCGGGGCACGAACCCGTGTCCCCTGCATAGGCAGGCGGACTCTAAACCACTGCGCCACCAGGGAAGCCCCATAGCCCATTGTCCCATTTTAAGAATTATATTTTGAAGATAGAACTTGTTTTAAAATCTAGAAGAAATAACAAAATTAGCACGTTACTTTTAGTTTCATTATCAATTCCTTTTAGGTCTTAATCTCTGTGTTGATCTTGTTTTGAAAATACAACAAGAGTGAATTTTATTATGTTGCTAAATTTGCTTTATTCTTTGCAAACCTTAGTAGATGAGTTATGGAATTTTTTTGAATGCAACCATGATGCTAATTATTGAACAATACAACTCGGCTAGATTCTATATCTGTGTATAGAATGAAGTGAACAGGTATGTTAGAACACATCCAACTAAACCTAGATAATAAGTAAATATTTTGTTAGACCTTTTAAATGATAATTTATATGGCACAATGTTATAGAATAAATATTAACCCAATTTGCTCTTGATGAAGAAAAGATTTTGTGAAAATAGTTTAAACCTGAAAATGTGTTTATATCCAAGCTTGACTGTTCATTAGAATCAATTGTGGACCATTTTTAAAACTTTTGTTTCTGTTCCCTACCACTGACTTTCCAGGAGAAGAAGGTGAACAGTGGTGTGCTGGTATATATTTAAAAACTAGCTCTCGGGTGGGGATGGGAGCACTGATTTGCAGTGTTTGCTGATTTCCATGGTGTAAATACGGACTGCTACCATAACCAATTTCAAGCTACTAAGATGATTAACATGGAATGTTGGAAAAAGATGCATAGTATTTCCATTATATAGATACAATAAACATATATAACCTAAAAGAATAAATAATATCAAAATTTAGTAAAGTAATTAGGAAGTGATGAATTTTGAGTTTTCATTACCTTTGTTTTTAATATAGCTAATTATAAGTTTATGTAATTTAATTTTTAATAATGACTATGTTTAACAACCAGTTTGCAAAATTTTTGAAAATTTGACAGTTGGTTCATAAAGCTGGTACAGACTGATGCTAACACAACACTGGAGCTCAGAGATATCTGTATTTTTTTAACCAACTAAGTAATTCTGATGAAAGCAACCTGCCAACCCATTATTTTTCTGAAATACAGATCTAATCCTAAGGCCCAAGAAGGGATTCCACAGTCAGACCCAAAATGTCTTTTCCAGCTTCATTTCAAATCATACCCACTCCCTCACATCCTCTGTGTTTCACCCACACTAGACTTAGCTTACTTGCAACTTCTCAAAAATACCTTGCAGTTTCCCACCCTCATGGCTTTTCATTATTTTCTTTTAGCCTTGAATAGCCTTGCCTCATCTGCCTGACTTTTGCAACACTATTTATCCTTCTAGAAATAACTCAAATGCTACTTCCTCTTATTTCCTACTGCTGGAAACAGTCCCATTCTCCTTGATGTTCTCATAGTCCTTTGTTTTTTTTTGTTTTTTTTTTTTGCGGTACGCGGGCCTCTCACTGTTGTGGCCTCTCCCGTTGCGGAGCACAGGCTCCAGATGCGCAGGCTCAGCGGCCATGGCTCATGGGCCTAGGCGCTCTGCGGCACGTGGGATCCTCCCGGACCGGGACACGAACCCACGTCCCCTGCATCGGCAGGCGGACTCTCAACCACTGCGCCACCAGGGAAGCCCCTGTTTATTTTATTTTGAGCTCAAATTTATCATCAATAACAAATGGCTGTTTCAACTTACTAGATTATAAATGTCTAAAGGGTGCCTTTGAATAATACTGTACTTAACATTTTACTATCTAAAAATGATGAGTAAGCACTTGTTTTTTTGTTTGTTTGTTTGGCCGCACCACATGGCTTGCAGGATCTTAGTTCCCTGACCAGAGATTGAACCCGAGCCCCAGCAGTGAAAGCACCGAGTTCTAACCACTGGACCACCAGGAAATTCCCAGCACTTGTTTATTTTAATAGGAAGGATTATGGATAATGCATGATACATCCTTTACTTTCTAAGCCTTTGGGAAACTAACCACAATTTAAACTTTTTTTGAATTAGATGACACCTTTTTTTCCTGATGATTGAGGTCCATATTAGTAGTAGTTATATACCTATATCCTACAACCAGAGAATACAAAGAACATCACGATGACTTTCAAACTTGTCAAAGAAAAGTTTCATAGAGAATATACAGAGCACTGGAGAGTGAAAAAGACTAGGTTGTGTAACTACCTTTGCAAATTATTTTTATTATTCTGATTTATTGCACTTTATAGTGTTCTCGGCATAAAACCCAAAGTTACATTATAGTGTTCCCAGCATAAAGTCACATTAAGCCTTTGCATCATTAAATAACATCCAAAAGAAGCAAACATATCATTCTTTGCTTTGTGATTTGAGAGAAATTTGCTTTCATATATGTTCGTAAGGATACATTCCTCATCAATCTGTTGCTTTCTGGCATTTTGCCTAGAATTAAAATTATCCGATTGCTTTCGCAATAAGTATTAAGATCTACATATATGAAGGAAATGTTGTTCTAAAGTAAAAACAATCCAAGAATTTCTTAAAGCAAATGCAGCACATTCCTTGTTACTGGTGTTTCATAAATTTTTTTCATCTTTGACCCTAAGCTGCCACCTGATGGCAAAAACTAAAATGACAACTTTTGTAATATTCAAAACCTCCATTGCAGTTATTTGAAATTTTGTTTTCACCATAAAGCCTCTAAACTCTAAATGCACATTTGTACACATTTTGTGTATTTGATGAATGTTTGATAATTATTTGAACTTCAGAAGAATCAGATGTATTATTTAACTTTCGTTAGACAATGATCCTACTAAGGAGATTTCTTTTAAAATCTTATTTCCTTTATGGAGCTGGAGAAAGAATCTGTTTTTAAATTAGTTTTATTTAGTGAAGAATTTTACCTGAATCTAGTAATTTTCTCTTTCCCTTTTCTTTCTTCAGAACGAGGTCACTCAGACACCGTAGTGTTCTTTTACCTGTGGATCGTCTTTTGTATCATCAGTTCCTGTTACACCCTCATCTGGGATCTGAAGATGGACTGGGGTCTTTTTGATAAGAATGCAGGAGAAAACACTTTCCTCCGGGAAGAGATTGTATACCCCCAAAAAGTATGTACAAAGAGTCCTTGGGTTTATTTAAAGAAGAAAAACAAAACAACAACTCAGGTGTACCTATTACAATATATACCCAATCCCAACCTAATATAATTAGAGAAAATACTTACCAAAAAGTACTAATCCATTCAGTCAGCAAAAATGTATCAGATGTTTACTATATGCTAGAGGCTATAGGAAATAAAAACAAAGTAAAATTGTGGTTCTCAAGGAGGCCTTAATCTATATTCTAAACAGATAAGCAAACAGATTGCAATACAATGTGATAAAGACTAGAATAGAGGAATAAATAACTTACTATCATTTATGATTTATTTTGACCATGCAATTCCCTCCATGTCAAATGCCCTCTTTCCACTTTGTTTACCTTGCAAACTCTTGCTCCTTCCTTTTAAGTCAGTTTTTTACTTTCTCTAAGAAGCCTTTCTTATTTCTCCAAGCATAATTAGCCATTCGTACTAATCCCGTTTTACCCTATACAGACTTCCATTATGGCAATCGTCACACTGTATTTTAATTACCTGTTTGGGTATCTATATCCCTCACTATCCAGCATAGTCCCTGGCATACAGGGACTTAATGTTTGTGGAATGAATGAATAAATACTAGGTTGAATGAGCAGCGCTATGAAAGCACGAAGGAAAGGGGAGTGCCTGACTTTGCTTGGGTGCATCAAGAAGGCTTCTCCTTTCATTTATTTCAATCAGTTTTCCTAAAGTTCCAATTTAATCCAAAAATACATGGATAATTACGTGGGAATTATTTTAGCATCTTATTTATATATATATGAATAAAAGGATGCGAGAGGCTGAGTTAAAAAGTCAAAAGGCCAAGAGTATCTTTACTCAGATATTGAAAGAAATTAAACAATGAACTGGGAATCCTTATAAGTGAATTCTAATCCCAGCTCTCTCACTAACTAGCTGTATAATTTCAGGCAACCAGACTACGGTGTATTCTTTTCTATAAGGTAGGGTGTTATAGTAGATTATCTCTTGATCCTTTCCCGGTCCTAAAATTCTGTGATGTGGAGGAGATTATAAATTGGGTCACTAATACTTTATACTATGTCAGAATGTCACCAGTACCTCAGAATTGCACTTTGAAAATGCGTGAATGTGTAGTATTTAATTGGTGATTAGGGAAGGCTCTTTTCAAGTGTGAGGATTAAAAATAAATGATAGGAGAGTGAATACGAAGAATAGTATATTAGGGTAACTTTGTGTAAACAAATGAAGGCAGAAAAGGAGATGTTTACTGACAGTGATTTTTTTTTTTAACATAAGCTGTAGCAATCCCAATGTGCGAATTTAGAATATATGACCAAGATACTAGATATATCTTTATAAGTCTCATTTGAAAAGAAAATCAAAAAAAGTAATAGTAAGCACAAGTCAGACAGCAGACATGCATTCAAGTAAAGATGGCCTTTTGTGGTCACCAAATGTATGCGCCTTATTGCTCTTTGAACTGTTCTTGCCTTACTGAGAGAGATAATACATTTATTTCTTGTTATAATGGTTGCTTTGATGAACTGTTTATATCTTTATATAAATATTCGTTCCTCCGTTTAAATAGTTCTAACTTTTTGATTTCTATGTAATAAAGCTAGTTAATAGAATCAGTTTTTTTGTTATTATATATTTTCATGACCCTAGAAAATAAAGTATATGCTTTTGTACATTATGCTTTGCAAATGTATAAGAAAAATGTTCTAGGGATCACCGTACCCCTTTCAATTTTAAAAAGGCAAATATTGGAATAAAATTTATTCTTCTTAAAAAAGGAAGAAGCTATTTGCTGAGTCCAGTGGTACTTCATTTAAAAATTAACACAGCTATATGTACCTTAAAATCAGTTCCTCGGCATTAACAACGCATACTATTGAGCACCATACCCAGGTCCAGGAAGCATTTTTGTTATCTCCATATTAAAACTTAACTTTTCTGCGTCTCTTGACCTCAAGTTAAGTGTATTCCTCCCAAAAGACCTTCAATTTTTGGTAACATCAGCTCCCACATCAGTGAAATGTGGATCCACTTGACTGGCTCTTAAAGACACATGAAATTGCAGCTCTTCACTGAGAGGCCTAATAATGAGTTCACTGCATGTGGATTTATCCAAAAATTACATTATCGCTCTATTGGATGGATGGGGGAGGGAAGAGGGAGATATGTTAATGTGTTAAAAATCTTCATAAAATTCATCATAGTAAGCAGTGGATAATGTCTAAAATTGATTAATCAAGATATAGCAATATACACACATTATTTAGAAATGTGGAAGATAAATAATAGAAGAAATAGCTACAAATTTTGAAAATGTTTGTCTCTAGAGAATGGGACAAGAAGGGGACTGCTATTTCTTTTGTTTAATAGGCTTCTGACATGACTAGTATTCCTTTGTTAAATTTTTTAAAATAAAATAAGTGCTATGGCTTAATACATATCAGTTCTAGTTCCCATAAGATGTCATAACCTTTAAGTACATATTTTTAAAGAGCTAGATATCCAGAGATTAATAGTGAGAAAATCCGTGAATTACAGGTCTGGTCTATTGGCAGTTTGTTTACTTAAGACTTGTGTAGGTAAGCGTGGACTCTCAAATACTGGATACTAGTACCTGGAAAGATTAGTTGAGTGCTGTCTTCCTCATGTGAAAATGGAACATTCCTTAAATTTAACTATGTATGTGAAATCCAAGCTTAATTTTATTTACTGACATCAAAAAGCAAGGCAAAATTTTTTCAGATGGAGGGTAAGGCAATTTGAGAATAAAAGTGCAAATAACAGAGTTAATAAATCTGCTAATATTTTCTAATATTAACTATTGAGTCATTAGTGTATCACATACACATTAGAGTATAATTTCAGTCAGATCAAGGATTTCATCTGGTTTGTATTTCTGGGGTCTAGAAGAGAGCCTGGTATACAATATGGGAATGAAGTTTATTTGTTAAATGATTACTGAAATTCAGTAAAACAATATTTATAAATTCATTTTAAATATTGTACCATTTAAGAAAAAAAAACTAAATTGGTGAAATCTTTATAAAATATAAAACTCTTTAACCTGTGCTTGTCAGTAGGATATGTGACTCTTGTTACTGTGCTAGGTGTGCTTATTTGTAAGAAACGTGATGGTAAGTGTACTCAATTTGCTTATTATTCCTCAGGCCTATTATTACTGTGCCATCATAGAGGATGTGATCCTGCGCTTTGCTTGGACTATCCAAATCTCAATTACCTCCATGACTTTGTTGCCTCATTCTAGGGACATCATTGCTACTGTCTTTGCTCCCCTTGAGGTTTTCCGGTAAGCAAACTACTGAAAAGTTTATCAAAGATTCTTTTTTACCTAAAAAGTTGCTCAATACTTATAAATCAGAATTTATTAAAACTTATACTTGAAAAGCTTAAATTTTCCAACTTTTCTCAAACTTTTCATCAGCCTCAGCGTTGGAAAATCCTGGTTGAAGGACTAAGAGATTAATTCTAACAAAGTTAAAGTAACTGCTGCTGATGACTTAGAAGCTTTTTTAGAATTGGGCTCCATTTGAACATCCAAATGGCTAATGAACATACGAAAAGGTTCTTAACATGCTTAGTCACCAGGGAAATACAACTTAAACCTACATTTGAGATACAGCTACTCACCTATGAGGGCTAAAATGAAAAATACAGACACACTAAGTATTGATGAGGATGTAGAACAATGGGAACAATTGGAATTCTCATACACTGCAGGTAGGAGGAAACTAGTACAACAGCCACTTTGGAAAACTCTTTGTCAGTATCTACCAAAGCTGTGCATGAACACCTGGGTATACAGTAAACAGGAGTGCTAACCTAAGGCCACCAAGACCCACATACAAGAATGTTCACAATAATACTATTTATAGCAGACCAAAATGGAGACTACCCAAGTGCCCGGCAATATAGAGTGGATAGATAAATTGTGGTATTTTCACACATGCAAATCTATCCAGTAATGAGAACAAAAGACTAAATAACAACATGAATGAATCTCACAGAACAAAATATTAAGCAAAAGAAGTTAGACACAAGAGTATGTCCCTGTATGATTCCAAATTTATAAAGTTCAAAAGCAGGCTAAACTCATCTATGGTATTAGAAGTCAAAATAGTATTTGCCCTTGTGGGACAGTGACTGGAAGTGGCACCAGGAGAACCTCCTTGGGTGAGGGGTGGAGTAATGTTCTGTTTTTTGATCTGTGTGCTAGTTACATGATGGGTTCACTTTGTTAAAATTCATCATGCAGTGCCCATCATATTTGTCCACTTCTCTGAATGTGTGTTGTACTTAATAAAAGGTTTTTAAATCAAAAAAAGAAAGGAAAGAAAGAATTGGGCTCCATTGGAAGGGTCATGAGTGGAAATAAGGAGGTAAAAAGTCTTAGAACAGGAATTAGAATTAAAATCTTTTAAGAATCGTTTTTTGCAATTTAGCAATTTGGGTTATTCAGCCCAGCCTTCTCAGTGGAAACACTAAAAATACCAGATAAAATGTTTTTTTAATCTTCCTAAAAACATTAGTGATCTGACAAGATAGCCCAAATGCTAAGTGAAGGCAGATATCCCAGGATAAGCAGAACACTAAAGCCAATTTTGTGCTAAAGAAATTTGCCAGACCTAGAGACTTTGAGATTCATTTGTGATAGCCAATTCAAATTTGTATGCACCTAATAACATAGCTTGAAAATATGTAAAGCAAAAGTTGACACTGCTAAAAAGTAAAAGTAGATAAATTTACAATTTTAGAGAAGAATTTTAACATACTTTTCTCAGTAGTAAACAAGTAGTCAATTAACCAACTTGACCTAATTGACATATTTAGAGGACTGCATACAACAAGTACTAAATACAAATGCTACACATGGAACATTTACCAAAATTAACCATATTCTAGGCTGTAAAGGAAGTCTTAACAAACTTCAGAGGAGTAAAATCACAAAAAGATATCTGAAAATTCACAAATGTTTAGAAATTAAGCATCACATGTATAAATAACCCATGGTTGAAGTTGAAATTGCAATGAAAATTTTAAAATATTTTGAATAGAATGAAATTGAAAATGTAACAAAAGAAAAGGTGAAATATAGCTAAAGCCATGCTTAGAGGGAAATGTATATAACCTTAAATGTATATATTAGAAAAGTATACAGCTCGATATTAGAAAAAAGATTTAAATAGCAAATCAAACCTCAAAAAAAGTAGAAGGAAGAAAATATAAAGAACAGAAATTAATGGAATAGAAAACAGACATATAATAGAGAAAATTAACAAAGCTAGTTAGTTCTTTTAAAAGACTACTAAAATTGTTAAAATGTCTAAATAGTACTGATCAAGGAAAAAAGGAAAAAAGGCACAAATTACAAATATCAAAAATCCTAAAGATGTTTTTTAAAAGAGCATGACAATATTATGAGCAACTTTGTGCCAATAAATTTAGAAATTTAAGCGGAGTGAACAAATTCCTCAAAAAAGCACAATTTACCAAAACCGATAAAGAGGAAATTAAAAATCTGATAGGTTTATATGTAGTAAAGAAAACAAATCCATATTAAAATTCTTCCTACAAAGAAAACTGCAGGGAATTCTTCCACATATATGAGGAGGAAACATCAGTTTTACACAAAACTCTTTTAGGGAAATGAGACAATGAAAGGAACACTTCCCAGTTCATTTTGTGCAGCCAGTATGACTTTGATGTCTGAACCTACAAAGATATTTCTTATGTCCAGGGATGCAAAAATCCTAAACAAAATATTGGGTAATGAATCCAACAATATATAAAAAGGATAATACATCACAACCAAGTTAGGTTCATTCCCAGAATGTAAGATGTAATATTCAAAAATCATTTAACATTTAAAAATCAATCTATGTAACTCACCACATTAATGAATAAAGGGGAAAACAACCCTCAACAAATAAAGAAAATGCCATTGAGAAAAGTCAATGCCTGTTTACGAAAAAAGTAAACACTACAAAAAAATAAATAATAAAAAAAAGATCATATTTAATGGTAAAACACTGTAAGCTCTCCCTGGAGATCAGGAATGAGATAAGTATGCGTGCTGTCACCACTTCTATTTAACATCATACTGCGGGTATAGCTAGTGCAATGAGGAGAGAAAAAGTATAAGGATTAGAAAGGAAGAAATAAAACTATGATCATTCATTGGTGACATGACTGTATATGTAGAAAATTCAAAAGAATTTACAAATAAGCTATTAGAATGAAGATATAAGGTTGACATAAATTAATATTCTAAAAAAGTCACGAACAACTAGAAAATGAAATTTTAAAAAAACATACCGTTTTGAATAGCCCTGGAATGTATCAGATACCTAAAGGAGTAAATTTTTTTTTTCTTTTTTGCGGTACGTGGGCCTCTCACTGTTGTGGCCTCTCCTGCTGCGGAGCACAGGCTCCGGACGCGCAGGCTCAGTGGCCATGGCTCACGGGCCTAGCCGCTCCGCGGCATGTGGGATCTTCCTGGACCAGGGCATGAACCTGCGTCCCCTGCATCAGCAGGCGGACTCTCAACCACTGCGCCACCAGGGAAGCCCTAAAGGAATAAATTTAATGAAGATGTATGTATGTGAAAATTGACAAGACAGTTCTAGAATTTATATGGTAGCAGTAAGGATCAAGAATATCCAAGACTATCCTGAAAAGAACGAAGTAAAGGACTTATACTCTCAAATATCAAAACCTATTATATAACTACCATAAGTAAGACAGTGTCTGACGAGACAAAGAAGAGACAAATAGGCCACTGCAATAGAATAGGGAGTCCAGAAACAGATCCACACATTCATTGACACTACCTGATTTATGACAAAGGTGGCTATATAACAGTGGAGAAAAAAAGGTTCTTTAATAAATGATATTGAGTCAACTGGATATCCATATGGGGGAAAAAATAAATCTCAACTTCCACTGCATAATGTATGCAAAATCAATTCCAGGTGGATTGCAGAGCTAAATATGAAAGGTAAATCAATAAACTCTCTAGAAGATAACATAGGGGGGCCATACAGGCAGCTTTAGGTATACGGTAATTTTTTATTTCTTGTTTCTGAGTGATAATTACACACTGTGATCACTTTATAATAATTAACCAACCTGCACACTTAAAATTTGCACACTTTTATATATTTATGTTGTGCTTTAGTTAAAATGCTTATTTAAAAAAAAAAAAAAAGGCAGCCCAAAAGAAAGGATTATCTTTAAAGAAATGGCTGTTAGATTCACAGCTGACTTCTCAACAGCAACAGTGGACGTCAGAAGTCATTAAAATGGTATCTTAAGTGTGCTGAACGAAAATAACTCCCTACCTAGAACTCTTTACCCAGTGAAAATATCTTTCACAAATGAAGATGAAATAAAGATATTTTTAGACAGGTGTATAGCTTTCCTCCGAGTCAGGATGGGCACATATATCAGGATGGCCTGATAAAATAAGATTGAATCTGGAAGCAGTATACTTGTTGCTGTCAGTGCTCTCTCCAAACCATTTGTCAACCCTCCTTCCCCTCTTCACTTTCTCAGATGTCTAGGTTTGGGACCTGAAATTCTCCATCACCAATAACGCCTCCCCGCAAATACTCCTTTCTCTTTCATGTATGCTGCTTTATACATTAAAAAAAAAATTTGTTCTAGTAAAAAGAGGGAGCTCAATTACTTTTTTTTTTTTTTTTTTTGCGGTACGCGGGCCTCTCACTGCCATGGCCTCTCCCGTTGCGGAGCACAGGCTCCGGACGCGCAGGCTCAGCGGCCGTGGCTCACGGGCCCAGCCGCTCTGCGGCATGTGGGATCTTCCCGGACCGGGGCATGAACCCGTGCAGACTCTCAACCACTGCGCCACCAGGCAAGCCCAATTACTTTTTTATTCTTGATTTTTTTCTCTTTAAAAAATTATCTGCGGGGCTTCCCTGGTGGCGCAGTGGTTGAGAGTCTGCCTGCCGATGCAGGGGACACGGGTTCGTGCCCTGGTCCGGGAAGATCCCACATGCCGCAGAGTGGCTGGGCCCGTGAGCCACGGCCGCTGAGCCTGCTCATCCGGAGCCTGTGCTCCGCAACGGGAGAGGCCACGGCAGTGAGAGGCCTGCATACCGCAAAAAAAGAAAAAGAAAAAACATCAGCTTCATAATAGAATCAGATGTTCTATCACCCATTTAAAGCAAAAGCAAAAAATCTCCTTTGAATCTTCCTCCAACTACTGCCCATTTTTCTGCCCTCCTTTACAGCAAAACTCTTCAAGAGCTGTCTGTACTTGCTGTCTCTGCTCTCTGACTCCTCCCCCATTCTCCCTTTAATTCAACTCAAGTCTTCTTTTCCCAATACTCAAACTAAATTGCTTTCGTTAATAATCAATAATAATAATAGCAAACACTTATGTATTGCCTTCTATGTACCTGGCACTGTTCTAAGCCCTTTACATGTATTAACTTAGTGAATCCTCACAACAGTCTTGTGAGATAGGTACTGTTACTGTCTTATTTTACTAATGAAGCATAGGTTAAGTAAATCATCCAAGGTTATTACACCTAGTAAGTGGCAGCATCCATGATGTGAATCTAGACAGTCTCCCAGAATCTGTGCTCTTAGATCATACTGCCTCTTTATCCTCTTTATGTAAATCCAGTGGTTAGTTCTCTGTACTTATCTTATTTTACCTCTCAGCAAAGCACTTTCTTCACTTGATTTCTCAGAAACTACACTCTTCTGTCTCACTATCTATTCCATCTCAGTTCCTTTACTGGTTCTTCTTCCTCTTCCCAAATTGTAAATATTGGAGTGCTCCAGAGTTTAATCCTCTTTAATCTTCTCTCCTCCACTTATATTATTCCTAAACCCATGACTTGAAATACTGTTCTTATGCTGTCTATAGTCCTAGACTCTCTTGAACTGCAAACTCATGTCCATGTAGCTACTGAATTTTCCTCTTGGATATCTAATGGCTCTGGCCTAATAGGAACAACCCAGATCTCTAGTAAATGGTGTCACCAATCACTGAGAACAAAAACCTGAGACCACTCACATCCCATGTCAGTAAGTCCTGTCGGCTTCATCTTCATAAATAAATCCCTAGCCTGTCTGCTTCTCATCACCTCTGTTGTCCCCAGCTGTGTCTAAGTCTCCATCATCTCTATCCTGGACTACTGCAGCAGCTTCTAATTGGTCTTCCTTCAGGTGTTCTCATCTTCCTTTGGTCTGTTCACAGTTCAGCAGATAGAATGATCTTTTTAAAACAAATCACATCATTCTCCAGCTCAGAACTCTCCTTGTTTTCTATCACACTTAAAAATCTAAACTCTTCACTATGGCTTATAAGGCCCTCTATGGATCAGGCCCCTTTCTTTTCTACCTCTCCGCCTTCATCTGCCATTTTAACCTTCCTGTTCCTCTCCAGCCCCACTGACCTTGCTGTTGTTTTAACACACCAAAGTCCTGTCCAGCTTGGGAGCTTTTGTACTTGCTGTTTCCTCTGCCCGGGATACTTTTCTGTAGGACTTTACCTGACTTGCTTCCTTGCTAGATGCCATCTCTTCAAAGAAACATGTTCTATACCCTTGCCCTGCTTTATTTTCTTCAGAGCACTTACCGTTAGCTAATTGTTTACTTGTTTATTATCTGTCTCTGTCATTAGAAATTGCACTTATACAGGAAGAGGCTTTGTCTCATTCAGTGCCTTTTCCTGTCATATTGTAGGCATTCAATAAATATTTGTTCAATAAAGGGAAAGAATAAGTACTCTGAAACTGCATTCCATGAGTCCCTTTCCTTTGCCTACTCCTTTCTTGTCCCCTTCCCCCCACACCCCCCCACACCATCTTTTTTCTATTTTATTTTAGTATTCTAGTCCTTAATTCCTTTTTTTGTTTCTATGAGTGGAAACTTGTTATACTGGGAGGTCTACAGGTGATAGTAGTAGTATGTTCAAATTTTATAAGTAATTTGCCTATTCTACCCCATTTTGCTAAGGCGATTTGTGTGGAACTTCTTCCGCCTGGAGAATGAACATCTGAATAACTGTGGTGAATTCCGTGCTGTGAGGGACATCTCTGTGGCCCCTCTGAATGCGGATGATCAGACGCTTCTAGAGCAGATGATGGACCAGGAAGACGGGGTACGAAACCGCCAGAAGAATCGGCCATGGAAGTACAGCCAGAGCATATCCCTGCGCCGGCCTCGCCTTGCTTCTCAGTATGTATAGCTTCCACTTCTGTGAGATGAATTCCCTTCAGGTTTTAGTACTGGATAGCATTTAAGTTAAGAAGCTATCAGGTTGAACCAGGTGAAATTGCTGGCGTTCAACCGTGTTTCACCACAAAAACCAGCAATAACAGCAGTTTCATATGATCCAACCTATATATAGAATGTCTTAATGAACACATAGTGTAAAATGTCATTAATATGCTAATTAATACATTAATTAATACTAATTTGGCATTAAAAGTACACTGGGGAAAATTTGTTGGAAAATAATTTACTTGACTCCTCAGTATATCTTGTATAAAAATCATTTCCAAGTTATAAACTTTAGCAATCCTAGTTCTGCCACTTGCCATCTATGTCATCTTGGCCAAATCACTTAATTTCTCTATATTATCCCTCATCTCTAAATTGGGATTAATATGGTCCTGCTCATAGGGTGGCTGGTTAGATTAAATTTGTGATGACATGGGATTTAGACCAGTTTCCTCACAGAAAGAGCTCGATAAGTGTAAGCTATTATTATTTTTACTTTTTTACTAAATACCTACAAAAGTATTTTTATCAGTCGTTTACTTTGTATATTCCTAAAAGTAACAATAAATGTAGGGTATATTGTGGCTGCATTTGAAATTTAGAGACAGTGGATAGCACAGTGGTTTGGAGTGAAGGAGGAGACAGGTTGAGCATGAGCAGTTTTCTAAAGGATAAGGGAGTGTTTGAATAGGCTAGAGGCACAGTAAAGACATGAAGGTGGAAATGAGGGGCAGAAAGAAAAGCCATGTGACTAAAACTAGTAACAAATAGTAAGAAAATTTAGCTGAATAGATGAAGTATGATTGTAGAAGGCTGAAAAGTACAAACTTGATCTTGTAGGCAGGAAGGAGTCACAGAGAATTTTTTCATAGAATGACATTATGAAAGTAATATTTTCATAAGTTTTAACGGCACTGTGCAACATATATTGGGAAAGGGAAAACTCAAGGCCAGCTCAACTAAAAGACCATTGCAGTATTCTTAAGTATGGAACATTAAAGACTTGAATTAGGATGCTTACAATAGGACTAAAAAGAAAATAAGGAAACATTTTAAAGGAAGTAAAAAAAAAAAAAATAGGAGGTGGTAATAACCCACAGGGGCGCAGAGTAGAAATTGCCTGAGCTTTAGATAGAATTTAGAAGTTCTCTGAAGAGGAGAAGGTAGAGAAAAGAAAAGCAGAGCAAGGAACTGAGTCTTAGGGAACAAACACAGGCAAGAGAAAAAAAGAACCAACAAAAGGGGCAGGAAAGGAATGGTCAGGGAGGTCAGCAGGAAGAACATCAAAACAAAGCATGATATTATTGTATATAGCAGGAAGCAGAGTTTGAAGACGCAAGAGGAGGGGATGTGGAGGCGGATGGAGTCAGCAAGATAAGGGCCACAAAGGGCTAGAAGGCAGTGCTGTGGGTGGTCGTCTCTTTGAGCTCCTAAATTGGAAAGTCTAATCCTTGTTAGTTACCAGCAGAGGGCAACCTAAACATACGCTCTTTTTGTTTCAGAAACAAGGGAGCTCTTTGGCAATAGATCCTTACGTTCAATTTCAGGTGTTCAGTGGAAGAACGCTGGGATAGTAGATTGCCACCAGAGGAAGACATTTAGAACAATGGAGCAGGTTATATGTAATATATGTAACGAGAGAGCAGGGAATCTAAAATAAGAAGTTCTGAGATTGAGTACTGACTTTGTGACTCATGCAACCTTTAGCACATCCTTAACTTTTTGAATGTCTATTTTCACCTCTGTCGAGTAATAATAATAATACCCACTTCACCTCATGGGGCTTGTGAGTTGCAGAACATTTTGACATTATCTAATCCCATTTTTCATCCCACGCAGGAATGTCTTTTACAACATCCTGAATAGTTGGTCATCTTATGCTGATTGACAGTCATCAGTGATAGTGAAGTTTATAACTATACGAGGCAACTGCTTTTATTGTTGGATAATTATTGTGGTAGATAGCTTATGTTGAAATATGCTTCACTATAATTTCAGCCAGTTGATCCTGATTGGGCTTTCTAACATAACTTCGTTTTCTGCCTCTTCTATGTATACTTTGTTAACTGTTTGAAGACAACTGTCATGTCTCTCCTTAGGTCTTATCACCTGCTGGCCAACTCTCCTGGTTTTTCATGTGTACCTCAAATGATTCTTCTGTCATCCTTATCATAATTCCTTATATTTGTTTAATGCTTTACTGATATTTTTTATATCCATTTTCTCACTTGATATTCATACTATCTCCATGAAGTGAAAGCAGTATTTTGTAAAATAGGTATTATTATTCCTGCTTTACAGAGATGAAAATTGTCACTCAAAGAGTTTAAAGAGATACATCATAAAATCAAAGTCCCTCCATTGCACATGACCTGGCATTGTTTTTGTTTCCTTCCTCTGGTTGCAATCTAGTTTCTTAGTGTTTTTCCAGTAATACCAGCAATTGAATACGAAACTCCAGGAACAGTCCATCTGGTGTCCAACAGTGTATGGTGCCTGTGCCTGGTATTTTTAATGGTAGTAAGATTGGAAATGTACCTAATACTTTGGATGTGTTTGTATTTTAGTAATGGACTAAGTATTTTTTTTCCTCTTATTACCACTAGATCCAAGGCTCGTGACACTAAGGTATTGATAGAAGACACAGATGATGAAGCTAACACTTGAATCCTCTGAAGTCTAGATTAACTTCCTTGGTTTTCCTACTCTACAGTTCTTTCCTCGACCAACGCAACCTCTAGTACCTTTCCAGCCGAAAACAGGAGAAGACATATAACACATTTTCCGAGCTCTTCCAGATCGGATCCTATGGACTCCAAACAAGCTCACTGTGTTTCTTTTCTTTTCTTCTGGTTTAATTTTCATTTTCTACTTTTAAAACAAATATTTACTTCATTTTGCCAATCAGAGGACATTTTAAGGAACAAAAACATAGTATCTTATGGATTGTTTACAATCACAAGGACACAGATACCTGTCAGGATGAAGAACAAGCATTGCAAGGACCCTCTGATGGGACGGTACCGAGATATCTCGGCTTCCGCTTGGCCCGGTTTTGACTGGTTGAAACCGGACATTGGTTTTTAAATTTTTTGTCTGTTTATGTGGAGAATTTTTTCCTTTCCTTCATACCCAGCGCAAAAGCACTGGCCGCACTTGCAGGGAAAGTGCAACTTAGAGCAGTACCTTCATTCACGAAGCTACTTTTTAATTTGATGTAACTTTTCTTATTTTGGGGAGGGTTGCTGGGTGGGTGGGAAATATGATGTATTTGTTACATATGGTTTTCTCATTATTTATGAAACTTAACCATAAAAGAATGATATAACTCCTGTACAATGAAGGTGATAACAGTGAAAGAAGACAGGGGAAACTAATGTTGGACAGCATTTATGAGGGTTTAGTCCACAGTACCTCTTTCATGAGACAACTTGCACCAGTTTGACTTTTTCTTTCCTTTCTTTTTAATTTTAAGCCAAAGTTTTATTACTGATTTCTTACGTTGCTGCTGCTTTAGAATCCTGAGCATGTCTCTCATAACAAAGCATCCACACACTTCCACACAACCAGTTGAAATTTCTTTAAGAGCTCTGATACTTTTTTCTTTAAAGGAACAGATGTGGAATACATTTGCCCATATTCCAACCATAACAACTGAAGTTATGCCTTATTAAGCTTCAGCATGCAGGGTAATTGAAGTACAGCCTTTACTAACTCAGAATTAGAAGACAGCTATTTCAGAGACTCTCTACACCCTCATTGGATAGTTTTTCTTATGGGCCCTCTTACTTTAGCCAGAATTTGATCAAATTCAAAGTCTGTCTTGGGGAAACCATGCTTTTGAGAGCATAGAACAAATTATCCTTCCTCTTTTACATTACAGTGATAAAACAGACCTTAGCAGCCATTTGTCCCAGCAGTTTTTTTTGTTTTTTGTGGTACGCGGGCCTCTCACTGTTATGGCCTCTCCAGTTGCGGAGCACAGGCTCCAGACGCAAAGGCTCAGCAGCCATGGCTCACGGGCTCAGCCGCTCCGCGGCATGTGGGATCTTCCCGGACCGGGGCACGAACCCATGTCCCCTGCATCGGCAGGCAGACTCTCAACCACTGCGCCACCAGGGAAGCCCTCTCCCAGCAGTTTTAAAGGATGAACATTGGATTTCATGCCCCTCCTATGATAGAAAAACTGCTTTTAAAATTTGGGGGTCTTGAACTTGGTTATACACAAAAAGTATTTCTTAGAAATTTCAGACTATCATGGTCTGTACGTAATGCTCATTTTCACTTCTTTTTCTAATTTCTTTCCTATTTCCTAAGTCATCCAGATAAGCCCAAAAGCCATAAGGGATTTTACTTTCTTGAATGTGGTTGGCATTAAATTTAGTATTATCACTTAGTATTAAAAACATGGTTACTACCCCTTAGTATACCCTTTCGTCATCAGCTCTTCTCCCATGTATCACAAGTCTTTACTCATCCCTGTCGTAATTCCAGTAGATTAATTAAAGTTCCTCTTACTATCAAAATTCTGCCAATTAACTGACAAATAGTTTCTTTTTAAAGGAGGTTTTCTTTTTTTCATCTTTATTCTTACAAGTTCCCCAAATCTGTTCCCTTCCTGAATCGAGATTTTTTTTTTTTTCTGAAAAATCATAAAACTTTGTGGCCTTTATTGTTTTTTTTGTTTTGCCAAGCATGTTCCTTGGCCCAAAACTGAAGAAGAGAAGTTTAATTTTGGGTTTTTGTTTTTTTTTTAGTTTAAGTAAATTGAATCATTTATGATAATCAGTGGTAACAATTTAGTGACCCTTAATAGTTTAAAGGTTACATTATTTATACTTGGGATTTTTTTCTAAGTATTCTGGTTTTGTACTTTAAAACTATGGGGGAAATATCACTGGTCTGTCAAAAAGTAGCAGTAATTATTCCTGAATTACATAGATAAGTCCAGTGGACCAGTCATTTCCTGTACAAATAAAATTGGTGGTACTAATGTGTATCCAGAGCAATTTGAGTTGTCAACTTCATTCTTACTAGTAAACCTATATAGTGACACACATACAATCTTACAGTTGACTTCTGGCATTTGAATTCTCCAGTGTTTTTACTTCAGTGTATCCTATGACCAATTTGGTCTTTCTTCAACTATTATGATTCTAGGCCCTAATCAGTATTATTTTTTTCATAGGTAATACAATGTTAGAATGTATTATTTTTCTGATGTTCATCCTATCAGCATAGTCTATTCAAGAATGATAAGGCTTATGTAACTTTCAACTTACTATGACAGTTACTCAAATATGTATTTAAAAACAACAGCTTTATGTTCCTCCTAAAGCTGTAAAGAGAAAAGAGGGCTTTTCCTCATCAGGAGAAAATGGTTTGGGAGACAGAATATATATTTAATTTTTTTTTTCTCCGAAAAAGGCATTGTGCATTTTTCTCTCCTAAGTTCTATATGCCCTAGCCGTTGTGAATGCTATATCCTACCTAAAATTTTATTGGAGCTTCTTGTACGCTGAAACTCTCAGTAGAACTCTTAGGAAATGAATGTCACAGAGTCATTTTAAAGGAGCAGCAATCTAACCAAAGGTAAAACTTCACCTGATTTTAGGTTTAGAAATTCTAGCTTTATTTTATTTGAGAATCACTCAATTTGATATCAGTGAAAATACTCCCCAAATTAATGAAAAGGAAATATAAAAAACGAATAAAATTCCTTTTTCATTTTATGAAAGAAAGTATGGAAAGCATTGATTTGTGTAGAGAAAGTAAAAGACAAAAGTGGCTTATTTTCTATGCACAAATATGCACCTATTATTAAGGCTGCCTATACTATTAAAATGGAGTCATTGCGGAGGATTTCATACCAATACAGAGAGACAATAAAATGATCAAACATTAAGTCATCATTAATTAGGTTATAATAGTTATTTCTAAGATTGGAAAGATGTTGAAAACCTATGTGCATCTTTCTTTTCTGGCATCAGCCATTTTTCTCCTTAAGAAACCTGCTTAACTTCAAATTCAGAAGCAATGATGTGAGAGGAGAATGCCAATCACCTCAGCAGTAACATGTATGAACCCTTAAAGAGGAAAATGGAGCCCAGCCCCTAGGATTTGTGACATCCCAATATTCTCAACGTAAGAGTTCTAAGATTTTAACAGATTTTACTAGAAGTAACTTGTTGCTATATGGTATCCTTCTACCATGATTTGACCAAAGTACAGTCATGATAACTAGAGAAAGCAGTTCATCCTTTCTTAACTAAGGCAAGTTAAGAACAGAAAAAAGTAGCCTATTACTGAGCATACAGGCATCAGATTAACAGACGTTTAGTTGAAGAGAAATAAAATAATTGTGGAGATAGCAGAGAAGAGCAAAAGGATGTTGGACCTTGGCAGCAGGGCAGTTAGGAAAGTATATGAGCTTGATGGCATGGAGGTGACAATGCCTTGCTGTCTCTCCTTTCAGTGGTTATACAGCTGGTAAGAGACCTGCCTTTGTTTCCCTACCATCTTTCTCCACTACTTTGCTTTATTCAGGAAATAGTTCTTTATGCCCAAGTGCAATTTTCTAAGCAATGACTAGAAAAATTTCTTAGTCTAAGAAAAGTAATTTAGAAAATAACTCTATCCATGGCATTATTTTATTCAAAAACTTAGGTTTCTCTGAAGTGATTGCACTTTATTTGGTAAACGAATTTCAGATTATTGTTTTCTGTAATAGTTTGCATGAAATTTTCTAGCCCAAAAAAATAAGTACTTCTTGCTATACAACATTGAAATTTTTAACATTAAGATAGCTTCTCAGATTGAAAAAAGTTATGTTGAATCTAAGGCTTTCTCAACTACAAAATCCCCATACTTTTAACAAATCTAATTTTAAAAGCCAACAATAAATAAGATCAGTGTCACTAGGTTAAGACAGTAAAAGTTCTAGTAGAACTTCAGGAAAAGTTAGGTAAAGAGGAGTAAATCAAATTTATGAGCTTAATTCATTTTGTGACACATCTAACTTTTATTTCTTGCTTTGGATGATTAGCTGAAACAAGGAAAATTAAAGACATTTTGTAAATAACTTAAACACACTTCATTTCTGCATTTCAGGTATCAGTCTTGATAGTAAATCTTAAAAGCTAACCCTCTGCATTGTATTTTCAGTCTATACAATGTCAGAGCACAGTGGTAATGTGGCATAGAGTTGATTATATTAGAGCATAAGAAATTTGTGCTGGCCAATGCTACAAACCATTAGTTCAACCAGCATTAAGCCACACTACTCACCAAATATGGAAAAGTAAAAGCATTTCATTAGATTTGGAAGAGCTTAGTTTAAATGATATGAGAAGTTTGCCTGGGAATGGAGAGGAGCCTGCTGATGGGAATGGCTCATAATGCCTTTCTGGTATGAATTAGAAAAACTCTGATATTGAGTTGCCCCTTAAAAACAACCTTCCAGAATGAATTTGCTTACTCACTGTGGAAGAGGAAGTCAGAGGGACAAGATGAGAGTTTCCCCTGAAGAGAAGAAAATCACTATACTGCTTTTCATCTAAAGCATGTTTCCTTGTAGCAGACCTTTGGTTCATTTTATTATTAAATCAAAGTCACCTTCAGTTTTGTTTGTTTTTGTTTTTGTTTTTGTTTTTGTTTTTTTATGGTGCCATCAACCTAAGGAGGACAATCAAATAACCAACTGTTTGCCTTGGATTCAGTGTGTCTGCTAATTACACAGTCTCATCTTGTATACCTTCAAACCAGTTACTTCTACCATATTACCTTAGTTCTTCCTATGCCCTTTCCTCTGTACCACCACACATCAGAGGGAAGACTTACTACCAGAAAGATGTGGACTTCTAAAAAAGAGCGAGGATTCCATCTCACTATCCCTTCATCATTATCTCTGAAGTCCCTACCCACACTTCCCTGATTGTCCTGTAGCAACACCAGCGTGATGGGAATAGGGAGGAAGATTGTGGGGAATCCTGAATGATCATGATGTTGTTATTCTTTTGAACTGTAAAGTGAAATTGTGAGCCACTCACGTTTGCAAAAAGAGCAGAACTCTTAAGCTTTATCACATTGTGAAGATTAATATCTTGCTGTTTTCCAGATTAACACAGAAGCTTGTATCCATGAAGAGTATTTAGGAGGGCAATAGGGTGTAAAAGGTACCTGTCTTTTTGAATCCTCTCCCTCTACTCATGTTTCCTTCACCCCCCCCCCACCCCGCCCCACCATGTTGTGTTGGTCAAATGATACTATTCTATGAAACTCTGAACTATAGTTGTCAAAAGTAACTATGGAATGTGATTAGTCCTCTGTGGGTGCTGCTTTCCCTCTTTTTTCTCCCTTGCTTTCTTACTCTCTCCACTCTGGTAAATGGAAAAGGTGACGTCAAAGAATTGATGCTTGCTTGAACTCATGTTGTATCTGTGACTATGCTATTACCTGTCTCCTTTTTCCTTCTTTCTTACATGGGTAGAATTCTTACGAAGTGTGGATTTCCCTTCTTGAAAGTAGGTTAAATGCACAATGTGGTACTGTTTTATAGTTTGTAGATGGTTGTATAAAACAAAAAGTTAATGTGGTTATGTGTTTTTAAAAGAAAACAAGTGATTGGTTAAAAAAACTCTGTCCTTTTTTCATTATTACAAGCTTTCTCTGTTTTCCAACAGTTTGCTGACTCCTCTGTCACTGGCGAATGGTTTGTGTGACTCTGTTTTTCTCTCTGGGTTTCTTGGATCCTGAACATGATTCCTCTTAGGACTAATTTGTATAAGGGTTTAGGGCAAACAGACTTCAAGGGTAAACATTTTTTTTTAACTCTTTTACTAAATGGAAAAATAATCATAAATGGCCTTTTTTCTTTATGTAATATATGAAGTGTGACTCTAAAGCAATGGATTGATGCAACAGGTCTTTTTTTTTAACTCACACAAAGAATCTCAAATACCAGATGAAATGACCTGTTCAGTTGTATCTTGGCGATCCAGACACCTGTTATCACTGCATACCCAGACCCTGTATGGGAACATAGAATTTTCTGTGGAATTCCTGGATCAGTTATTACTCCTTATATCTCTAGGAAAAGTTATGAAATTAACTGACCCTAGGATTAGTATACTCAAAATGGAAAGAGAAAAATATTTTATTGACTAAGCCAAAAAGCCTTTTCATTTTATTTTAATATCAGAAGTTCTATTCTTACTACGTTTCTATCTAGGCTAATATGATAATGTGCAGTTACCAGGTTAAAGTCAAGATAAGCTGTGAGGGGCTTCCCTGGTGGTGCAGTGGTTAAGACTATGCCTGCCAATGCAGGGGACATGGGTTCAATCCCTGGTCCGGGAAGATCCCACATGCCACGGAGCAACTAAGCCTGTGCTCCACAACTACTGATCCTGTGCTCTAGAGCCCGCGAGCCACAACTACTGAGCCCACATGCTGCAACTACTGGAGCCCACGTGCCTAGAGCCCTGCTCCGCAACAAAAGAAGCCACTGCAATGAGAAGCCTGTGCACCGCAACTGAGAGTAGCCCCTACTTGCTGCAACTAGAGAAACCCAGTGTGCAGCAATGAAGACCCAATGCAGACAAAAAAAATTTTTTTTAATAATAATTAAATTTTTAAAAAAAGATAAGCTGTGAATATATATGAATCACTGGATACTCAACAGCCCTTTCTATAATCTGATGATAATAATACATGCTCAACATTTGTATACCTATAGGCATATAAATACACTATAGTATTTTTTTTTTTTTTTTTTTTACTTTTTTGCGGTACACGGGCCTCTCACTGCTGTGGCCTCTCCCGTTGTGGAACACAGGCTCTGGACGTGCAGGCTCAGTGGCCATGGCTCACAGGCCCAGCCACTCCACAGCATGTGGAATCTTCCTGGACCGGGGCACGAACCCGTGATTAGATTTTTTTCTTAGTTTATGAGAATAATAATGATTAATTTTACACATTTTTGTTTTGTTTTTACTTAAATACATAAATTTTATTAAATATTCATGAAGCTGTTTTTCAAAAACTGATTTGAGGAATTTCTATAATTTTACAGTTTCTGACACTTCTTTTTCCTACTTTCCCACCTTTTCCCTAAGGAAATTAAGGAATTTTTGAATTCTTAAAAAATTAATTTAGTATGTGTTTACTGAGTTCCTGTCATATACTAGGCATTACTTTGATACTTAATTTTAGTTAAAATTGGTTTAATAACTATTATAGTTTTATGGAGACAAGCAGGGAAAGATGATAAAATTACTCCTAAACTACTTATATGAAACCACTGCCAAAAAAGCCAGACTGTCACGTTACTAGGTATCAGCACCCCAGGATAAGCTGAATTTTCTATCACCAAGTTAGAGATTCTTTTTTACCGCTTCCCAGGCAAACATCAAATCCTATTATTTGGGGTTTTTTTTTTAACTCATCCTTTTAAAAATAAAAGTATTAGAACTGTCAAGATTTGTTTCTTCAGAACTTTCCATTGCCAAAAAACTGTCCTTATAATTCATCTTATAATTCACTTAGGAATGTCTTATCTGAACGGATGTAGTTCTTTTTTAACAACTGGGGGCAGCTTCCTACACAGGAAACAAATTTAAGTGATATCATTAAGTAACACATTAACATCAAAGTCTGGTGTTTACCTTCATAAAATGAAGTTTTTCCCCAAATATTAATATATTTCTTATAGACTACATAGCTGAATGAGAATGAGGATGATAATAGCATTCTGCCTTGTTCCAACTAGGGCAGCCCTGTGGCTTCTTTTCTGCATAAGTGAATAGAATAACCAAAATCAAATGATTTTTGGCAGTAGATTTACTATGCTACTCTTCTTAAGGAAATGTTTCTAGGGTAAGGAGAAAACCAAGCAACTCAAGAGAAACAGACAAGAGAATCAAGGAAAAGCATATTAATAATATTAACTCCCAAATACATTGCCACTTTACTAAATTTCAAAATTGCTATATTTGTGGTTTCTCAAACACTACCTTCTGACCAGATGAGCCAATAAAACTTAAAATTTTAGTCAATTAGGGCTCCTGTAGCACTTCTATAAGGAAGTATCAAAGATAGCTTAGAAACTTCAGTTTGCCAAAGATTGTTCCTGTCAACTATTGAATTTAGACATTTTTTTCTGCAGTTCCATAGATTCCTTAGAAAACTTTAAGCCCCTCCCTGGCAGCTTTCGTTAAAAGACTTGCTGGATAGGGTATGTGCCCTGCTGCCAGCTATTGTCAGTGTTCATGAGGATATATGCTGATTTCCTTCTGTGGCCATGCCCCAACCTTGACTAGTCTGGGGCTCTAGCAGTAATACAATTCAGGGGAGAGGAGACATTCTTTTTCCAAATGTGCTCTGTTGTCACCAGGAAGTCACACAAAATCATATTTACTGAAATGTGTCAAGTACCTAGTAGATAGTAGAGGCTTAATAAATATTTGTTAAACTGAAAGGTAACCTCTAGTTACAACGGACACTGCAGAAATACAAAGCATCATAAGAGACTACTACAAGCAACTCTATGCCAATAAAATGGACAACCTGGAAGAAATGGACAAAGTCTTAGAAAGGTATAACCTTCCAAGACTGAACCAGGAAGAAATGGAAAATATGACCAGACCAATCACAAGTAATGAAACCATGATTAAAAATCTTCCAACAACAACAACAAAAAATCTTCCAACAAAAAGTCCAGGACCAGATGGCTTCACAGGTGAATTCTATCAAACATTTAGAGAATAGCTAACAGCCATCCTTCTCAGAGGAAGCAGAGGAAGGAACACTCCCAAACTCATTCTACGAGGCCACCATCACTCTGACACCAAAACCAGACAAAGACACTACAAAAAAAGAAAATTACAGACCAATACCACTGATGAATATAGATACAAAAATCCTCAACAAAATACTAGCAAACAGAATCCAACAACACATTAAAAGGATCATAAACCATGATAAAGTGGGATTTATCCCAGGGATGCAAGGATTCTTCAATATATGCAAGTCAATCAATGTGATACGCCATATTAACAATTGAAGAAGAAAAACCATACAATCATCTCAATAGATGCAGAAAAAGCTTTTGACAAAATTCAACACCCATTTATGACAAAAACTCTCCAGAAAGTGGGCATAGAGGGAACCTACCTCAACATAATAAAGGCCATATACAACAAGCCCACAGCAAACATCATTCTCAATGGTGAAAAACTGAAAGCATTTCCTCTAAGATCAGGAACAAGACAAGGATGTCCACTCTCGCCACTATTATTCAACATAGTTTTGGAAGTCCTAGCCATGGCAATCAGAGAAGAAAAAGAAATAAAAGGAATATGAATTGGAAAAGAAGAAGTAAGACTGTCACTGTTTGCAGATGACATGATACTATACATAGATTATCCTAAAGATGCCACCAGAAAACTACTAGAGCTAATTAATGAATTTGGTAAAGTTGCAGGTTACAAAATTAATGCACAGAAATCTCTTGCATTCCTATACACTAACAATGAAAGACCAGAAAGAGAAATTAAGGAAACAATCCCATTCACCATTGCAACAAAGAATAAAATACCTAGGAATAAACCTACCTAAGGAGGTAAAAGACCTGTATTCAGAAAACTATTAAGACAGTGATGAAAGAAATCAGAGGTGACAAAAACAGATGGAGAGATATACCATGTTCTTGGATTGGAAAAATCAATATTGTGAAAATGACTATACTACCCAAAGCAATCTACAGATTCAGTGCAATCCCTATCAAATCACCAATGGCATTTTTTTACAGAACTAGAACAAAAAATCTTAAAATTTGTATGGAGACACAAAAGACCCTGAATAGCCAAAGCAATCTTGAGGGTAAAAAAACAGAGCTGGAGGTATTAGGTTCCCTGACTTCAGACTACAGTGATCAAGACAATGTGGTACTGGCACAAAAACAGAAATATTTATCCATGGAATGGGATAGAAAGCCCAGAGATAAACTCACACACCTATAGTCAACTGATCTATAACAAAGGAGGCAAGGATATACAATGGAGAAAAGACAGTCTCTTCAATAAGTGGTGCTGGGAAAGCTGGGCAGCTACATGTAAAAGAATGAAATTAGAACACTCCCTAACAGCATACACAAAAATAAACTCAAAATGGATTAAAGACCTAAATGCAAGACCAGACACTATCAAACTCTTAGAAGAAAACATAGGAAGAACACTCTTTGACATAAATCATGGCAAAATCTTTTTTGACCCACCTCCTAGAGTAATGGAAATAAAAACAAAAACAAGTGGGACCTAGTGAAAATTAAAAGCTTTTGCATAGCAAAGGAAATTATAAACAAGACGAAAAGACAACCCTCAGAATGGGAGAAAATATTTGCAAACGAAGCAACTGACAAAGGATTTATCTCCAAAATATATAAACAGCTCATGCAGCTCAATATTAAAAAAACAAACAACCCAATCCAAAATGGGCAGAAGACCTAAATAAACGTTTCTCCAAAGAAGACATACAGATGGCCAAGAGGCACATGAAAAGCTGCTCAACATCACTAATTATTAGAGAAATGCAAATCAAAACTACAATGAGGTATCACCTCCCACCAGTTAGAATGGGCATCATCAGAAAATCTATAAACAAATGCTGGAGAGGGTGTGGAGAAACGGGAACCCTCTTACACTGTTGGTGGGAATGTAAATTGATACAGCCACTTTGGAGAACAGTATGGAGGTTCCTTAAAAAACTAAAAATAGAATTACCATATGACCCAGCAATCCCACTACTGGCCATATACCCAGAGAAAACCATAATTCAAATAGACACGGCACCCCAGTGTTCATTGCAGCACTATTTACAGTAGCCAGGTGACGGAAGCACCCTAAATGCCCATCGACAGACAAATGGATAAAGAAGATGTGGTACATATATACAATGGAATATTAGCCACAAAAAGGAACGAAATTGGGTCATTTGTAGAGACGTGGATGGATCTAGAGGCTGTCATACAGAGTGAAGTAAGTCAGAAAGAGAAAAACAAATATCGTATATTAACGCATATATGTGGAATCTAGAAAAATGGTACAGATGAACCGGTTTGCAGGGCAGAAATAGAGACACAGATATAGAGAACAAATGTATGGACATCAAGGGGGAAAGCGGTGGGGGTGTATGTGTGTGATGAATTGGGAGATTGGGATTGACATATATACACTGATGTGTATAAAATTGATGACTAATAAGAACCTGCTGTATAAAAAAAAAATTTTTTTTTAAAAAAACCACCAAAAACGGAAAGGTAACTTCTAGAGCCTATTAGTAGATAAGCTACTGAGTACGTGTAGGAGGTAAGTGGCTTTTTTTTAATCGACTGCTACAGAGGCTGTGCCTCTTAAGAATGCTTGCTTACTGGCAAACTGGTCAGTGTTCTCACTTTGATCCTGTGCTGAGTAGTTGTGTGAAAACTTGATCCCGATGCTCCCTCACTGATAATTAGCAGATGCTTCTTCACCCTGTGGACTTTCTATTCCACCCCACAGAGAACAGACCAGGTCCCTCAAGGGCAGAGTAGTCACTGCTGACCCTCATTGCCCACCGCAGGTAAGGCCCATCTCACATCAGTGCACATCGAGTAGTGTTAGCACCATTTATAGAGGAGAAAGTGTTCAGTGACTGGCTGTGGACACTGCAGTAATTACTGAACCTGGAATTAGGTCTCTGATATGACTGGCTTGATAGCCCACATTCTCTCTGTTTCTCAGAGGAAAAGAAAGAAGAAAAAATATTTTCCTGCTTGGCAGGAGCTAGGAAATGGCTTGTGAATTACTGCTTCTTTCCAAAGCTATGCCTGATCGATCACAACATAACCATTTTAAAGAAAATCAGAGAACACTCTCCTCCCTCCCACAGAACACACACACGCACACAACTATAGGTTCAACAAGCTGGGTTCCCCTGATTGTTGCTGAGAATTTGTCTTCCGCCCCTCCAGGGACGACAACTCTTGGGACTGTTTTTTAACTAAACAGTAACAACAAATGAGCTCCCTAATCGACTGCTTTTCACAGGAGCCCTCTCCCTTGAGCCAGCCACCTTCCTTCCCTCCCTTCCCTTCCCTCCAATTTTTAAAAGTTTTATCCATGGTGAATTGGGATGGTATACTGAGGAAGGCATGAACTTGCAATGTATCGGGCATTGGAGATGTAGAGAGAGCAGCTATAGCGCAATGAGATTGGATGGCTATTGCTAAGTGCTGTTGATGTCTACAGAAGGATCATGAACAGCTGAGGACAAGTACCAGGCAATTGAAAGTCAGATGTGGAACCAGAGGGCCTCTTTGTTTGCATACAAAGAAGCTCTCATCTCCTACAGTAAGAGGGGGAGGAAGGTCCAAGCCCAGGACTTAATAGAGTAGCAGACCTTCAAAGACAGTTAAACACCCAACAAAGGCAGGTCTGTTATGCTAGGTCAGGACCGCTATTGGGAAAACCTGACACATCAGATGCAATGTCTGGTTATTTTGACTCCTCAAACCCCTGAGAACAGTCTGAGCCTATAGACATACCTCCCCATAATCCTCACTAGCCCTCCCCATCCCCATTCCATGATTCCATAGGAGCTGGAGGAGATCCTGAGGGTGCTGGAAGAAAGGGACCAAATGTAAGATTGAATAGAGAAGAATTTTTGACTTGGAAGTGCTCCCCAAGATGCAGAACTTAATTCCCTAGCAAGAATTCCAGGAGTCAGTACAAACTTGCTACTAGCATGGCTCCTGGAAACATGGAAAAAGTGATAGTCCATGTTGAGCAAAGTTAAAATTCCAGAATTGCTACAGTGGACAGTGAAGGCAGTGGCTACAAGGCTCAGGGAAGTGGGCATGCTGGATACAGAATGGCTGGAAGGCCAAGAGGACATACCATGGACAAAGGTCATAAAGAATGTACTGGTCAGAGCTACACCAGCCTCACTAAAAGTTCAAGGTGATTCTCTGCTATGAGGACACCATTACAGAGCTGTGTAGACTGATAGCAATAGGGATGATAGGACTCAGAAACAACAGAGGCCAGGTGGCAGCAGCACAAAACCATCCAAAGTCGGTCATGATTACTGTAATGACTGGCAAGATCAGACGGAGTGGCAGCCAAGAAGGTCAGACCACGGAGAGTTATAAGAATGGTTACTAGAATAGTGTCCCTAGAGACGAAATAGATGGGCAGTTACCCAAATTGTACTACCCAGATTACTAGCGGAAGAGATGAAAGATGGATGACCGGGAAGCTGAGGGCAGTTGCCCGATAAAAAGGCACATCGCTTGCCCAATTTCTGAACCTAGCCAGTTTTCAAACCCAGAACTATTGATGGAAGTGGCTGGGTCCACAGGAGGAAAAACACTGCAATATCATGGCACATATACACAGCACTGATTCCCCTAGGTCTTCCGCACAGGCACCTATGGCTATTTGCTCAGGTAACTGTGCACTAGGGAAAAGGGAATAATACCCAGACATTCTGAAGACTGTTGGGCATAGGACCTGAGTTATCACTGATGCGCGAAGACCTGATTCATCATGGCCCCCACGTTAGCGTGGGTCCTGTGGGCGGGGGCCAGATAATAACTGTAGTCCTGACCGATGTCCAGCTTACAGAGATCCACAGCATCCCTGGGCCCACCCAGTGGTCCGTTACCCAGTCCTCAAATATATAACTGGGGTGACCTATTTAGCAGCTGGGCCAACACCCACATTGCATGGCTGGTCTGCAGAATAAGAAGTATCATATGAGGAAAGGCCAAATGAAGTCTCAAATTAACCCTCTCCCCAGGCATAAATAAATAGATAAATGTAAAGTCATATTGTGGGAGACGGGAATGGAGATTATTGCCACATTCTATCCCTCTGCTCCTCCTCTCCATCCTTGTTTGACCAAGCTGGTCCCTGAAGAAACTGGATGAATTAGGAAGGGTCACTGTAGACCACCACAAGCTCAATCAAATATAACGACAGACACAGGCACAGTGCCAGATGTGGTATCTTCATTAGATCAACTCAATACCACCTCAAGTATATGGTCTATAGCTAGTGACTTGGTGAAGGCATTCTTTTCTCTTCCAATAAAAACAGAGGATCAAAAACAATTCACATTTCTGAGAAAATGACAGTATACATTAACAGTTTTGTTCCAAGGCCATATTAAGTCCAAAGAGATCCAGATCTGCTGGACATCCACAGTACATCACATTGATCCACTGCGTTGATTACATTATATTGATTGGGTCAGATGAGCAAGAGGTGGCTAGCACACTGGAGACCTTTATAAGACGTGTGTTCCAGAGGGTCGGAGCTAAACCCTGAGAAGATTCAGGAGCCTGCCACATCTGTAACATTTTTAGAAGTCCAGTCATCAGGTCCAGTAACCAGGACCTCTTCTCCAAAGTGAAAGACAAATTATTGCATCTTGTACCTCCTACCATAAAGAAGGAAACATTCCAGGTAAACCTCTTCAAGTTGTTGAGTCAGCATATTCTACACCCAGAGATACTGCTCTGACTCATGTACCAGGTGATGTGAAAGGCTGCGAACTTTGAATGAGTCCCGAAGCAGCAAAGGGCTCTGCAGCCAGCCCAGGATGCCATGCGAGCAATCCTGCTGCTTGGGCCTGACAGACCCTATGGTGTTGTTGGAGATATCAGTGGTGGGGAAAGATACCATGTGGAGTTTGTGGTAAACTCCAATGCGAGCCCCCAGGCTCTGGAGTAAGACCATGCCTTCTGCAGTGAAGAATTATATGCCTTTGAATAACAAGTTCTAACCTGCTAGTGGTCCCTGATAGACAAAGAATGTCTAACCATGGGTCACCAACCAACCTTGTGGCTAGAACTGCCCATCAAATGCTGGGTCCTTTCAGACCCAATGAGTCAGATTGGGTGGAAGTGGTACCTCCAGGACTGAGCATTAGGAGGGTCAGAGGGCACAAGCAGGCTGCATGAACAAGTAACCCAGACCCCCCTCTCACCTACCATGATTGCCTGAGAGCTCCTCCCTCAGGGCACACCTATGGCTATATGGGACACCCTGTAAAACCAAATGAAAGAGGAGAAAAAAGCCTGAGCTCGTTTCATGGATGGGTCAGCTCCATATGTGGGTGCAAGCTGCAATTGGACAGTAGGT